>NW_009953803.1:1464050-1476794 GCF_000747805.2 Chaetura pelagica
TAGGGAAAATCATGACTTCATTATCTCAACAAAACTAAAAGATGGGTTGTCCCCCCCACTCTCCCAAGGAGGACACAGCCTCACCCAAACTGGTTTTCCTCCAGCCACCCTGGAGCCCTGTGTCCCTGCTGCTCTCTGGTGCCTGGAACAGCTCCAGACCAAGATGCTTCATCTTGGAAAGGTCCCACTTAGCAAAGAAACCTGTCCCTTTTCAGGCTTATTTTCTAGGTAAGGGATGTAACACTTGAGTAGAGTGTCTCATTTTATACACCTTCAGATGTCTAACCTCTCTGCTGACCCCTTGGTACAACCATTTTGCCATCCCATGATTTCCAAAGCCATGCAATGCTTTGTGCTTGGTGAAAGCAGCCCAAGGCAGGCACCCCAGCCCCAGTTAAAGGGAGCAGCAGCCCCTGCACTCTGCTCACTCAAATAAAAAGGCAACCCCAAAACCCCAAAGCAGGCAGGCCTGCAGGAAAGCAGCAGTCCAGCTGCCCAGGCAGGGACACACACCTCGTAACCTGGGGAGCTTCCCAGGCAGAGCTCCCGGCTGGAGGTTCTCCCTCTCTTCTGGTCCTCAGGGGTTTCAGCTCTGCCTGGGTCTCCTCCGGCTCCATGAAACACCTCACACTGCTGCAGGGCCCTGCCTTGCCCCCTGCTCCCTTTTTTGTGGCCGAGGGGCCACTCCAGAGGTTCCAGGCTCCCGGCACCTCGGGATCTCCCCAGGGACCCCGCGCTGGGCAGGGACCTGCTCGGGCAGCCCCTTCCCCACCTCCCCAGCCCCTCGGGACAAACGTGACCCTGTTTCTCACCACATTAACACCTTTTGCTCCTCAAAGAGCCACCGACCCCCCAGCCCCTACAAACCTCTGCTGGAGCTCCTTTCTGTATCTCCCAGTGCATCCCATCATACCCCAGCCAAAATCATTTCCGTTGGAGAGAAACGAATCTGCATTTCTAACACTTTATAATTACTGATTACGGGTGGTTGACTCATTAGCTGTTTCTGTTGTGGAGAAAATTGCTATTTTCATGTTAAACAAAGCAAGACTTAATGCAGCAAATCCACAGTTAGAGGCAGACAAAAAATAAATGCATGCAACGCAGCTGGATCCGAGTCCACCTAATATTCTTTCTCTTAGAATAAACTCTAGAATTTACCTGCTACAAATGAAATTGTTCAGACATGCTTATAGATCTCTGCCATTAAAACCTTACATCCAAACTGGAATTAAGTGAATAACTAGTCTGAAACTTTCTATCCCCTTCTATCCTGAAACCCCCAGAACCAATAAATCACATTTATCAGTTTAGAGCTGATCAAAACATTTGCTAAATTAGTATTTCAAAACTTGCAAAAAACTCAAGCCAGTATGTTTTGACATCTTCAGATGGTAATTTTGATTCACTAAACTCACAATTTAATGATTTTTAAATTTTATTGTGCTGAAACAGGAATTAAACTCTTTCAAGCTAAGCCAGTTTTCAGTAGCACACAGAAGTACTTTAAAAAGTATCAATTTTAGTAAAGAAAAGCTCTTACAGTGCAAAAACCAGCAAATTAACAAGAGAGCATTAAAAAAAAAGCTTATAAAGACCCTTGGGGAGGGTGTGTTTGTGCAGGGGATCATTTCACAGAGCTGGCCCAAGTGCCCCTGAGCAGCAGCAGCGCCCGGCCCCTCTTCACCCTCCAAACACAGAGAGGGAAACCAAAACCCTCCAGAAATCAGCCCTGGCCCCATTTATTGCAGCCTTGTGTGAGGTCTCCACACCCCAGGCTGTTTCACTGAAGTAATTCCTTACCTGCCGGGGCTTTCCTGGTGTGTCCCACCCCAAGGCTCAGCCATCCCACTGGCACAGCCCGGGATGCTGGGGATCACCCCAGGCCCGGGAGCCCCCCAGGGCAGAGCCGGGCACAGAAACTCTGCTCCCACCCGAGACCCTTTGTTTTTTATGAGCCATGGAGAACTGGGAAGCTTCTGACCCCAGCACCTCCTGTTGCCCCTCAGGGGTGGGGAGCAGTGCCCTCTGCACCCTGTCTGGGAGCTCAGCCCTCAGGACCCAAGGCAGGGCCTGCGCAGGCTTCTCAGGAGGCACCGTGTCCCCCTGTGCTCAGCCTGAAACCCCAATGGGAGCTTTTTTTTTTCCCCAACTAAATAAATAATTTTAAAAAAGGTAGAACTAGATGGTGCTACAGAAAAAACAAAGCCATCCTGAGGTGCCTGGCTCCGGGTGACACGGGGAACGGGGGCACGGGGAGAAAATGTATTTTCATGTACTACAGATATTGTTCTTCAGAGACAAATGATGGCAGCAAACACAAGCTCCCTGCCAAGATATAAATATCAAGCTGCTGATACCAGGCTGCTTTTGCTGGTAGCTATTGGGAAAGGATGCCAGAGGAGGGTGCAGAGTTACAGCTGTTGCCTCCGATGTCACCCCCAGCAAAGGTGCTGAGGGGCCCATTTATCCTCCAGGAATAGCAACGTCATTACTAAAAAAAAATTCCATTATGACATTGAGCTGCCCAGGATGTACCAGCCTGTTTCTTTTGGAGGTAATATCAGGCCTCACTTGGATATATATTAAAATACGGACACTTTTCAAGCTAAAAGAGAGTGGCCAACATGCTCTGCTAATGCTGTTTTCTCTTTATCTTTCTATTTTGACAAAGTATCTCTACCTGCCGTGATGGGGACCTGTGGGGTTTTTTCCTAGGTAAGCTGTTCAGAGACCTTTCACACTGAGGTTACCTAATGAACTTGCATGCACTCCAGCCTATTATCAATCAAATAAACCAGACGTGCCAAACAAAGTGAAAAGGAAATGCTTGGAGGAGCTGCCCTCTGCCAGGCTGCAACAAAAGGACAGTTGGCAAATGAGACAGACTTTACTGGAAGAGCAGCTTCTGTAGTGCTAATCCCCATCTTAGATATTTAATGCTTTGATTTTCACAGCCATCAGAAACCCCAGCGGACAGGAGATGTGTAAGAGGATCCATTAGGCAGAGAAAATACAGTTGGAAGGACTGAAACAATTAGCGGGGAGGGCTCAGCCCGGCGGTGATGCCGGGTGGGACCTGGGGCAGGTGACAGCAGTGCCCAGCTCCTGCAGCCCAGCCCAGCATCTGGAATTACCGCGGTAGGAGCACCTGCACAACCGAGCTCCAGGCCCCTGGGGAGGAGAGGGCCCTTCATGCTTCAAAGACAGAAGAGGCAGAGCCCAGCGAGCCCAGGCTCCGCACTGTCGTGGAGTCATGGAATGGGGAAGGTTGGATGGCACCTTAAAGATCCTCAGGTTCCAACCCCCCTGGATGGCACCTTAAAGGTCCTCAGGTTCCAACCCCTCTGGATGGCACCTTAAAGATCCTCAGGTTCCAACCCCCCTGCTATCAGCAGGGACACCTCCCACCAGCCCAGGCTGCACAAGCCTCATCCAACCTGCCCTTGAACATCTCCAGGGATGGAGCAGCCACAGCTTCCCTGGGCAACCTATTCCTGTGCCTTCCTGTCCTCATGGTAAAGAATTTCTTCCTGATGTCTAGCATAAATCTCCCCTCTTCAGTTTAAAACCATTGCCCCTTATCATGTCACTACAATCTCTGGTGAAAAGCTTCTCCCCAACTTTCCTGGAGCCCCTTCAGGCACTGGAAGGTGCTTTAAGGTCTCCCCAGAACCTTCTCTTCTCCAGGCTGAGCACCCTCAACTCTCAGGACTCCAACCTTGCTCCCTTCCTGCCTAGAGAAGGAGCAGAGCAGGAGCTGGGGCCAGTTCCAGGCCCCCAGAACCAGTCCAGCCCCTCTCCTGCCAGCCTGGGGACCCAGGAGCTCCACACACACTCCCCCCAGCAGCCCTCGCTCCATCCCACTGCTCCTCAGTGAGGTGATCTCAGATCTGTTCACAGATGTATTATAAATCGTCATTTGCTCTGTTTATTTAATGAAGCTCATTGAGACTAATACTCATTTTCTAGCAAGTGTAAAAAAAAAAAAGTTCCATTTAATTAAAATTAATGACCTTCATGCCCACAGAAGATTGTCAGGCTCAGAGGATTAGGTTTAACACTTTGTGCAGGATGCAAGCACAGGAGCCACGCTCCCTTAGGTGAGGGAAAAAAACCTCTGAAAAACACCATCATTTCTGTTGACAGTCTAAACTTTTGCTTGAAGGGGAAAAATACAGTCAGTGGAGGAAAAAGATTCTGTTTCCTAGTACTGGCTACTCTCTGAGATCATAAAAAAACGTGTTTGTAGTTTAATTGCTTCCAGTAAATTTACTGAAAGAACATTCATCGCTTCTTTTTAATTCCCATATACAAGAATTAATATCACAAAGAAAGAGGGGGAAAAAAAGGATATATCATCATTAAAAGGCCTTCCTAATATGTGGGATTTGAGACACAGCAGATTTTAGAAACTAATGGCAAAATTAAATTATATTAAAGGCTCTGACATACAACATGAAGACTAAGCAAAGTGAACCACATTTGGCTTTGCATCACTATTATTCCCCTCACATAAAGCCTATATTGCATATTGTTATCTGCATGTATAATTTATTAGAGAAATACATTGGGCTGCTGAAATTACTTTCAAAGTTAATGGATAGAGATTTTTAAAAAGAAAACAGTTTCTACTGCAGGGAACACAGCCTTGGCCAGCCAGGACCCTGCTCAGGGCTCAGCTCTGCTAATCCCACCCACACCCACGTCTTGAGGTACAAATATTAACCTTGCTGCTCTAAGAAAATCACTGTGCTTCATGACACCTGTAGGAAGGGATATTTCCATTAGTAAACAAGTTATTGTGCACGACTTTGCTGTGTTTTTCTGATTTACAGTTATGTATTTTTAATAATGCATTTCTGCTTTAGGTAGATGTCTGTATTTTAAACTGACTGTGCATTGCAGTGAAATGATGAAATGTTTTATTTAAATTACCATGGCAAGGCAGAAGATGACAAATTGATGTGTGGGAGTTGAATGTTCTTAATTTTCTAATTAGCCCTTTTAAAAAATAACCAAAAAACCAAAGGAAACTTGCAACAAAAAGCCCAGCAAATGCAAGAACCTTCCTAATACCGTACTCAAACCAACCAGAAGCTGAACTCCCTGCCAGCATGCTTTCATAATCACTCTTTTTTGGGGGCATATTCAGCCCCAACCATTCATCTCAGTTATTAGGGACTTGGCATTAAATAGCTTGCACAGTCTAAAAGCCAGCAGCTTTCCAGATGAGGTGGTTTTCAAACAGAAAGAAGGAAAATGTAATCAAAACCCCTCTTATTTCCACATTCATCATGATCCCAAACCCCCATTTCTCTCTGTGCTCACATTTTACTTTTTAGTTACTGCTGAAGAAGGTCAATTTTTCCCATAGTCCAGCTGATAATCTTCACAGCTTGTTGAGTTTTTACCAAGTTGCAAATGGTTTACATGTTTTCACATCTATTTTTAAAAATGCAGCTTTCAAAAATTTCTCCTGGAGCAACATCTGTGTTTGCATATATTTTAATTTCTTCCCCAAAGTCTACTTGTTGGTGCCTTTCCCTTCTCAGAGTGATAAAATCTGAGGCATAAATGAGTACATGCATTCCAGGCAGTGCTGCCTTTCTGATTTAAGAGTTTACCCTGCATGAACCTGGTGCTGCCTCCAGTCTCTCACCCACCCCAGGAACACCACAGGCATCCCACAGGCAGGTGGGGTTGGGTTTTTTCAGCAACTATTTGCAATAACACCACTGACAATACAGGGGATACTCCAAATACTCCAATCAAACCATGTTTTCCTGCAATTAAGCAGCAGTTAGGACTGGGATAACCTCTAAAGGTCACAGATGATCCTTCAAGCTGTTGAGAAGCACATCAGCTACGTGGCACCTTTTGATTTACAACCCTCAGCTCCAAGCACTGTGCCTAGGGCTGAGCTCCCCTTCCAGCCACTACTCAAGGAATTTCCCAACCACCATCCACATCCATAATGAGGCCCCCACAGAACTGTGTCCTGGGTTGAAAGGTACAACATCAGAGCCAGTTTCCATCCCCTTCCCAAAGAGCCTCAGCAGGCAAGTGCACAAGGACAGGGACAAGCAGCAAATCAGCAAGTTCCCTTCTCTGTCCATGGACATCTCCACCCTGGGATGTGATGCAGATACAACACGGATGCCTCAGATTTCAGCTGCTTCCATCAAGAGGATTTAATTAAACATTATTTAGACAGACTAGGAGCCTAGCTAGGGTTTTTGAAGACTCCTGCCTGCCAGAGCTCTCCCAGAGCTCAACCCAGCCATTCATGTTTTTTTAGATTCATTTGAATCTAGATTTGTTTTCCTAAGGAAAAATAACTAAATTCTAGCTCCCTTTGCTTTGAAAATGTTAATATATAATGCTTGATGTGACTTCATTTAAAGTCTTTTTTTTTTTCTTCTTAAACTAAGAATTTTATAGGTACATATTCCTTGTTCAAAATATTATCTACATATTTCTCAAAGCATTTTTTTTTCCTCAGCCAGTCTGATGTAGCCAGCAACTTAAGGCATTAATTACCAGGCTGAATGAATTAGTAGGAACTTTAGTACCTGGGATTGCAGAGATCACTCAGCCCCAAGTTCAAGAAAAAATTCTCAGGCTCTTCACTGAAACATAACCCAATTACCCATCACCACTAATTACTTTTCAATGCATTTAGGATAGCAGGCATGAATCACAGTCTCATCTGCTGATTTCCAGGGCTTTATGCACTACCAGGGCTCTCAGGAGCGTCTTCAGGGAGCTCTGAGATTCAGAGGCTTCCCCAGAAAGCTTCTTAATGGGTCTGGGAAACAGGAGCCCAACAAAAACATGTTCCTAAATGGATCTAAAAATAATTTTGCTCGGGTATCTAAATAGCTCTTCAAAATAGCAATATAAATGTTTTAAAGAAAACAACAACACTTACTTCAGTTCAGCAGCTTTAGAAGATCCTACATCTCCACCAACCCACCATGAGCTGTAGGAGCCTCTTCCCTGGCCCCCCTGGCCTCTTATAGCCCTCCTGGGAGGGACCTGGGTCACTCCCAGGGCCAGGTGGCTTCAATTGACTGATTTGTTAGTCAATTAACTAATTAGGGGGGGTTTAGGGGTAAAATAACGCAGAAACATTTATAAAACCATTTCAAAATTGTTTGGAGTTTAAACCTACAGAAACATCTGATTTCCCATTGGAAGTGATTGATTAGCAGGATTTAAATCACTGTTCAAATTGCCCCCAGGCTCAGCCCAGCAATGTTGCAGTTGCCTTTGCCACACAAATCAACCCAGTGAACATCAAGCTACCAACAAACGGGTTCCTCTGCAGCAGGGTTTGCCATGGCTGGCTCAGGGCCAGCAGCCCTTTGGTGTCTCTGTCATGAGCTGTAGGAAGGGACATTTCTGCTGGGTTTGTGCCCTTGGCAGTGTTGGGCTGGGTGGGACGGGGAGCCAAGGGACCCAGCCAGGGGGCTCAGGAGGCTGTGGGGTGGGAAGCAGCCAGCCTGCCCCTCCCAGCTGCTGCTCCCCTCCTTTTCAGTTCCCATTGGCAAGTCTGGGAGGTGCAGCTCGGCTGTGGGGGCAGCTGGGGGCAGGTTTGCAGGAGCTACAGATTAGTTTTGCAAATCTACCCTGGCAAACAGGCAGCAGCTGATGACCAAGCTCCTTCTATAAACATCATTTCTATGCTTTCCAAAAATGACCTACACTCCCAGTTCATAACAACGTGCAATAATGATACATCTACTGAGATTACAAAACACATATAATAAGATTACAAAACATTTAAACACTATATAAGGCTAAACTCTACATGTGAAGTGGGACATGCAGCCTGTCCATCATCTTTGCCCCAAAACTGAATTCTTACCAATGATGAGCACCCAGTTTCTCTGTGCACAACATCCAAAAGACAAATCTTCATGAATGGGTTCCTTAAAGGCACAACTAAAAAATTCACATACAATTAAATTAAAAGAATTTAACCTAATCTGCTGTTAAACAATCAAGACTTTCCTAAATCCGGGTAGAATTTACATAAAAATTAAACTAACCGATGTACAATATTGAGCCATTTCAGAATTACCCCTAATTTAATCAAATATGTTAAAATGGTTTGATATCAGTATGATTGCTGTGGATTTCTCCAGCGTCTGGAAGGTAATCAGAGTGATCAGCAGACATGCACACCCCACACTAATCAATTATGCCATAAAATGGAACTTCATGAATGGGCATTTTCATATTTTTTTTTAATTTGAAGCTGCTTTATTTGCGTGTGAATTCAGAAGTGCAGCAGGCTCAGAGAGGAGCAGGGCTCCCCAGCTCCACCGCTGCGGGGGCTGCCCAGCTCCTGCTCAGGGCAGGTTTGAGGGTGACACAAGTGCCACCAAGGGGATGTCCAGCCCCTCCAGCTCCCCTGCAGTGGCCTGGACCCCCACCTGCTCTGCACAGCCCGTGTGCAGGGCAGGGCTGCTCCCAAGCATCACCCCAGGGGCAGGGGGGGAGCAGGTGATGCCCCAGTGCCCTGTGGGGAAGGGAGGGCAGTGCTCCCCTCCATCCTGGACAGATCCAATGTTATCCACCAAAAACCAGTTTTTATCCTCAGCAATGCAAGCAGTTCAAGGAAAATCACCTGCCTGGAGCAGGTTCCCACCACACTCCATGGAAGCCCCCAGAGGACAGAGTCCCTGGGCAACACGGGTTTGCTCCGCCAGATCCACCCACTCGCTGCCCCTCTCTGCCTACACCTGGGCACCAATTGCTCGTTGTAACTCAGTTTTAACTACAGAAGGTTTACTTTTCTCCATCATTTATGCCTTTGGAGGACATGGCTGCTTCCTGAGATGAGGCCAATGTGGTCAGCTGGGACCCCAGTGTGGGGGGCTGAGCCCCACAGGTGCCCACCAGCCCCGGGGGCGGTGATGCCGTGACCAGAGCTGCCCAGCCCAGCAACAGGAGAAGCAGGAGGCTGGGGGAGCTGAGGGTCAGGTGGGTCTCTGTCTTATAGCCCCTGCAGGTACTTGAGCACCTGAAAGAATAACTGAGCAGGTGTTTAAAATGGTCCAAAAGTCAGGGACAAACTGACAAGCACTTACTGCCGGGTGTGATTTATGGAGCAGCATTCCCGAGCTGGCAGCCTCTGTAACACCCCCCTTTAGAACAAGGAGCACAGGAGAGTTCATCTAGTGCCTGTTACTGAGACTCTGGGTTTTTAAAAGCTTAATTCAAACATGTAGGGTAGCAAAATGGCAAATCACTTTGCTTTTAGTTAACAGACTTTGTGTGTAAACACACAGCACACACAGACAAGTGACTAAGGCATCTTGATGAGTTATATGGAATCAAAGTAGGATTTTATGGGGTAGCTTCAAAGACTTGACTGTGTCTCCCCTGGATGTGCTGAGCCACTTTCAGGCAGCTCGTTCAGATTTGCCAGCTTTGTGTGTGGGAAAAGCTCCAGCTCTGTCCAGGCTCCTCCTGGTGATGTGCCCATGTCCTGGGGTTGGTTCTGCAGGATCTGCTGGAGCTTCCCCTGGTGCAGCCCCATCTCCAGGGCCTGGCTGGCTGAGCCACCTCAGTGTGTCTGTGGGAGTGACAATGTCTGCTGGCCCCTCAGCACCCAGCAGTCCCACTGCAGCTCAGCCATCAGCTCCAGTTCTCGTGGCTGAGCTCAGTGCAGCCATGGAAAAGGTTATGGGATGGTGCCAAACCTGACACAGGGTGTGAAGCTTTTTGCACATCAGAAATTGCAAAAGATGAGGACAGTGCACTGCATGGTCTGGTTTTGTCTAAACTGACTTAGTGATAACTGAGTATTTTTGTTCCTGGGCTCTGGAACAGTCAGGCCTGTTTTATCAGCCGGTAAGAACAGGGAAAAATAATTTGCCCCACAGAGACTGTGGAGACCTAATCTGGACTCGAGGCTTTATTACAGGATGAAGCAGCAAATAAAGCTCCTTAGTCCCACTGGTCGCCATTTAAAACACCAAAGCTCCCAAAACTCCAACCTTAAGTCCTTAAAACCCCACCCAAGCTTTACAACACGGATTTATGGGGTTCAGTCACATCAGGTTCAGCCAGTGTGACCCCTGGGACACGTCACCCAAAACCAGGAGCAGGTTGCTCACAGGCAGAGAACAAAGATTCAGCAGCTGTAATTCCTGCAGACTCCCCCTGCCAGCAGGCTGGGGGCTGCCTGCTCCCACTGGGTGGGTCAGGGGTCTGGTAGTCACAGGAGCTGAAATATAAATCCATGGAAACAGGGAAATGGAGGATGCTCAGTCATGGAAGTGATAGGATAAGCATCAATAACATAGAGGGGAGATCTCCACCCAGACCACACCAATCCCTTGCTCTGAGCTGTTCTCAGCTTTGCTGGGGCTGATTGACACCAGATTTACATTAAGGTAAAGAAACACAGAGCTGCAAAACTAGTGACAGCCATTAACCAAAATACAAGGGATAAACAAAGCAGTTGGGTATTATTCAATAGACCATTAATGCTACCAAGACACAGAATAGGCACTAGGGAGCTGTGCCTATAATCAATTTTTTTTAGAAAGGTTAGGGTCAGGATGCAATGAAAAGCCAGACTGGGCTGATTCTCTCTGCTAGTTAAGAGAATTACATGTTACACAACGGAAGAACTCAATAACACACACACACAAAAAGAGTAATTACAGCTATTTTTGAACAATGAGAAATCTGTAAAGAGAATAATTTTTTTTCTCTCCATTTTAAGCACAAAGTCCAGTTCTTTCCATTCTAGGAACTTCAGTCCAGGGTAACTTCAAACTTCTATTTTCCTTGTCTAAGAAGCTTTCTTACTAGAAACAAAGTGAGAAGAAAAAAGGCCAAACCATTTATATTTGTAAGCCATTTCTGTTTGGGAAATAGCTATGACAAGCAGCCAGACTAGTGCAGGCAGGTAAACTTCAGCTAGGCTAAAGCTTTCTTATTTTCCTGCTCTGCCAGGACCAGCCACTTCCATCCCTGCTGTTTGCTGCAGCTCCAGGTCCCCCCTCAGCATCTGTTTCCCTGGCCTGGTACAGCCAGAGGATGGAGCCTGCTGGGAACACAGGTGGGAAGAGCAGACCCTTCTGGCCTTCTCAGGGCCTAGAAATAACCTCAAGAGGCTGAAAGCACCAGGATGGCCCAGGTGTCCAGCCCACACCCCCTGCAAGGTGTGCAGGGGCTGAGGAGCCACCTCCTGCTCCCCTGGCAACCCCACCTGGGGTTGGTGGCCCCTTGGCGCCTCCAGCACCAACAGCCAAAGCTCTTTGGAAACAAAACATGGAACCCCAGACTGCTTTGGGACTCTAAAGACCACGGGCAGGGACACCTCCCACCAGCCCAGGCTGCTCCAAGCCCCATCCAACCTGCCCTTCAACACCCCCAGGGATGGGGCAGCCACAGCTTCCCTGAGCAACCTGGGCCAGGGTCTCCCCACCCTCCCAGCAAAGGATTTCTCCCTCTCCTCAAAACAAACCCAGGCAATACCCGATACCATCTTGGGCAAGAGGAATTAACTTGTTTCTGCAGAGTCAAGTGCAGCCCACGGACAGGAGGGCAGGTCTGTGCCACCTCCCTGGCTGCAGCAGGGGATGAGGGGCTGTTCCCAACCCCCCTCCTGTGTCGCTGCCTCCTCCTGCCATGAGCTGCTCGCTCTGCACTCACTGAGCCACACCTTGGGTCTCATTATCAAACCCAATAACCGTGGTTTGTTACGAGCTGGAAGATGCTGCTCTCTGCCTGAAAAAAACAACCTGGCATTGTATTTCTCATGATAACTTTTAATTGGATTTTAGCTCTCTGCCTTTTATACTTCATCTTCGGCTTTTTTGGGTTTAATTACAAATCCATAGCTATTTGTTACGTGGCTCTAGTTTGATATTTTGCACTGACAATTACATTTTTATTCAAAGAAAAAAAAATGTATTAGGAAAAAATAGCAAGAGACAGGCTCATTGTATGAGCTGATTAATTGAATTCCAGTTTTATGTGCATTTATGATGAATGATTGCATGCCAAAAAATGACTTGAATATTAGATCAGAGTGCACTTACTCATTTTAATTGGCTTGCACAAAGTGCAAGCTGCTGTGATGATAGATCAGCTGTGAAAACACAGTGGCAATGGAGGCACTTGAAGCCCTGATGCTCAGGTCTCCTAAAACTCATTTCCTGATTCTTAAAACCCTTCCTTGCAGAAGAGTGGTGAGGTGGATGGTGAAGTTCACCACTCTCCTTTAAAGAAAGGAAGGACAACACATCACTGCCTCTGCTGTGGTCCCTTCCTTGGAGAGCTGCAATTCACTCTTAATTATTCATAACACCTCTTAGCAAATAAGGTGCCATATGTTTTTGCAGAAAAACAGAGAAGTCCTAGAAATCTGAGGCTGCAGCTCCCAAACCCTTCTGGAGCCAGTAAGAAAGAGGCACAATGACACCAACACCAAACGTCCCCTCTGTGTCAGCCAGGGGGGTTCTGGGTGGGGAACAGGTCTGTGGCTGCCCCTTCCCAGCCCCCTGGGCAGCCCAGCCCTGGGAAACAGAACTGCTCGGGGAAGGGCTCAGGTTTTCCTCACATCAACTCAACTTGCTTTCCACACCTTGGTCACGGGAAGAGGCTGAGGGCTCCATTGCCCCTTTGCCACTGGGCAGGATGGTGGCACCACCAGCCCTGCCTGCCACAAACCAGCAGCTCTGGCTGAGGAACCCACGTCCTGCAAGTCAGCAG
>NW_009953803.1:1476853-1491285 GCF_000747805.2 Chaetura pelagica
CCAGCCCCCCCTCCCGCCCCCCAAAAGGCTTTTCACTGCACTTTGGGTTTTGTTTGCAGCCCTGGTGTGATGCTGAGCAGCTCAGCTCAGCACCAGCCCCAGCACAACCTAATGTGACATGGCACTGAGAAATGCAACCTGACAAACTGGTGGCCACAGTAAGTCTTGCTGGAGAAAGCAAATTTTACCTCACCAACCACCATTAAATATAGTTTGCCAAGTACTGAAACTATTTAGTCACCCCAGTTCAATCACGTCGCATCAAATTAATGTGAAAGCAGGTGAGGACAAAGCTCAGTGCACGAGCACCTGGGCTGATGCTCTGAACCAAGACCTGGCTGGGAAGAGAAATGCAAAGCCCTGCTTCAGAGGCTGGAGCACTGCAGCAGCAAGAGGGTTGGTTATTTATCACCACAAACTGATTCAACACAAAAAAAAAAAAAAAAAAGGAAAAAAAGTTATTTCTTACTCAGCTCTGAAAGCTGCAGGAATAACAGAAAAGGACACAAACACTCACCCCTCCTTGTGTCTTTAGCTTTCCTTCCAGACAGCCAGTTTATTATCCCGAGCCTTCATTTCCAATCAATATTCCCAGTTACTCCCTTGCCCTGTGCTTATTGACCACAGCTGTCCTTGCAGCTGCCTTATTTGCAAAATGCAGCTCACAAATAATGACATTTGAGGGGAAAAAAAGAGTCAGTCATTACTCTCAGCTTTGTGAAGTGAAGGACAATGAGCATAAGCCAGAAAAATGCATCCAAAATAAACCCAAACCTTCCCCTGGAAAGCTGAGTGCCAAAACCCAGGTAGGGACATCCTACAACCTGGAAATCTCTTGCAGGTTGTGATTTTGTGGGTTTTTAAAGCTCACCCGGCAGCTCTGGAAGGAGAGTTTGGTGTCACAAGCACTGACCTAGATCACAGCAAATTTACTGTATAAAAAACAAACTGTACACTCTGATTAAGTGAAGGCACTGGGGCAGTTTGATTGCAGTGACACTGTGCTGGTGCCACAGCAGGGCTGGGGCCTGGCAGAGCTTCCCCTGATGCCCAGGGACAGGAGGGGATCAGGGCTCCTGCTCCTGCTCCACAGCCCCGGGCAGCGACGCTGCTTTTCAGACCAACCCCTGGGCTCTGCTCAGCAAACTTGGAAACCACCACACCTTGGTAGGTGCCGTTGGGCAGTCATGGATTTGGAGCTCACAGGGAAATATTTAGCATCTCCTCTGCCCACTGGTAACATCTTTCAGGTTTCCCTGCCACAGTCCAGACCCCACAGACACGCAGCACTGCAGCTGTCACTGCCACGTGGAAAAATCAGCTTCTTGCAACTGGGGCTGGAGAATTTGCCCAATGAATGTTTCCAGACCTGAACAGCAGCACTGAAAAAGATGTCTCTGAGCTCTGCCACTTCACTGAGCTTGAGGAGCCAGTGAAGGTTATGCAGGAGCAAAGTAACCAGTGGCTGAATATTTACATGTGGGGTGGCTCCAAGGGACTTTCCTGAACGCTTTAAAGTTCTGAGACTGAGAAATTGCAAGAGCTTTTGTGCCTCTGCTCATATATTCCACAAAAAATGCAGTTTATTATCGTCAGATGTTGCCATCAGCACAAGATTGAAGAAGCAAAACAACCTCAGAAACACCTAGGAGAGAAACACAACCCATATTTCTCCTCATACCAGTCCTTGTCCTCTACCCCTCCATCCCAAAGGATGCAGACACAGCACAGGGGGAATCCTGCTGGGACACAGGATCAGGGAGCAGGGTGGTCAGATCCCTCAGCACTGCTGCACTGCTCAGGGAAGGTCCTGGGTCACTCCAGCCCCCACAAGGAGTCTTTGAAGGGGAGGATAAATCCTGCACTTCCCCCCCTGTGCTTCCCCTGGCAAGAGCCTGTTCTTTGCCTTTGGATCTCCTGAGAGCTCCTCCTGGGTGTCAGGAGAAGCTGGGGGAAGGCCACCAAGACCTAGACTGGGGCTGAAGCAGGACATTAGCTGGTTGGGTTCTTACCATGTGCAGTGGTTCCCAGAATGCACGTGGGATGATATTTAGGTACCAAAAGCAAAGACCAATTGCACTTTGCACTCCAGGGCTTTTTCATCAAGCTTGTTTCCCTTCTCATCCAGAGAGGCATCTCAACTGTTGGTCATGAATAGTGGATACAGACTGGACCAGAGGGTCTCCAGCTGATCCTGGCTTCTTCTGGTGCTCAGTAACCAGTACCAGACCCATGTTCAGTCTGCCCAGGCAATCCCTGGGTGCATGCCCACCTGCCCCATGGGCAGAGCCAGAACATGGATGTTCATGGGGCAGAGAACAAAACCTCACTTTACAACAGCAACAGAAAATAGATAGGGCTGTCCTAGGTAAGAAGAAACATGAAGTTAATTTTACAGAGAATATTTTACCTACATTTTTTGCCTGTTGCTTGACACCCATAGCAACATGGTGTGCAGCACCACACAGTAGTTTATTATTTTATTTCCCCTTTGGTGGAGCAGAAAGGACAAACATTGCTGTGCTATTTGCTTGTGTCAGTAAAAAAGAGAAAACCTACAAGAACAAATACACTACTTATTAATTCTTGTTGTAACAAGTCATCTGACATCAAACAGCCAAAGCTCTCCTGGCTTTTCACGAGTGTCTCCACACCAGCCCTGGGCAGGGATGCAGGGTCAGGGCATCACCTCCAGAGCTGTCACAGACCCCAGGCAGGGGGGCAGGAACCAGGGGCTTCCAGATGCTGAGAGAAAACAGAGACTGAGCAAGAGTCTGTTCAGGGTGCCTGTGTGGCTGCCAGGGAGGGCAGTGGAACAAAGGGGCAGTTTCTGTGGAGTTGATTTCACTGCTCCAGGCACTGTGTGGGGCTTTTAAACATCTGTAGAAGTCCCAGCTGAGCTGCTCCTGACTTGGCATGACAAGCCCACTGTTACCTGCCCATCCCCAGCCAGGGGGTGGGGGGAGGCTCAGCAGCAATCCCTGCCCTCTTACCTGTACAGCCCCCTGCCCACAGCTTGTGGGAGCCCAGAGGAACCTTCCTGCTGCTGCCAGCAATGCCCAGGACCACTGCTGGGGCATGGGCAGCTTTAAAGGGTCTGTCTTCAAATACAGCAGTGTCTCTGATCCAAAACACGTGAGGAACTGGATAACCCTGCATGCTCAGCATGAGTGCTTGCCCATCAGAGCCCAGGAGCAAACAGCACTTCCTGAGGAAACTGGAAGGTAAAATAAACACTGACAAGTCAATAATTACATCTCCCCATGCAGATGAAAGGGTGAAAACCAAGTGCATTGCAGCACCTTCCCCCAGGGCAGGGGCAGCTCCCCAGGCAGGGGTGCCCATCTCCTGCTGCAGGGCTGGGTCACTGCCCCACCTGGGGCCCCGAGGCTGACAGAGCAGGAAACACTCCTGGAACTCCACAGGTATTCCCCACAGTCCCTGTGTGCTCCCCAGACCATTTCACAACACCAAGTAACTCAATTTATTGGTGAGCAAATGTGTGTGGCTACTGCTTTTTAAAATCAGAAGTAATTTAAAGCTAGTAACAAAACTGATGAAATCGATTTTTTTCTTGTAAGCTGTCAGACCTCTCAGCTGGGAACTCCTCAGCTGGTGTTTGCTCTCCAGGAGACACGTGTTGTATCTATGGGAGCTTTGGCAGGAGCTGGGAAGCTGTAAGGGAGAGGCCAGGAGGGCAGGGGCTGGTTCTCACACCTCCTGGGGGCTCAGGGGTTGTGCCAGCTCCCCAGCCTGCCCCTGCTGCAGCTGGCAGGCCAGCACCCTGGCTCAGGGCAGGGCATCAGCTTCCATAAAGGCTTGTTTGGCCTCAGAGAGAAGGCAGGGAAGCCTGGAGCCAACCCCTGCAGACCCCAGGTGGGGTTTCAGGTGGCTGCAGGGCTGAATGGAGAGCTCCTGCTTCCAGACAAGTGCATTATCTTGCACTTGTCAGCAAGGTCTGTGCCAGTGCCAGGACAAAGGAGAGGGTACAAATCTGAAAGGGAAACAGGGACAAAGGAAAGACAGAAGCAGGACTTAGGCAAGGAGAGATGCTGACGAGCAGTCAGAAAACAGGACAGTTTGAGGTCACATGCTAATTTATATTCAGAATCGGCTTCCAGTTTCAGCCTCAGGATCAACTGTGATTTTTCCCACCTATTATCTTCTCGAACGTCCTTGTGCCAGGAGGAAGCGACCGTGGCTCGTGTCTGTCCTTGGATGACCTGCTCCTGGGATGAGGGGCTGCAGCCCCTCCGGGCTGTGCTGAGACCACTCCCCAGGCACATCTGCATGGAGCCCTGGATGCCCCCAGGTGACTCCTGACAGCAGCACAGTCAGCAAAAGCATCTCATTCATTAGTAAAACTGAGGACACTGAGCACAATACATCCCTGGGAAAAAAGCTTATGTTTACCTTAAACATCAATAAACAGATGCACTCAATGGTATCTTCAACTAGTTTTCATCCTGCTGGCATTAGTCACCAGGAGCTCCATCAGATGAGCTTCTCATGGGAAAAAGGATGGAGGGCTCAGGGGTAGAAGGGTCAGATGTTAAGGAAGAGTCAGACCTGACAGAGCTGTGAGCAGCTCCAGCCCAGGGCAGAAAACACCTTCACTGGGGTCCTCACCACTCCCTATCTCACCACCCACCTCCACTCCTGGGGTGGGTTAATCAGCAGCACATCTCAGCACCCTGCCAGCCCAGCATGTGCCTGGGCAGAGGGAGAAGTGCCCAGTGCTCTCCCAGAGCCACCAGCAGCTGCTGCAGCAGATCAGGCAGTAGATGCTGCAACTCTGCCACACTGGGGAAAAATCACACAGCTAACATCTTTGCACTGCTTTTTACCCACCACTTCTTAGTCCTGCTACCTTCTTAGATTCTGTATAGAAGTCTAGAACATGCCAGGTTACAGACATCCATTTTGAGACAAACTGAACTGGATAGGAAGGAACTGCTGTTTGTGAACATGAGGCATTAACTGGGGAGCCCCGTACAGGAGGAGGAAATGTGAACATTTTACAGAAGGGACTGTATCATCAGAATAGGAAAAAATAAGTGAAATACCCTAAAAATTCAGGACTATAGAAGCTGAAATGTGGTCCAGAAATAAAGATGGGGTCTACAGCACAATCAGTACTTCCTGACCAAGCTGACAAGCTGGGCCAAGCAGCTGGAATCCCTAAGACTAACTTGGAGCAGAAAGGTAGTGGGAGTGAAAAATGAAGAAAAAGCAAATGAAAATGAACTTAAAGTGAAAAACAACATCTCAGCTGGAGAGAGCCTTTCCAGCCCTGCTCTGGGAAGGTAAGTTGGAGTTTATTTCTAGAAGCTTAAGACAACCAGATGAAACTGCAGGTTGAAGATCTCATGGCTGCAGTTCTCCTGCCTCAGGTTTTGACATCTTTTAAACAGGGGCAGGGAAGCAAAAACTAAGTGGTTTAATACCATAATGTCCTAGAGTGTTTTACCATGACCCCAGCATCTGGGGGCCAGTCTTGAGAATATTGCTGAGATCATGTGAGCAATTATTATCCAGCCAGAGAAAGACATGGAGCAGAGTGGTGAGCCAGGTGGGACTTGGCCAGATGGAACCAAGACCTTTCTTCAGTGGGGTGCTCAGAGAGCTCCTTCACATCCCCCATTTTACAGAACTGCTGAAAACTCATATTCATAACAAAAACAAAAACAACAAAAAAAAGAAGAAAAGGAAAAAAACCACCCCACAACCCCCAAAAAACCCAAAGTGTAGAAGTAAAGAAAGAGCATCCTCTCAACCTGCAGCATGTGAAGTGTTTGCCAACACACAGGGCAGATCCTTGGCTCATGGAAATTGCCACAGCTACAAGAATATCTAAGGAGCTACAACACCCTGCACCAGCTAAATAACATTCTCTGTTGGCAAACACTTCCCAAATTCTCCTGTCTATTGGAGGCTGAAACTAAACCCTCCTTCCACCCCCAGGAAACAGCTTGGTGGAAGCAAAGTTCTTGGAGCCCATGAGATCAGCTCCTCCCAAGCAGTTCTGCCTCCCCCAGACACGTTGCTTGAGATGGAGCCTGTTGGAAGGCAGAGCCACAACAAACTGCTGGAGCTGTGCTGATGGCAGGAACAATGCTCAGCCTGCACTTCAACAGACTTTCCTGCCCTAGGTCTCCATGCATGGCTTTAATGAACTCTGCAAACCCCTAAGTGTCTTCTAAAATGGACCTTCCTGCCTGGCAGTGTCCCAGCTGAGGGCAGGCAGAGCCCCTGCAGCCCCACAGCTCAGCAGGAGGAAGGAGCTGCCCCTGAGCCACTCACAAAACTACTTGTCCTACAGGAAAGGCCTCAGGAGGAGAACACTGAGTATGGATGGACAAGGTCCTCCAGCCCCCTGTGCCCTCAGGTAACCCACAGTGAGTCAGGAAGAAGAGCAGGTGGGAAGGGGCTGATGATGGGCACCGTGGGAAGGGGTTATTGGGAACCAGAGGCTGGCAGGGTCTGCGAGAGCAGCCAGAAGGCAGCTCCTCCCTGGGGTTCCTCCTCTAAACACAACCTGCCCTAATGAATTGCAGCAGGAGGCAAATTGGAAGAGATAGCCCAGAGATCTCAAATGTAAAAGTATGGCACTTGCCCCTAGCAGGTGCAGAGAGCAGCCCTGTCAGAGATAAATGATACTGATGTGGAGAAGCTGAAGAGGATGGAATGAATCCGGAGATAAAGCTCCAAGCTTTGATAATTAGCACAGGAAGAAGAAAAACAGCAGCCCCCTAAGCAGCCCTCCCTGCTGTCACTGGTGATTACACCCAAGACTGCTTCCTCTGGCAGTCCAGGAACCAAACTATGCCCATTCCTTTTGCAGGATTTACCAAAATAACAACAATACCTGTGAGGAATCTCCTCCCTGGCTGTCAGTGACAGGGCCCTCCTGCTGCCCAGCCTGTGATTTATCTGGGAGCTCCAAGTGCAATCATTAGGCCACCACAGGAAGCAGAAGACTTTCTGAAGGCTAATGATCATTGTGAAACCTTCCCAGTGGGTGCTCAAGAAGCAATTTATCATAATTTGCTTCTGTAATGTTGATACATTGAGCAATATCCCTGCTGCTCAGCAGCCCCTCAGACCTTCCTGGCAGCAGAGGCAGAGGTGGGTGAAGCTCCAGAAGCAGGAGATGGGCTCTGCAACTGCAAGATCTTCAAGCACACAGCTTGCACACCTGTGTTGTGTAACTGGGACATCCCAGGAGTCAGGGAAATGTGCCCAGAGCCATGGACCAACATCAGAGTCCTCAGGGTCCAGTGAACAAGTTGTTCCCAGCTGGAGAGCAGATGGGTCAGGTACTGCAGGAAAAGGGTTTGCCACAGCATCTGCTCAATTCCAACCAAAGCTGAGCAAAGTGTTGATTTACACCAGCTTTCAGCCAACACCAAATAGGCAGGAAACCCAGGCTATCACACCAAGCTCACACTGTGCCCCTAAACACGACAGGCAGTCCCAAAACCCCAGGAGGATTAGGAAGAATGAGGGAGGCTTTTTGAAAAACATTTTGTCTTACTGGACCTGCTCAGAGGTGTTTTGGTTTTTCCCCAGCAGGGCAGAATAACATTTCTCTGAAATTTGGATTCTTCTTTGCTCAGCTGAAAAACAAAACCCACCTACTTCTGAAGTGAAGAGCCCTGGTTTGAAACACATGATCTAGGACTGATGGTGTGAAAGGAAATGAGGGATTTTGAAAAGCCCACTACAATTCCTTTGCATCTCTGATAAGAGACACTTTGAAAGTCAGATTCAGTGTTTGTTTTTTAAAGAAAACCAGTGCAGATTTAATGATAGGCTCTATCTACATTTCCTTACGGTCTTGATCTTAAGATTAAAACAGAACAGGTATTGCAACTGTCAATTTGACTCCCAAAACACATCCTTATCTTTCTCCTTACAGAGTAAAGCATTTATCACTTCTTCCTTTTTCCTAAGAGTGTCAGCTTTGTGTACTAACAGATTTCTGGTACTTTGTCATGTACTCAGCCAGTGAGATTATCTGGGAGCATTCTGGAGGCAGCAAACAAGCTAAAAGGGAAGCATATGGTGCTCTGTTCAGAGAGGCAAGGCCAGTCTCATCACTGCTGAGATCCCAGAAAAATGCATCTCAGATGCAAATTGATTTCATGAAACCAGGGAGAAAAAACAACAGCCAAATTTTTAAGGAAATAAGGTGAAAAAATATTAACTGTGAGCAAACCAGGCATCACAGTGGATTGGGTTTCTCCTAAGAGATGTCCTCTGGTTCTTTCCTTCTATCCCCAGTTCTCACAAACAAGAAGGCACACAGGGGCATTAACTCTGAAACTGCAAACCCCATGAAATGAAAATTAAGATTTCAGAGCAGTTATCTGGTCATCAGCCATGGAAAAAAAACATTGGCTTTGCCTTCCCTGCTCCAAAACACCAGGAATTCCTCCTCCCACCCCACACACACCCCTTGGGCAGGGAAATCAGTTGTTTTCCATCTGCCTCTTGTACTATCAGTGGTTCAAGCCTCCTTACAGGAGTCCAGAACTGTCTCTGGTTTCTAACAACTCACCCATGCACCCTCTGTTCTTCTTGATGATCCTTAAGGATCTGTGCAACACCCAGAAACCCTGCCATTCCTACTTGGCATGACCAAACCACATCTCCCAACTAAAGAAAGGTGTGAGGAACAAACAGTAGTAAGACTGATGTAAAAAAGGACTGATGTCAGACATCAGGAAAATCAGAGTTCTGAGCCAGAAGATTAATCAACAGAAGGCAAAGAGGTTCCCACTGATCACATTTGATGAGTGTCCTCAAGAGCTGTGCTGGAAGTGAACACAGGGCAGGGAGCTCTGCAGCCAAGCCCTGCTTCAGCCCAAACACAGCACCCAGGAACTGCCCTTCCAGTAGTGCCCAGAAGACTTCTAAGCTTTTAAAATTCAAACAAATGAACAAATTGAGCTGTTACTCACACAAATGACCTTGGAGTCTCCAGCTCTTTAGCCACTTGCTGTACATGCCAAAAAAGTTACTGAGTAACTGACTTTTTAATTGAGATGTTGATGCTTTAGCATCTCCTGGCAGCCACGACTGCTTTCTTCTTTCCTCGCCATTGCTGCTTCTCTTGAAATCTCCAACAGTCATTCTGTTTCATTGTTATTTGTCCCCAGTACAGTTTTCTCCAGTGCTGAAATTTATGAGGTGGAATTAATGGCAAGTGTGGCTTTTGGCTAAGCCTGCTTAGCACACCCACGAAACCCAGTCATTTTTCTGTAGAGCAGAAAAGGCACTGGCCTGAGCCTTGCCCCCAGTCATGTACCTACCAGTGCATAGCAAAGCACCAGCATCTTCATCTGCTTTGCTCTCACTTCCCTACATAAGGGCTCAATAGATTTCTCGTGTGACTGAAACTTGGCCTCTCTCAATTCTTTCCTTAATTTTTAAAAATCAAGTTTAAAAGCAGCAACTGGATCTTTTATCAGCTCTGCAGGTTGATTCATCTAGACTGCAACTTCTGTTGTAATTGTTTTCCTGGGGGCATGTTAATTTGCTCTCAAATGATAAAGGCAGAACAAGGCACTGGGGTGATATCTCAATGCAGAAGAAAAGTCAGTTTTGGGATGGTTCTTATATGTGTGAATAAGCAAAGTCAGCTGAGTCCTCATGAGAGCTGGGCATACACTGCTTAACCCAGACACCTGTTCCTGGCCCATTCCCTCCTCAGAAAGGGGTGCTCCAGGGTAAACAAAATAGGGATGGTTAAAAAAAGTGGCATCACCTATTCCTCCCAGTCCTCTAAGTCACCTTTCCCAATCTAAAAAAGCAGAGTCATCTTTTTAAACAAACAAGTGTATTGGATAAATAGGATAATCTCCTGCAGGACAAAGCTTCCCCATCAGATGTTTTTCTCCTGTCCTTTCTTTCATTAGTAAGATCTCAGCACACAGCAGCAATACTGAAGCTCATGGGGTGACTTCTTCTCTGGGCAGCTGAAGGAAGGACACCCATGGGCCACCCTCACTTCCTGCACATGGAAGGTGGGCAGAGAGGCCAGGCAGGGATGCACTGCAGCTGCCTGAGCAGAAGGGGATAAACAAGCAGCTCTGCTGCAACCTCCCTCAGCTGGTGCACGGGTCATTGAGGTCTGAGTTGATACAATAAACAAACGCTTTTCAGCAAAATCTGGGCTCCTAATGGTGATAATGACCTTTCAGTCAGTAGTTTGTGCTGCTTACTTACCAGTTGGAAGAATAATCCTGGTTTGGTTTGTATCACTTGCTGTGAGATGACCAGCAGCACCTGGGAGGCTGGGAGAGCCGGGTTTGCCCTGCACAAGCAGAGCTCAGCACCATCAATCCATGTGTCCCTCCATCAATCCATGTGTCCCTCCCTGCCACACCAGAGCTGCCCAGCACAGCCCACCAGCTCCAGGCCTTCCCAGCTGGTGCAGCTTCCCCATCATTCTCAAGGTTGGGCAAAGAAACCAGCAGTGATTACTGCACAGGAAAGCTTTGCTTCCCGAGGTGACATTGCTAATTCAGGGGGGAAACAGGGAGAGGGAGACACCAAACATGTGGTAACAAAGGCCATGTCATCAGGCAGCAGCATAAGCCATGCCCAGACAGAGCAGCACGTTCCCCATTTTGGTAAATGCCTTGTCTGAACACTTCCCAGCCCGTGCCCCATCAGTCCTGGGTGGCACGTGGGCACCTCTGCTCTGGCACAGCCCTCACCAGCCCAGCCAGAGCTGCCAGCACCCTGCCAGGGGCTCCCACCCAGCAGGTTCCATGCTGGTGCCTTCACTGCCCTGCACACGGTGACACTCTGCTCTGTCACCCAGCTGAGAGTTAAGTTGTGGCCCTGGGCAAAGGCAAAAATACAGCACAAACACATCATACTGGTTCTGGTTTTTGGAAGACATGACAGAAGAAAACAAGTTCCCATTCCCCCCTTTATTTTGCATCTTTATACTTCCAATAAAAAGCCATTTTTTCCTTGTATTGTTTACTGATTTACTACCAAGGCCCCCTCTGATCTTTAGTTCTGCATGAATATTAATTCAAGTATCATTTATATTGTGAAGAAAATGAGAAAAATATCTCAAGGCTGTTATGAATCCTGGTCTTCCTGGCAGAACCGTCTGGCTCTTTTCAGACTAATTGTGCACTCATTATTCATACATTAACTGCTGCTTTACAAAATAAATACAAAAGCACAGTCCTTGCAGAAAAAGATTTCCACTGGACACTCAGCTCTCTCTGCTTTCAGCTGGGTGACATAAACTGCTTAACCAGGGATGGGAGTGTTTCCTTTCACTTTCCCACACCCCTTCCCAGTCCTGCTTTGCTGCATTCAGCTGCCCCCACATACTGAGTCCTGGCCCACAGGCTGAAGCCCCCCCAGATCACTGAGCCCCACATGGAGGGATGTTCATCACCAGCAGCAGAGGGTCCCTGTCCCCTCAGGCAGGTCAGTCCTGGAACTGTTGGCCAGAATTGGCTCCAGTGGCACAATCTGTCCATGGTGGAGCAGGAAGCACAAAGCAGGGCAAGCACATTGTGGGGGAGAGGAGGCAGAGCAGATCAAAGTGCAGCTAATTGTTAGTGTTTAACTTGCATGGTCAAGACAAACAGCAGTTCTTTCCTAGTGCCAGATTCACACTCATTGCCAGAGCTCCATACAAGAGAAATTTTACTTTAAGAAGTTTGCAGCCTCCAAGACCTCAGCAGTTCCCACCAGGGATGCTCCTGTGTCACTGGGTGCCACCCACCCTGGCTGTGTGACAGCCACCCTCAGCCCCTGCCCTGGGCAGGCTCTTGTGCTCACAGGGCAGTGTTCCCAGTTTTCCTGAGGCTGAGCCCTGGACTCCAGCACTTCTGCAAACTTAATGGAAGAAACTATCTGGAGCAACTGATTTGCTGCTTCCCTGCTTAGGGCAACATTCCCAGTTAGGAGCTCAAATGTTTCTGAACAAAATGCTGGGCTTCCAAAGCCTGGACCCAGAGCTGCCCATGAGGTTTTGCAGCACTGCTGGTTTTCCACCCACCTGAGCCTTGAAATACCCAAAGCCTCTTCTAAACCATGAGGCAAAACCAGACTCCCAAGGCTTTCAGTAGGGCAGCATTTTACCTCTGAAAAAAGAGTATATTTTGCCATAACAAACCAGGCTCTGCCACTCAGAGCCACAGCCCCTGTTTAGGGCTGGCTCAGCTATCTTCTACAACATATAAACATCCCCAAAAAGCCTAATGGCTCATTGAACTGGAGCAGTGACACCTCACAAGGTCACACACTGCACTCACTTCTCACAGGCAGCCCCTCTGAGGGGCTCCCCAGCTGCCTGCAGGCACGTTCATTACAGGTTGTGATGAGTTTGACATCAGACCTCTGGTCTTTCTGGCTGCTTTGGATGTGCAAGCATCACCCACCACATAGGCAACTCTCTGGTAGAGCTGTAGCCCCAGCAGCTAAGGAGCCAACCACCCCCACACAAGCCTACCTGCCCTTCATGCCACACAGCTGCTGCCCAGAGCCAGGAACACACCAGAGCCAGCCTGGGGCTGCCCTTGAAAGGGCAGCTCTTCACTTAACAGGTTCACCCTGGATGGAAGTGGTGAGGAGAGGCAGCTGTGGGCTGCTGGAGGTGAGGAGCAGCAGCTGGGAAGGGCAGAGCTCACCCCAGCACAGCTGGGCCCAGGGAGGGTGTGTGGCCAGGGGGTAAATCACAGGGCTCCCCATTTGCTGGGTTCATGGCACAATTCCTGGCAGGTGGATCAGTCACAGCCTTGTCTGTGCACAGCCCCCAGCACCCAGGCACGACTCCAGCTCCTGCCACAAAGAAAACCACTCCCGTAACACTGGGGGGAAAAAGAACTTCTAAATAGCAAAGCCCTGGGCAATGTTTGCACACACAGGGGGCACAGGGGAGGAAGGGGCCCAGAGCAGCAGCCAGCTGGGGTGCAGAGCTCTGTGCTGGGCTCTCCTGGAGCTCGGCTGGTCCTGCTGCCTTGGAGGTCAGCAGCTGAGGAAAGGGCAGCAGGCTGGTCAGACTGGGGAGCAGAAAGGCTGGAGGGTTGGACCCCTCACAGGAGGGTTCCCACAGCCCCGGGGGGGCTGTCTCCTTGTTAGGCAATAAATTGTGTTGGCTAAATTGCCTGTGTGGGATGGAAGGGAAGAGGTGTGACTCCACTGAACCTCCACCTGCATGAGCTATTATTAGCACTTCAATCATTGTTACACTGCAGATTGCAAAAACCCAAACCCTTAGGAAGCCACAATTTCATTACATATTAATTATTTATTCTTTCCATCCTTGTCAGTCATCTGAAAAAAAAACAACCCACAAGGGCAAAATCAGCACCACAACTTCTCTTCCTGTATCCTGAAGTGAACCAACAAGGTTTGGTTCTTGGCTTCATCCACTGGGTGGCCAGAGATGGCTGGTCAATTCACCCAAGAAAAAGAAACAAAGAAAACAATGAAAGAGCTTTGTGATCAAGAAAAGAACTGATCCCATGCTGGAATGGGCAGTATGGACATGGGAGCTGGTGCCACCAGGGAAGCAGCTGGGGTGGGCACCCAGCTGTGCAGCCCAGAGCACAGCCAGGAGAGGGGCTGAGGAGGGGATCCCTCCCCCAGGGTGGGTCTGAGAAACCTTCCAGAGCAAAGGACCTGAGCATTGTGTGTTCTGGATGAAAGAAGTCTGCAGTAGGGTAACAGAAACCCTGCTCCCTGCTCTTGGTGACCACAGAAATCTGTCTGGAAATTTCCCCACACACACTAATAAGCTTTATAAGCTTTATCCCTTTGTGACAGAAAAAGTCACGCCTTGAGCTCTGATTGTACCTAGCATCAAAAAAAGGAAAAAGAGGTTTAAATATGGGTGCTGGTATCTGGCCAGCATGGGCCCACTTTGCAGAGATGTAATCTTGCAGAATAGCAGCTCTGATTTGGCACAGCGTCGGAGGATTAAACACCTCTTTTTGCAGCCCACAGCAATCAGCCTGACTCAGCCCTTGTCTTGGGTTTTACACTGACATTTGGTGACTAAACCCTGCCTGTGAAAAACAGGGGTTTGCACGTAGTACAAGAGGTGTTGTACAGCAGTTTCATCTGGCTGGGGAGGGAGGAAGGGGCGGATTTTATACACAACCTCAGGGAAAAAAGAAAAAAGCAGGAGGTTGGAGTCAGCTGAAATGTTAACATGACAGGTCCCCTTCTGTTCCCTGCCTGGAGAACGCCTGAGCCATGGATTGCCAGATCATGGCACACTGAAAGTTGTTTTGTTACTCTGATCAGACTGCAGGAGTGGCAGTGATTTGGGGTGCCCGGGTGCTGCGGGGGGACAGGGCCAGGAGGGGAGGGAGGCTCTGCAGGGGATGGGGGCTGTGCAGGGGATGGGGCTGTGCAGGGGATGGGGGCTGTGCAGGGGATGGGGG
>NW_009953803.1:1491406-1503772 GCF_000747805.2 Chaetura pelagica
CAAGACAGGACTGCAGCACCCCTGGGGTGCCACCAGCCCTGCACAGCCCCAGCAGCTCCCCTCCCTAGGGTTCTGCAGCAGTTCAGGTCACCCCTTGCTGCCCCCAGGGCTGCACAGCACCACCAGCAAACCCTGGGGTCCTGGTGTCCAGCAGGAACACGCCAAGGTCTGCCCAGGGCTGGGGGCAGGAGCAGGGCTGGGGCTGCCTAAGCTGCATGGGATACAAATGCTTTCCTGCCCCTAGAATGGTGACTTTTTGGTTTGTTTGGTTTTTTTTTCCTTTCCAGCAAGTGCTGTGTGGGGCTCTAAGGCCCTGGTGAAAGGTCCTGGCAGGGGTGCTGTGTGAGCCCTGCCGAGGAACCCGCCAGCCATTCCAGAGACTGAGGCTGTGGCAGAGCTCCATCAGAAGCCACAGCCTGCACCAGCACCAGGGCACCCTGCAGAGGTATTGATTTCCACTGTGAAGGCCACATCTGTGTGCTGTAGCATGTGCAGCAGCCAAGAGAGGATTGTGAATCCTGGCTGGAAGGCGGTTGGGATAAGCTTGATAAATCAATGTACAAATGGGCTGGTTTATTTTTCAGAAATAAGTAAAGAATAGATTTCACTCCCCTGCCACCTGGGCTTTTTTCCCTTCAGAAGAAACATCCATTCTTGTTTGAAGCCTGTTTCTCTGGTCAGCAACCAGAGCTGCCCTGTGTGCTGGGAGGTCCCTGCAGCCAGGTCCTTCAGCAACCTGTTCATCCCCTCCAGCAGCAGCTCCCAGGGGCTGCCATGGGCATCAGTGCAGCCCCACATCCCACATTCCATACAAACCTGCAATTCAGGAGTAGGTTTGTCCAGGCCCTGCAACAAACCTCTCTTTTCCTGACTAACTGTATTTGGTCCAGGATACAGAAAACTGCACTGGCAGTGTGTTTGTGTGCAATTAACGTGCCTGAAGCAGGGCAGTCCTGACACCTGCTCTCGAGGGGGGGAAAGTTGCTCAAAGTGCTGCATCCCAAGTCTAATCTGTTTTATCAATGCCAGATGTGGCCTCTTCAGAAGCTGCTGGGATGTGTGGTGTGCAGGCAGGGCTGCTGTGAGATCCAGAGCTGCAGCTCACCCGTGGAGCTGTGCTTTCTGTAAAGCTCTACCACAAACACCCCGAGCTTCAACAGGCTCCTCATGCTGCTCTGCTGCTTCCAAACCTGCCCAAAGCTGCAATGGATCTGAACTTCCCCCAGATGGAGAACCCTGATTTTCCAGGGCAAATTTTCGCTGCATTAAACCAGTGTGGGGCTGGAACACAGAAATACTGCTCAGTACTGTCAGGAGCAGGACACCCCTGGGTCCAGAAAGCAGAAAACTTCCTGGAACAGGGAGCAGCAGCCTGTGGGATGCTTCCCAGCTGCTCCCAACCATTCTGGCTCAGAGCTTGCAGAGACTTATTATAGTGGAAACACTTAAGAGAACAAAGCTTTTGCAATCACATTTTCAACTGGACTTTTTTTTTTTCCCCTCAGCTGCTAGCTGGAAGTATTGATCAAACCAGGGAGATTCCCTGAGGAATGAACCAGCATGGGCCGTGCTGGGCCCAGCTCACACAAGGCTCCTGCCATGGGCTGTAACCTCCTCCCTGCCAGGCAGTGACCCTTGGGCAGGTTCTCTCTCCTCCTCCCCTCTTCCCAAGGATTTGAAAAGCCTTGTGCTTTGCACTGCAGAGGTGGCAAAATAATTGAAGGAAAGTGTCTTCTGCAGGTGGCTGAGCAATTTTCCACCTATCCAAACCATAATCTGAACAGACAAATGCACTCTCAGGTTTCCACAACCTGGGCTTTCAAAGGAGACGTTTTCACATCAGTCCCTTTTCCCAGCCCCCAAGGGCTGCAGCCACCCCAGCAGCTGCCTGTGTCCAGCACCCCCTGGCAAACAGCCTGAAAAATCCCCTGTCCCTAAGGCAAGAGAGACCAGAACCAATGTCTTCTTAAAGGAAACAAGTGATATTTAGGTATTTGGAGTATTCATCAAGCAATTTGAAAGGTCACCCTTTAAAACATCTGCAAACAAGATGCAGGAAGAAAATCTGGCTGTGCATACCCAGCATGCCAAGAGGAAGAAATTTAAACAATAGTAGTCTTTCATTTAAAAAGAACAAACAGAAAGGTTTGTGCTTCTCTCTAATCCTTACTTCTCTCTCCAGAGATTTGGTCCAATTAGTTATTTCACATTAATCATGGTTTGTTCTGCTCATTTCTTCCTACAGCAGCTTTCCACAGGAAACAAACCACAGGTGTTGTTAGGGCCTGTACCCCAGCAAGGACAGCAGGTTGGGTACTGAGGAAGATCAAGAGTTGCTTTTTATTTTTCCAAACAGCCAGCACACAGGGAGATCTGTTTCTGTAATTGCAGGTGCAAATCTGCCCAGAGGCTGAGCTCTATTTGGCCAAAATAGCTGGAGTCAGTGCAAACCTCCAGCCATTTGTCAGCTGTGGATTTATTTATGCTACAACTTATGGGGATATTTTTCTTATTTTGATATTTAGTGGCTTATCAAATGCTAAAGAAACTTGAGATGTGTCTAATAATGTGATATGTACAGTGGGGGAGGTCATGATGAAATTTGTAAAATTATGAGTGGCAGATTAAGGGTGAATAGGGAAAAACTAATCACTCACTCCAAGGAGGAAGAACTGGAACAAACAAAAGGAAGTGCACAGAACTGTATTTTGGAAAACACTAAGTATGAATGTGTTTAGAAATCAAGAAGGCAAATTCCTGGCAAAAAGTGTGTCCATGGATGCCTAACACAATGGTGCAGCTGTGAGACATGGAGGTTGAGCAGGACCCACCTTACCCACATCCTCTGCCTTTGATGTTCCCTCAGGACCATCCTCCAAGTCAGGACACTGCAAGGGACCATTCCCCACAGGTTGGTGCTCAGTGCTGCAGAGCCCACAGCAGGCAGGTAAGCCCCAGATGGAGGTGTCCAGGCCCTTCCCAGCTCCACCAGCTCATTCCCCTGGCAGAAAGTGCTGACACATCTTCTACAGGTCTGTGAGGCACAGGGACATAGGCAGACAAGGGGTGCCACCCCATAAAAAGCTCTTAATCACTGTTCAGTTAATAAAAGAGATGAGACAATGTTCCCTGCCACAGCACACCTGGTTACATCGACTTTGCCAGTAGTACTTAGAGCAGATCCAATTTCAACAAGGAGACCTTAAAAGGCCCCACCATCCTCCACAAAAGCCATCATCTGTCTGGTTTTCAGCTTGTCCACTGAACTGGTGTTATGAATGATCAAAGTATTTGTTATTATTCTCTGCATTGCTTGTGCAATAAAAGTAATTTTAAAACATTTAAAATTTAAATTAAAAAAAAAAAAAACTAGTAAGGAGACACAATCTTAAGGAAAAGCCCTCTGAAGATGAAAAAATTATTTGGAAATACAAATTAATTGGTATTTATAACACCCCTCCCACAGTCAGAATTATTTTCCCACATTTTAAAATCAGAGGTTAAAGAATGAATCCAAATTCAGCAGCCCAGGCATGGCCAAGAAAAACTGGGGACCCAGGAGGTTTCTGTGCTGATGGCCCCTCAGCAGGTCTGAGCCCCTCAGTGGCCCAGGGGGGTGTGCAGTGCAAGGACCACCTTGGGGCAGGGGGGACACCACCCCAAGGACACCAGCACCAGAGCAGTGCAGAAAGTTTCAAAGGAGTTGAAACCAGGTCACTACTACAGATATTTTCAAAATTTTCTGGCCTCATTTTTTAACCATATGTAAAAAGAGAAGCCCAGTTGCTCAGTAATCAGCTCCAAGGGGATGTTTATGGAAGTGCAATCAGAACAACATAAGCCACATTTTTATGTGAAGAAAAACCAGGGCATGAGAGCACAGTGTGAAAAACAATATGTAATCACCAGTTTCAGAGTGGGCATTGATCAGTATAAATGCTGAGGTGATTCTAGTAACAAATGGGGTTTTTTACTGACTCGAAGTTACACTGTACGTGTCACAAATACCTTCAGCAGAGCCTGGGCACTCAGACAAATTAGAAACAGAGGCATCAGGATCTTTGCTGGGGATCCAACCAGAGTCAGTAAAAATCAAACACTGCTGCTAGATTGATGTGCCCCATGGAAACGCCTCACGATGCAGTGCCCAGCAAGGAGCCTGCACTAACTGCTGGGCCCCTGCTGACAGCTTTGTTGTTTTCTCACTGGTCATATGCATAAAGTTCTCCACTTTATGGAATCCTGTTCACTGCCTGGGAAATGAGCTGACAAAGAGATGAAACGTCTGGCCTTGAACAACTCCCCCGTGCAAGGTGCTGCCCTCCCTCATCCCTCTCCTCTCCCCCCTTGCCTCTGTGCTGAGATCTCACTCACACTCACCCGCATCAGATGCTTGAACTCAATGTTCAAATGATCATTTGCACTCCAAGTCCTGAGTCCAAGATAAACAACGCTAATAAAATAATTGCTGTGAGGAGACAGAAATGGGCTTCTCATTTTAATGATCTGGATCTTCAAGCTTCTTATCACTAAGTATCTGCAACACCTTCCTCAGTTCAACACCAAAAGTAGCAAACATCCCTCAGTTCACCACATTTACCCTCTCACAATTCATTATTCTCATCATTACCTTTATTTAATCACTGTCCAGCAGCAATTTAACTGCAGCACCATGACATGGGGAGCACAGCAAGGCACGTCTGAGCACAGAGTCCCACAGGGCAGGAGTTTATCTTGGAGCGTATGGACCAGATCTGCATCCCCTCCGTGAGGTGTTGCCATAGCAACCTGGGCATCTGAAGGGCCCCACTGAGGGACCCAGCGCTGCCCCTCCAGCAGCACCAGCAGGACCCAGCACTGCACCTCCAGCAGCACCAGCAGGACCCAGCACTGCACCTCCAGCAGCACCAGCAGGACCCAGCACTGCACCTCCAGCAGCACCAGCAGGACCCACCACTGCACCTCCAGCAGCACCAGCAGGACCCACCACTGCACCTCCAGCAGCACCAGCAGGACCCAGCACTGCACCTCCAGCAGCACCAGCAGGACCCAGCACTGCACCTCCAGCAGCACCAGCAGGACCCAGCACTGCACGGGCTGCCCCTCCAGCAGCACCAGCAGGGCCTGCCTCAGGAAACTCACAGCTGCTTTATTTCTGGTTGAAGTATCAGCAGAAGAAAAAAAATAAAATAAAAATAATTTAAAATAAACAAACAAAACTCAAGAAAGCAAAAGCATTTCCCCCGTTTTGATCTTTCTTCACCACAGGACACCAGGAAAGGCCCAGCCCTTGGCCCCTGTGGCAGCAGGACCTGGTGCTCCTGCAGCCTGCCCGGGCAGCAGCAGCACAGGAGCTGAGCCCACCACCCAGGGATGTGTTTCTGCAAACACCGTGCGTGGGACCCTCTGCAGTGCTACATCTATACCATAACAAGCTCTGCTCCTGGGAAACCTTCCCATGTTTATTTTACTCTGCCAAGTAAGAAATGTAAATGTCTTCTTTTTTTTTTTCTTTCCCCCCCCCCTACATCTTCTGTCTTTTCTTCCTTGTGTTTTGCAGAGCATCTTGTCCCCGGGCTGTGGCACCACAGCAGAGCTGATCCATCAGGATAACCCAGCTGCTCCACATGGGTGCCAGCCTGGAAACCACCCGGTGAGCTGGGGAAGGAGCAGATCAGAGGAAGTGCTCTGGAAGAGCTGAATTCCCACATGGCAGAGCTGAATTCCCACATGGCAGAGGGAGAAGTCATCTGTGCTGGCAAGCAGAAGCCTGGTGCTGGCAGCCTGTGCTCCAGGCACAGGACAGTGCCCCCCTACTCAGGGCAATCTCAGCAGGTGCTGCAGAGCTGGGATCCCAAGCACTGAGTGCAGGGAGAAGCTGGGTTTGCTGGAAGTTCATGGAACATACAAATTGCTCATTTTTTGTCCTCACTACTCCTCACCTTCATTCCCTTTGCCTCTTCTGGAGCATAAAAACCCCTTTCCCTTACAGCTCCTGGTGGAGCTGGGCAGGTCAGACCAAAGTTCCCTCCAGCCACACAATCCTGTGTCCGGGCACTCAGGGGTCCTGTGGTTCAGGAATAATGGGGGATTATTTCCATAGATTTAGTGCCAGCTCTGAAAAGGCAGTTTAAATTATTGCATGTCTCCAAAGCATCACTCTGACAATTCACCCCAGTGCCCTGCCCCAGCTCCTGGCCACCAGCTCTGCTGAAGTCCAAAAACATGCCAGGAAAACAAACCTGCCAAACCCAGGCCAGGCTTTCACCATTTGTCAGACAGCTCCTTATATCCAGGCTGGATACTAATAAACCAAAAACAATTAAAATTACAGAAATATGTTTTTGGGACCTCACATTTTCATTGGCTCTACATTGAACACCATTTCTGGTTTGTTTTTCCAAGGAAATCTTCAAAAGCTCATGCTTTCTATCCAGCATGAGCAAGAAAACTTTCTGAAATCTCGGGGACATATGAGGAATGGGAAAGCTAAAACCCACAGGCTTTGATCCAGTGCTACTTTTCACTTTGTTGAAGTGTGATAAGACACAGCTCCTAGCTTCTAGTTCTGAGAAAAAAAAATTGATTTTTACCATTGGCAGCTTTCCGTGTGGCTGAGCTGCCTGCCACAACTCTGCATCACTCTGCTATGAAAATGATGAAGGAATGAATGGGAAATAAAAGAAGCTGCAGGAGCCTTTTTCACATGGCTCTGAGATGCAATGGCAGCTGAACTGAGGAGGTTGATGAGCCACAGACCTGAAAGCACCACAAACCTTCATCCAGGTCTGGACACAGACCAAAAAAAGGGGGTTATCCTATACCATTTATAACATATATTTTTGGGAAGTGATAGCAGTAGTCCAGACAAAAAAAAAAAAACAAACCAAACCCCATAGGTATATAAAATCCAGACTCTTCAAGATGAAAGCCTCAAGACTTTAGTCTTGTTTTGGTCTCTCCCCCTGGTAGCAGTTACAGTGAGCAGTGAACAAGTTTTCCATTAATATAAGCAACAAACAGCATATATGGAAGCACAACTCAATACATATTAAGAGAAACTTATTGGTACCTCAAAAGAGCAGGAGAAATCCCACTGGGGTGGGGAGGGAGGCCTTGATAAGAGGAATGCACTAGTTCAATGTTACTGAGTTTACAATGAGCTTGATTCAGAGCAGCCCCTGAATAGTGAACACTTACCCAGGGCACCTCCAGCCCTTTTACCTGCAAACTGGTTTGGAAATTAAGTTCTACCTCCCCTGTGCTCCTGTCTTGGAAATGTGGTGTGTGCTACTGCTGGACCTTCCAGCCTGTGCCAAGCCAGGAGTGAGTAGGAAAGAAAAACTGCTTCAGCAGGGTGTGGGAGTGTGGGTGATGGAAGGGAAAGCCTTCTAGAAGCTGCTAAAGATTTGCTGATGAAGTCAGGAGGGCACTCTGGCCACCTCCTGCCCAGCACCCTGCCAGCTTTTTGCAGAGGAAGCTGTGGTGCTGCAGGTTGTGTCTCTCCAGGGCAATGGCTCTTGCAGCAGTCAGAGATGAAGAGAAATGCTGCATCACTCTGCCTCTTACACTTCCTCCATTATTTACTTACATCATGACTAATACCCCTACTAGAAATGAAGTGATGAACACTGCCAGACCAGAACTTCCCTGTTGCTTGAAATTGCTTCTCAGCCACCTGAAAAGAGAAATTTGAGAGAGAATGGCTCCTATTGCCCAATCCATCTTCCCAGGAGAAACCCACCACCTAATCATTATTTATCTTACCTAGGCAAATGGCAACATCTATCTGATTTTTCCTGATGCTGCAAGGAAGGGGTGGCTGGGCAGAGACATTCATTATCAGGAAGGTTGCCTGTATTTAAGAAAAACAAGGGGAGAAAGAAACCAGACAGGAAGAATCAGCAGCAGGGTGACACCAAGGGGGTCCTTTTTGGCACCAGGGCTACTCACCCTGCAGGCAGCCTGGATCAATCTTGTGGGTTTGAAAACGAGGTAACTACTTGAATTACTTAAAAATGCACTGACTTGGGATCCATATTATTCAGAACCCAGTATTTCCTCTGGTGGAATACAAAGGGAATTGGGGCAGGGAGCTTTTTTCTTCTTGTTGTCCTTCTTTTAATAACACAAGGAGCTGCTTTCTGAGAGGGAGTCAAACCCAATCTTTTTCTTGTTAGATTTAGGGAAACATTTAAACTGCAGAGGTAACTGCAACCTTCAGCATGGCCAAAACACCAAGTATAGTGTGGAAATTCCCAGTGAGAAGAAGGCAAATAAATATTTAGCTTTGAAATCCTAATCCTGTCCTAAATTTACCAGCTTTTTCTCACTGAAGTCCTCAGCACCTTTCAGAGGTGGAACATGGTGACACACGCACCACAGAAGATTACTCAAGGATATAAATGAATTTGCTCAGCAAATTACCTTTGTTTCATCCATATTCTAGAGCCAAGGAAAAATTGCTATTAGAACTCATGAGCAAATGACAGATTTAAAGTATTATGGAGAGCTTTGCCAGTCTGGCTGGGGGTGATTTTCATTGATGTGGTTGTGCTAAAACTCTCCACATAGTCTCAGAAATCAGGAAAGAGCATCCAGTGCAGGAGAGCAGTGGTGGGAGCACACAGCAGCATTATTAGTAGCATCATTCCTGAGCAGAAACGTATGGAAATTCCCAAAAGACTGTGTGTGAAATTCAGATCAAAAATATGAGGTAATATTTGAATGGCAGTGAAGAAAGACCTTACTCAGTGCCTTTGTAACAGAAAGCAGTTCATGCAGTTAAATGAAAAGCTCCAAGCAGCACTGCAGGGCTCAGAGCCCTTTGGAGATGCAGTTAACTCCTGACAGCTTCTCCTGCTTCATCACAGACTCAGTGGAAAGTGTAACTTCTGTTCTCAGCTGTTCCTCCTTCCCAGAGTTGATAAGCATGCTCTTTTATTAAAAGTTAAAAGCGGCGCATAAATTAGGTGCTTTTCTAAAGAGGATGAGGCTGCTTTTAAACTGCAGGCATATGTTAAATTAGAGGGAAGTTCACTTCAGCAGCCTCAGAGCAGCATGGAACAGTTGCCAGCAAGAGAGAATGATTTATTCATGCTCTGCAACGAGCTCACGCAAGCAGGGAAGTCGCTCCCTCCTTTCTCCCCACGCTGCACAATCTGCCTTGACACTAGACCAGTCAAAAGTCCATTAAAAGGTGCTTCATTATTGATATTATAAATTGACTTAAGGTTTAATTAGTTATACATGCTCAGTAAAAAATAAATTTAAAAATTGCAGCATCCCATAAGCACCTCTCCTGGAGAGCTGCCTGCTCTGCAGACACCAGCCCAGCCCTCAGCCTGTTTACATCCCTGCACCTGTAAACAAACAGCTGCCAGTGTCCCCAGGTTGGTGCTTTGGTGGTTTGTGCTGGTGTCCTGCAGAGCAGGCATTGCATACAGGCCTTTCCCCAGGGCCTGGCAGCATTCAGGTCCAGCAGACAGACACAAAGCTCCTGGAACAGCTGAACAGCTTCACTGTTATGTTCAAGACATCGTCCCAGGCAGTTTGGCCCTGTTTGCATGCACTTTTTTTTCTACTCTGAATCCATTATTTGCCCCCAGATGAGGTAATAATAGTATTTTCTCATCCTCATGTACTCACCAGCCTAGGGGAATATTCCCTGATTTGTCAATTTTTCTCTTTTCTCCCATAAAATGCTTCATCAGTTCTGGTGATGTAACAAGTGTACCAGAAGCCAGGGCTGCAGTTAACACATTATCACACTCCCATCCTCTAGGATGAAGTCTAAGTATTGATTCCAGTTCTTTTTATGACACAAGATTTGCTTGAACTCCTCCTCAAGTCAGGTGAAAGATCCTGAAGGACTTTGCTGGCCCAGGACTTGTAGAGCAATTTCCAGCAGCCTTCTCAGCAGGACTAATTCCATTTGAAGGCCAAGACCTGGCAAATTGGCTGTGCAAGTGGATGCCATTTTTCCACAGAAGGTGTTTTCTACAGAAAAACATTCTTCTTCATTGTAGAACGGCAGCCTGAGCAGTGAGATGTTCCAACCTCTCCCCTGCCAGTCCCAGCTGCAGGAAAGGCCCCGGGCTGGAGCCACAGCTGAGGCTCAGGCTTGGTGCTGGGCTGAGCTGCGTCTTCTGGCAGGCAGGGCTGCATGAGGACACTTCTGGTGGGTACCTGTGTGAGGAGCAATCCATTTCCAGATCCAACCCTGTATTTATAAGGATGCTGTTCATTAGGGGCCATGCTTCTGCAAGAGAACACACACTTTCTTCTTTAGGTACCTGCTTTCTTCTTTTAGGTACCTGCTTTCTTCTTTTAGGTACCTGCTTTCTTCTTTTAGGTACCTGCTTTCTTCTTTTCTGCAAAAAATACCCTCACAGAACTACAAAGTGGTTTAGGTTGGAAGGGACCTTAAGGATCCTCTAGTTCCAATTCCTTGCCATGGGAAGGGACACCTTATTTCAAGAATTTCAGCTAAATCTTCCACACTGATAAAACTCAATTTGTTTCCACCTTGTAACACTGATAACCCTGAAACTGATAAAAAGGGAAGAGAGGAAGAGTGAGGCAGGAGCAGAGAACCCCCCCTGCCCCCCAGGACCTGCCACACGGGCCGTGGGAGAAGCCACCAGCAGGCTGAAAAATGAGCTTCTTAAAACCTGTGTACAATAAACAATCCGGATGATGTCTGATTTCTAAAGTGTAGCAGGTCTCTTGGAGCAGGTTCTCGTTTCAGAACAGCCAACTCAAGCAGGGGAAGCTGCTGCTCAGGGAACACACTGGCCCTGTCGGCAGAGCAGCGCTGGGGCTGCAAGTAGAAGGGGCTACTAAGAGTGAGACTGTGCAGGCCAGAAAACAGCAGAAGGGAGAATTAGATCCCATATGGTAAAGGATAATCTTTGCAAGAACATGAAAAGAGCAAGGAGGAAAGGAAAATACCGAGGTGTCAGCCAAGGCAGGAGGGGCAGCAGCCCCGGGTGAGCCCGCCCGGACACCGCAGCCAGCGCCAGCTGCCAGATCCTCCTCACCTCCACAGCAGCCTTATTTCTAGCTTCATTGCTTTGCTAGAGAGAGACATTTCTGGGAAATGATGTTAGTGATGTCCTACACATAACCTGGAGCTGTTTCCAACAGAATGACTTTCATTATTTCTGACAGCTTTACCCGACACGTTCCCGCGTCCACCCGTGGCAGGAGCAACGTTTGTGCTCAGCAGGGAGTGACCCCTGTCTCCACACCATGTTCTGCCCAGGCTGTTTGCACAGTTTACATTCCCAATCTTGGTTATATCCCACCCACTACACCCTTCAGAATTTTCCTGCAGTTGCAAAAGCAGATTTCTTTGGCGTTGCCTCCTGCAGATCATTAATCAAGAACTTCAATTTCAGCAGACACTCCAGTAAAGGAAATGGACAAATAAATTCCTTCTATCAATGAAAAGTGATTCATAACCACTTTGTGTTTGTATCCATAGTAATGGAAGAAGATGAAATTCAGCTTTCTCCAAGTACTTTTCTTGCTAACATTATGAGGCAAGTGAATCGATACCCACTTTCTACGTTGGAAATATAAATACAGAATAACTGAAAAAATCTGTTTCCAGAGTTCTTACTGGGATTTCAGTGAATTTTAAAGGTCCCCATCTTTGAAAAGATAAAGCAATATTTCATGGTATTCTTCAATTTGGAATGTCTTCAAGGGACCAGTTTCATTTTTCTGCCTTCTCTACAGCCCATCACAAAACGGCACCAGAGCCACAACAAACTCTCCTTCTGGGTTTCCAGTGACTGACTCCTGATCTCCACTGCACCTCTGATCCATTCCACAGCTCTTCAATTGATTTCCCTGCAAGTTTTTTAGCAGCTCTTTCAGCTGCCTACCTTGCCCACTTCACACTAAAGTTTTCCAGAGCAGGGAATATCACTTACAGGATTCCTGCAGCACCCAAAGCATCAGGCCCAAATCCACACACAGTACAATGTAAGTGGCTTCTTTCCAAATCTCTCTTTGATATGTGACAATGAAAAGACATTTTCTAAAATGGAAAGACAAATGAACTAACTGCTAGAGAGGGACAAACGCTGCTTATATGAAGGGATGTATTTAGGAACTACAGTTCCCTTTAGCAGCTGCAAAGATCCTGGAATCTATTATTCATCAATCAAGTTGTCATCACCTAGAAGATTAGATGGTGGCACAAGAGACATGGCCAATAGAAGAGTGCCAAGTTCTCAATAACATAAATAAATATATAAATCTTATAGAGGATCTGGCCAGGGAAGGGAAAATGAGGGCACAGGGAGGGGGAAGATGCAGGAGAGGCAACAGCCTCATCCCCAGGCCAGTGTGAAA
>NW_009953803.1:1503788-1516399 GCF_000747805.2 Chaetura pelagica
CAGCAGGAAAGGAATATAATGCCAGAGTGAGTCATGGTGACAATCCCCAGGCAACAGGCAGGGATGGAGGAGGTGGAGCCCCTTGGTGAGCTCCTGCTCCAGCATGAGTGCAGAGCAGGGAAGGCCCTGGAGCCCCCAGCAAGCTGGAAAGGGCTGCACAGCTCCCAAGGAGAGAGCAGAACCCAAACTGCACTTGAGGATGGTAGCAGTGCATGAAAAGGGTAAGATGAAATGCAGTGAGGGTGGTTGCAAAGGAAGGGAGAAAACAACTGCACCAACAGAAAATGGAAAACATCTGGCACAGCAGCAGGAGGGCAGGAGAGGAGCCTTTGGTGCCTGAGTACAAAATAGCAGTTGATTAACATCACCTCCAGATGGGCTGGACACACCATAGAGACCAGGAGAGGGCTTCAGAGACCAGCGGCTTCAGCAGCTGGAAGCAAATCCCTGGTCAGTTGTCACCCAGATTGGAGACTGGGAATGTTGCACTAGTCCCTGTCACTAACTGTGCCCAACCAGTCTCAACACTGGTTTCTGTTTACAAGAGAGGAGAAGCTGAGGAATCAAGGGTTGCTTGAACCAAACCCCTCCCTGTGAACCAGAGGTTCTCATGCACCCTCACCTCTTTCCCTTGGTAGTCCCTTGGATAAGCCCAAAGGGCCTCCTGATACCTCCTGGTCTTAAAGCAACACCCAGTGCCCTTGTTTAATAGTGAAACAGAGGAAAAACAGGAAAAAGACACCACCTGAGAGGTGTATTTTGAACAAATACCTAACAAAAGCATTTCAGAACATTCACTCTGAGTGTCCCATTATCAAAATACAGTCATCTCTGGGCCCTTAATATGGTTGGAATTATCTTACGTGTCCTCTCCATTACTCTTGGTGACAAGGGAGCCCCACAGCTCTGGGATAAATATACTCCTCTCACAGATTAGGTTGGATGACATAGTGCTAACAAACATCCATGAAAAGAAAATAGATGTGCTAATCTATAAAGATTTAGATGAAGGAAGAAGCCATCAATCTGTCAGGAGTTATCAGTTTGTTTCTCTCCCTCTGTTACTACAGGGATTTCTTTTCAAAACAACTACCCTTGCTACTCAGGGGATTATGCATGAGTTGCAGCTGGAACACAGTTTTTCCTTAAAAATTGGGGATTTACCAAAAAAGCATCATCTCCCATGTGTGGGAGGGTGCCTTAACAAGGGAACAATCTTCTCTTTGAAACTTCTACTTCCCTAATTAGAAGAGCTCTTACTATGTATTTACCCACAGGTAAAAAGGGGAAAGCAGACAAAAATAGCATTCCAGCACAGCTATCACAGTAAACACATGGCAGCAGAGAAGCTGGGCCACATGTATTTATTAGCACTTTGCTCTGTTTTTTGGTGCTGTTTGAGTGCTTCATCTCTCTTCTTTCTCTCAGCAGACATCAGTGCTTCCCAGTGCACTCGGCACCACAGCTCAGCTGGGACCAGCACCAGGTCCTGTTCTTTGCAGGATGGGCTCTCATTGCTCCAAGGGAAGGAGAAACCCAAACCAGCTTCTCAGCTCTTCCCCATCTCTCCTCAGCTCCAAGGCCACCAGCCCAGGTCACTGTCCCCAGCCATGAGGCTCAGTGACCCCAGAGACACAGAGGAAATGGTCCCACTGTCTCCTCACTGTGCCCTGCACCAGCTGAAACCCAAGGCAGCCAGATCAGCAGAACACAGCATAACATTGTTTTTAAAGCTATAAACCCCCTCTTTCTTCAAGAAACCTGTACCACTTTCAAGCCAAACAGAAATTTTCAAGCCTTGGCATTTCATTAAGCTGAAAACAGGGATAATCAGTGTGTTTGCACAGAGCTTGGCAGTGTGGTGATGCTGCTGGTTGTGTCAGGGCAGCCTGAAGGACACAACAAAAGGGACAACCCTGGCTGTCCCCTGGGGCACAGGGTGGCAGCAGCCAAACGTGCATCCCTGCCTGGCAAAACATGTACAGTCAACGTTTGATCGGGGTGGAACTGCAGGGAAGTTTAAGGAGGGGGGATACAATTTCCAAAGTGGAATTTGGCAGGACTGGGGGCTTCAGTGGCTTCCCAAGCAGCAGAGCCAGAGCCCAGTGAGCACAAGCTGCAACAGGGTCACTCAGCCAGTCCCTGCCCTGTGCGTGACCCCAGCAAATTTCTAGCAGAATTTCTCTCTGCTCTTGGCTGGTTTTAAGCCCATCAAGCCATGCAGCTCTGCAAGACCACACCAGAGCCACCCACCCCTAACCAAAGAACTCACCAAATCCTAAACAAAGGGCACTCCTGGCTCATGACATCTTTCCTGGAGAGGAGCCAGAGTTAGGCTCAGCCTGAGCTCCCCGTGCAGGTAAAGAAAACCATGAGAGAGTTCAAACCAAGAATCTCACATTGCCACTGGTGGGAAAAGGTTCTTTCTTTTCACTGCCTTATGCTGCTTCAAATCTGCCTTTTTCTGCACATGAAGTGATAATTCACATTGTTTTCTTTAACAAATGACACCAAAATGCTTTCCCTTTTGAGATTAATTAGACATTTATAAACAACTGAATAGTCACTTGCTAAATGGTCACAATGCCAAAGCCCAATGTCAATGGGGTTGCTCCTTGGGCCGTTGCTTGTGCAGGGGGTCCTGGCCAGGTCCTGCCTGCAGAACATGGCTCTGATCCTGCATTGCTTCCCAAACCAGGGCAGCTTTCCAAGGCTGCTTGCTGCATTAACACAGGGAGATCTCCCAGCACAGAGGGATGCTTCCCAGCAGCACCACAGCCCTTGGACCTCTGCTCCCAGGTGTCCCTCCAGGCAGCTCATGGTCCAGCCCCCAGCACCTCCACGCCGAGGTGCCCCACGGTTCCCTATGGGAGAGGAAGGAGCCTGCAGGCAGGGGGGGCACAAAACATCCCAGGCTGCTCTTCACCTGGAAGTTAACAGGGATTTCTGGGTGGCCAAACACTCACATGGTGATCTGCTTTGTACCTGTACACTACACCACAGGTGGGCTGGGCAGGCACAGAAATACCTGTCAGCATCTCACAGGCACGGCCTCCTCCAGCCCCCTGGAACACTGCAGCCCTGCCCAGAAACCTCCCTGACTGGTTAGGAGAGGGTAAAAAAGGATAATGCATCCTGAGGAAGGTCTGAATGCAGGATGATTACCTAGACTCGATTTTGGGCAGCACACCCCTCTGCAGCTGGACGTGCCCTCTGCAGCCGGAGCCCCCGGCGCCCCCGCCCCGCGCTGGGACGTTTGCTCAGCACTGACTCACTGCAGAAACTGCCACCTCAGTCACAAGCAATTCCTCACAGCACCATGAAACCTCTCATCCAAGCACTGGCCAACCTCCATCCAGCTTAGTCTGCAAGATCTAACAAGATGAAAGCCTGGAGTGCAGCAGCCCCGGGCAGTGAGCACACACTGCACCTACGTCAGCTCAGGGAGTGCTCATTCTGCCAAAAAATAAGTAGGAGAAATATGAAAATAACACCTGCACCTCTCTGGGAATACTCTAAGGCAGCCCATAAATTAGATGGCTATACCAGAATAGACACGGGCATTAATTTACAGGGTGTGCCATCTTGTTATCCACCTCCCTGAGCACAGAGACAGATACTTTGGCCATCAGCACTTGCTGCCTGTGCTCTCCACAGCAACATACACACGTTTGGCTCCCAGAACCCTCAGAATCCTCTCCTTTGTGCTACCTTCATGAATAGCTTTGGTGACTTCACTAAGGGTAAGGTTTTCCATACTGGACACTTGGAAATAGTCCCAGTCAACTCTAGAATTCAATTTACAAAAGTTATTGGGGTGTTCATGTATCATTAAGGACCACTTGACTGTAGATCCACCTCAGGATTAATACTAATGGAACAAAGGGTTACCAGTGCTGACCTCAGTGAATGTATCCTTGTGCAGGAGCTGCTGGGCACCACAGGAGGTACCAGTGAGGATGCAGGGGCCAAGGGGAGCCAAAGGTAGAACAAGGGGGCCAAGCCCCCTCCCCTGCCCCCAGGAGCTTCACCAGGGGGCAGAGCAAGTTCAGGCTCCTCAGGTTGGCTTCTCATGATGATGCAACTGCATCCCCCTCCGTGTTACCTCCTGCTTGATGTTAACATCCAGATTTTTGTTCTGCTCTATTAAACTCCATCAAACGGAGGTGGAAAATCTATTCTGATAAACAGAGCGGATGTCATGGAGCCAGATGGGGGAACTGCACTGCATCCAACCCCCAGCAGCAGCCTGCCCTGCCTGCCCCTCACCCCTGCAGCCTGGCAGCTCCACGGGCAGGGCTCACTGATGTGTTTGCTCTGGCTGTGCAGCAGCAGCAGGTTGGGGGGAGCAGCCCCTGCCAGCCCAGTCGCAGCGAGGGCTGCAGCCCCAGCACAGACAGGGATGCTCAAAGGCAATGGTGCATTCATCTGAGCCAGGTGATCCTGCTGAGCCCCAGTGGCAGCAAAGAGCTTGTCCTGGGCTGTGGAGCTGCCACCAGACACCCCAGCACCAGGGCAGCCCGTGCCAGGGCCTGGCCACGTCAGGGAAAGGCTGCTGGGGGCAGAGGCTCCTCTGCTCAACCTGGGGGGATCTTCTGGCCTTGCAAACCTCACATCCACCAGCAGCTTACAAAATCCAGGGGTTAGAATCACAGAATCTTATGGGTTGGAAGGGACCTGGAAAGATCATCCAGCCCAACCCCCCTGCCAGAGCAGGATCACCCAGAGCACATCACACAGGAACGTGTCCAGGTGGGTTGGTCTACAAGGCTCTTCAAATTTGATATTAAATCACAAATTTCACCCAAGACACAGGCATTAGTTTTCTTCTTCAAGATTATATTAGTATTAATATATACAACACCAGTAAGAAAAAGCTGTACTATTAATAAGCAACAGCTACTTAAAAATTAACAGATCTTTTCTAAATCAGTGTTATTTCTCCTGGTAATGGTAAGACCCTGTCAGGTAATCATAATCCTCACAGAAAAATGCTTTGCCTTCACTGCTGTCCCCTAAGATAGCAAACCTGAGACAATCTGTCTGGTTCTTAAAATATAGTTCCTCTTTACTAGACCTGATCATTTAAAATGGGCTGGAGGACCTGTCTTCTCCTTTCTTTTCTTTTCCCACATTTTCATTGGCAAAGACTCAAATCTGCTTAGGGATGTTTTGTTCATCTCCCAGTACTCATGTTTTTGCAGGAAGGGGAAGTCTTCAAACAGAAAAATATCTTAAGCATCAGACAGGGACTGCAAAATCCCAAGCTCCAACTTCAATTCTGCCAAAGAGACAATGTGTGGCCTTGGGAAAAATCACCCCTCCTCCCTGCAGGCTCCATCTGCTTCCCCCTAATAAAACAGGATTATAGAATTGCCCCATCCCAAAGGGCAGGTAAAACCTTGAAGGTGAAAATTGTGTTACAAGAATGATACATTATTATAACACAGCAAAAAACCCTTTCAGGCCTCTTTTCTCTTCTATTCAGTGTGAAGCAGCCACATTTCAAAATGAAAGCTGTGGACCAGCTTTTCCATTTGCACAGACTTCTTTCAGCAGGCGGCAGATTAAAGCTGAGAGAATAATCCATAGCAATTAATTCATTCAATGAATTTCACCTCATTTTCTGCTCACAAAATGTCTGCAAGCCATTCACCATTTTTTTGTGGTTTACTCATTATTCACGGTCACGGCAACAGAACTCTGGGTCTGTAAATTACTCCTGAACAATTAGCTGAGCGTATTTTAGGAGCTATCTGGGTTAGTTTCAGTTTAACACACAGGGACACATTGTGACTTTGTTCTCTACTCACCATTAGGAGCACCAAGGGCACAGATGTGGCTGGGATCCAGGTCACTGCCTGCACCCAAACCCCCTGGTCACACTCCTGCAGCCTCTGGCTTCTGTGCTGGAGCAACAGGAGCCCCGTGGAGCATCATCTGCACCCCCTTCCCAAGAGGGGCCCCAATCACCTCCCGAGAAACAGCCCTCCAGGAGAAAACACACTGGTTAAGAAGCTGAGCATCTTTTGTGTCTGTGGATATTTTCCTATATTGGTTTCAGTGTGTGTTTCCACAAGCACTTCCATCAGCAGAGACTTACTGCAACGTGAACAGATTTCCTACAGTTTTCACCAAAAGAGGAGGAATCCTTCAAGGTGTGTTACCAGAGAGAACCCTCAGCAGTGGCAGTTTAATAAAAACTGGATGGGGCCAGTGATGGGCAAAGGGAATGCTGGCAAAGTCCATGCAAGTTACCACCAGCCTGGCTTCATAAAGGTTCAGAGAGATTTTAGCATTTTAGTGTGCTATAGGCTTAACAAATAAATAAATTACCAAGTGCAAAAACAGCTTTTGGAAAATACATTAAGGCAATTTGCAAATAATTGCAGTGAGCTGGGCTATTATGACTTTGACTTCTGAAGTATAAAATCTCCCCGAGATAATGATGATAATCATATTGAAAATAGTTGCCACCCTTTAATCTTCTAAGACAAAACAGAGATCTTTGGGAATTTGGGACCCTGTCACTCTAATTGCACATCTGACAGGAAAGTAATTAGAGTGGAAAGCAAGGGGGTCACCTGGCTGCCCATGCAGAATTCATCAGCTCCTCCAGCCAGCGCACGGGGCAGGCAGTTCATCTCCTGCACAGCTTTCCCATTTAAATAGCTTCGTGGCCAATAAAAAGGCTGTCAGACAGACTATTTCCAGAACAGATTTGGAGCTCAGGTACTTGCACCAGGCATGTAGATTCACCATCCATTACAAAGGCAGCTCAGGAAAAATGGCACCAAAACGCTGGAACCAAAGTCATTTGCAGACAGCCCTGTTAGGATGCAGGATCACTACCTGCAGTTCCATTTTTCTGAAGACAACAGAAATACATCAGGACAGGCTGGGCTGGGGAAGCAGTACCATTTCCAGACAAAATCCCATTTTGCCCTCCAGCCCTTTCCCCAGTGCCTCAGTGCCCACCCAGGGCAGGGCTGTGCCCCCCAGGAGGGGGATGCTCGGGCTCCTGCTCCTGCAGGGACAGCATCAAGCTGAGGGTGCTCTCTGCACCCCTGCTGGCCTGGAGAGGTGAGAAGGGGCCACTGGAAAGCTGCAGCAGGGCTCCTGCATGGGCAGAAAACAGATTTAAGGAAAGGCAGAGGGAAAAATCACCAAGTGCTGCTGGTGTATTAGGGGAGGCCCTCGGAGCTGGTCTAGCTCAAGAGCCTTGGAATGAATGGAAAAATCCCACTGGCCTCAGGAAAAAAACCCAAAAACCTCAGACTAAATCCACTACAACCTTTCAGAGCTCAGCATCTGTCAGTATAACCATGGCATGGACGTGCAGAGAAATCAGAAGATCATCCCTTCAGCTCACTCAGCAGCCACTATCAGATGGTTGAAGAGAAAAGTAAATACCAACTGACAGTCACAACGTATTTCATAGGCTTTAATTGGTGTGAAGTACAAAGGCAATTCCATCCATGATGCCTGTCTTTGGGAGAGAATTTGATTTTTTATTTTGTTGTTGTTGTTTTTGTTGCAATGCCTGTATCCCATTATGTGTCCTCCACACAAAACCATATTTCAACCTGGCTATTTCATGAGGACATTTCATTGCTTTTCATATATTCCCTTTTGGTTTTACTTCAGGATGTATTAGAGAAGCTCTTAGAGGCTACTACCTATTTTTCTTGTTCAATGCATGAACCTAATTCCCATAGAGAGCAACAAAATACCCCCTGTCTCAGGATACAGGGCTCTGAGCAGCCTTACCCAGGGGAGGACATGCCTGCCCATGGGGGGGGATTGGACTGGATGATCTGTGAAGGTCCCTCCCAACCCAAAGTGATTGGAGGTGATTTGGCAACCTGGCTCTCATTGCAGCTCCAACCTCAAGGACAATAAAGGACAGACCCCAGGTTGGCTTTGGTGCTTTGTGCAGGGCAGGAGACCTCTGCTCTCTCGTGGGGGCCCCACCAGGACACAGTGGGAAAGGGACAGGCCAAAAGGCCAAAGAGAACAAACTGCTGAGCCCAGGGGAGGAAGGACTGGAGCAGCACGTGGGGACACCCCTCCTGCTGTGCCCCGTCCCACAGCAACTCACCCCGACACAGAAACTCGGTGCTCTCAGCCTGGCAGACACTCAGCTGGTGCTGTTGCACGTAGGGTCAGTGCTCAAGGCTAACAATAAAAAAGCCTCCCTGCATTTTCAGAGCTCTGGATGAGGTATAAAAACAAATTACCTAGAAAAAGAAGCACTTGGGGAAAGTGAACTAAGGTAATTGAAAAATAAGTGTGATGCTCAGCCAGTATAACATTTGGATTTTGAAATACAAATTACTCCTAATTTGAGGGTTAAACTCACATAAAAAACTATTTTTCTCCTTCAGAACATCTGAGAAAAAGAATAAAAGAAAACAAAAGCAAACCCAAGCCACACAGTGCAGGGGGGAATGCAGTGCAGGACAGATTAACATTTCCCAAGTCTGTTTTCCATAACTGATTTAATGATATACTCAGATACAGGTCCCAACTACCAAAATGAGATGTTCTGTCTTTAGTCATGAAAAGATATTTTTCAGTCAAGTATTCTAAGAGTCCCCAGTTTGCAGCCAGTGTGTAGGACTGCACATTCCTCAGTGCAGGCAATAAAACTCCTGTGATTATAATATGAAATACATGAATATGAAGCCAGTTACAACGATACACACGTCATCGTGCAACCAGTCTTAGACCTAGAATTTAACCCACCATTAAAATCTCTCTTGCAGTCTGTGTCCCCAGTGTGATGCTGCTCCACGGTATGGATGTGGTTTATGTCCCTGACTCTCCAGCTCTGGGAAGCAGCAGGCAGCTCTTCCCCCTCTTCTCAGCTCCCAGGACAAACAGCTGACTGGAGAGCTTGGTTTCATGGATGGCCAACACTTCCCTGCAAGCAGCAGGACAAGATCATGGGTTTTAATTCATTTCTACATGTCTTCAGAGTATTTGCTCCAAAAGTGAGCTGACAAACTTCAGCTGCTTTAGTTCTTTGGCAGTAAAGTCATGGTACCAAATTTGTTGTGCTGTTCCTAACACCTACCAGCTCACAAGGCAAGGGACCAGCTAAGGTTTATCAAATGTTGGTGGAAGCTCTGACAAGCCTTGAGCTGCTCCAGAGGAAGGAAAGGCTGGAGGCTTGGGTAGCCAGCCAGAGAGAGGGATGCAGCCATGAACATGCTTAATTGTGCAAGGTCTCATTTCTGAGTGTTTGGTTCTCTTCCCCTCCCTTTTTGGAATAACAGGGACAAGTCTGAAAACTGGAGTGAAATCACCAGCCAGGACCAAAGCTCTTTGTTTGAACTGTTCCAATGGATGATTGATTCCTCAGCTGATGTGCTCTCAATCATGCAGTACAGCTCAAGTGAGGCTACTGAAATCCTACACCAACCACTGGGGTGCTTAGAAACAAGCCAGCACAGAGCCAGTAGCAGCAGATATATATATTATATCAGTTAATCCAGCAGCTCACTCCCACCTGTGATCACACCCACACCCAATACAGGTACTGGGGGGAGGTTTTTCTAAAACAAACAACAACAACAAACCCCAAACAAACAAAAAAAAAAGGTATTTAGGAGTTTGCTTTGTGAAGAAGTAAAGACAACTCACCTTTTGTATCTGTATTTATCTCATTCATCTTTCATACCAAGTCTGCTTGAAAGTGGGTAAGGGTTTTTAATAAGGAGGTGGTAAAATCTTGTGAAGTTGTAGCTCTTAGGAATGGCTGATGTGACTGGCAAAGCAGAAGACTACACATAGTGAGAAAACATTGGTTTTACAAACATGCAATTTATCAAATGACACAAATCAGATAAATGACATGAAAATATATCTGGAGACTTCATAATGTCACCTTACATTCCTGGTAGGATTTGACAGATAGTGGCTGGAGAGAGCTGCTCTAAGCTGCACAGAACATTCTTACTGGGTAAGATTATTCCATCACTTTAATAGCAGCTATTTTCTCATCTCTCAGGGGTTTTCTTTCCTTCTAATTTAACTACTGTTAAACTATTGACATTCTTTCTACTATTCTAGTTAAAATTTCATTCCATTCTCAAATCAAACTATATCTTTGTCACACACTGAGGGAGGAGATGGAAGAATTCCCGTTCAACCACATCTCACAACAGGATGAGAGGGAAAACAAAGTGAAGGAACCTTCCAGAATTTTGCTGTCTTTGACTGGAAGGTGCTGAGCATGAAACTTGTCTTCTGCTTCACCTTGAACCCCTTCCGAGTCCCGTCTCCTACCTCACCTCCTGGAGGGGACAGGGTTTTAGTGCTAATAGTCCCCAGATCTCCCAAGTTCTCACACTTCTGCTGAAACCACCGGGCTCAGCAGCTCCTCAGAGCCTTCCAGTATTTCCCACAGCACCCAAGACACTTAGGGCCTCATCAGATGAGCACAGAAGAGCCTGGTCCTGCTCCCAAATCCTGTGCACACCCGTGGTCTCTCTTGCTGAGTCCAGAGAAGAGCAGAGCTGGGGCAGCATCAGCACCAACTGCCCAACTGACTCTTCAGGGCTTCACTCGTGGCTCAGCTCAGCAGAACTGAAAAGGCTTTTGAGAAAATATAAAAGTATCATTTACCTTGTAAATTCTACATTGGTTTCTGGTGCAAAGATGTCCTGATGGAGGATATTGCTGCAACCAAAACCCACTTGAAGTGAGCCAATATTTCAGGAATGTTCCTGGGGGATCTCATATTTTTGTGATTATTTTTTTTTTCCCTCCCCTCCTTCTGAATCACCTCTTGGCCATGGTTCTGGCAGGCAGCAGCAGCTCCTCCCTATTTCTTGCTGCTGCAACACCTACAAGCTACACTGCCCTACTTCAGCCAGATGTACTCATATCTAATTCACCACTTTGGATACCCAACTGCTATCAGGCAGGTGTTTAAGTATCTGTAACCCCAGGTACTGTGGCACACACAGGCCAAGGCAAGTTGTGCCCCCACAGAGGTGGGGAGGCAAGGGGTGCACACACCCCTCTACCTCCACCTGGCACCCCCAGAGCTCCCCAGGCCCTGTCTGCAAAACACAGAAATGCTCCCCACATCCCTGTGCTGTGCTCTGAGACAACAGGGCACCTTGCTTTCAAGAGATAATAGAATTATTACAATTATTTCAAATTAGATCAGGAAAAAAAGTAAACCCAAATTTCTCCCTTGCCACTTCCATTCAGTCTCATCACACAAAGACCTCAATATTTTTAAAAGCCTGACCTATTTTTTATCATTACTATCAAACTTGATCCACAGCAAATGAAGTCAAATGAAAGAAATTTACACTAATTTCTGATCTGCTTAACAGCACATTCAGCTCACCCCAAATGGCATCAGCCTCATTTTCCTAATAGTACTTTTTGCTGCAAATTGCTTTAAAATAATGAGGAGCTGAAATACAACTTTTCCCTTGAAGAGAAAAATTGGTATAAATAGAGATTTAATTGTGCACACTAATTGTTTGCAAGCAGTGCACTTGATGGCAAAGCAGCTCTTAGGTGATAAAATCCAGAACTTGGAAAAGAGAGTCAGTGACAACAAAAACTTGCAAAACTCAAGGATGGTTCTGAAGCTCATTCTGTGAACTCTAAACTAAACTGAACTTAGGAAGGAAACTCCAGGGCTGGATTTGCCTGTGTTCACACTGCATTTCTCCTTACTTAAGCTCCTTTGGGAGAAAATCAAACTTCATATAACATCATTCTAAAGAGCAACCATTGAGCTGATGAAAAGCAGCTCCCCAAAGCTGCTGCAGCCTGGCAAGCACCAGAGCTCCTTATCCAAGCAGTGCTGGGGGCACAGCACCCCCTGCCCCAGCCCCAGAGAGCCTCCCAGGCAAGGCCAGCCCAGCACAGGGAGCACAGGAGGGACAAGGACAAAGGGACAGGCACAGGACATTTGCTGTGCCAAGGTACATCCATTCCCTGGCACGGCACTGCTTGGGAGGGCTTCCCTGCTCCAGCTGCATCCTGCCATGGGCACAGGGAGACACTGGGAAAGACCGTGTCTCCTTCTGCAGAGAGAGCAGCTGCTGTGCCCAGCACCCCCAGGCTGCCCAACACCCCCAGCCAGGCAGTGCTGTGCCCCAGCCCACCCACTCAGCTCATTCCCCTGATGAGCAATCCAGCCCAGCCACAAGCACACCAGGTGACAAGTGCTCCTCACGATGTGACAAATAACCTGCCTCCCAGCTACTCTCGTGTCCCACCTCCAACACGCAGCAGAAGAGATGGGTTTGGCATGTCTTGGAGCAAATTAATAACCAGATTGGATCCTGCTTGTATCTTCTAAGTTTAATACAAGTTGATGTAAGGCTGAACTGGGTTAACATGAAACTGAAAATAGCTGCTCCTGTTATCAGAATTGTTCACTAATTTTGACACATACCAACATCTGTTTTTATTAGGAACTCACAGGAGTAATTTATCTAAATGAAACTGCAACACCAAATTAGTATTATGCAGCTGGGCCTGCTGCTTTCACTGTTCTGGATCTTCACACAGCTTCCAAAGCAAGCGAAGGGATGCCGAGTGCACCCTGAGCTTCCCTGCTCTCCCCTGCTGAA
>NW_009953803.1:1516693-1533251 GCF_000747805.2 Chaetura pelagica
GGGTGCCCAGAGCCTGCCTTTTTCATCCAGCAGCAGACGGACAAGCAGCACCCTGTCCTGCCCACCCCTTGGTGTCTGGACGTGCACCACATCACACCCTCCTGGTGAAACCCACCCAAGGAGATGGGGCACCTTCCCAAAGCCATCGCCCAGCAGCGCAGGTTTATCTTTGGCTCAAAAAAGCCAGTAACTGGATAGGCACAAAAGCCCCAAGCATGAGGTTTGGTGTTTTTTCCGACAGAAAAGGGTTTTCAGAACCACTTAAGGCCCCTCTCCCTTTCCCAGGGGAACACATTCCCACAGCAGCAGCCCCTCACACGAGGAGAGTGGAGCAGAGGGGGCAGCTCTGTGCGCAGCCCCAGCGATGGTGAGTCCTGCTGCCAGGACACAGCCCCACGCCCTGCCACGGGGGCTCCTGTGCCTTGGCACCTTTCATAGATTGTGCCCTAGCTCCCAAGCCTCCCCATCACTGCCACCACAACAAAAAAAGCAGTCTACCTTCTCCTCTTCCCAGGATCCAGCTCTTCCCAAGCTCTGACTCCAGCTGATTGCACAGGGAAGTCACTCCAGCACTTTCTCCTTCCCGAGTGGCTGCTCAGTCAGAAGCAGACGTGCAGCTGCTGGATGGAGCAAACACAAATAGAGGTTGCAGGGGAGAATATGTTTATTCAGTCATAAACATATCCAGCAGCACCCCAGGGAAAGCAAGAACAACTGAAAATGCACTTTGCTTCTCTGGAAAAAATGGAAGGCAACTGAAGCAGTGTAGCACTGTGGGACCGGGGGGTTTCTCCCTCTGTTTTGTCTGCACAAATTAACTTGTTCAAATTGTCTTTGGGTTTCCTGCACTACCCATCACGGGCTGCAGCCTGTCCTTTTGTGTTAGCACGTCTAGGTAGCACCCTTGCCTCCCTTCTAGCTGTGACGTGCCACTCAGGACATCAGCGCAGGCCCGAGCTGCAGAGCTGCCCACACTGGTTTGCACTGGTGGACACAAAGCTCCAGCTCCCCTCCAGCCTGAAGCTGTGCTTAAACCAGAGCACACGAGCAGGTCAGAAAAGGCTCTGCCCTCTGGGGGTGCTGATTGTGTGTCTCCTTTGAGTGGGGAGCTGAAGCTGCTCACGTTTTGCACACGTGTCGAGAGGCAGGGGAGGAAGAACTTTGACTGAACACCCACCTCAACTTGTACACTGCCCAGAGAAGGGCTAGAGCAGGGGCAGGTTTGGGAGTTCTGCATAACCAAGACTTGCAAAAGTTCAGTCCCTCAGCTCCATTCCATGGACTCCTCAGTGGCCCAAGTGCTGCTGCCCAGCCCTGGGGAGGGACCAGGGCCCCACAGCCCCCGGCAGCACCAGGACCCTCCCAAGCCAGAGCGTTCCAGGGATGCATGTCCTGAGCCCCTGAAGCTGAGAACTGGCACCTCCAGCACATTCTTCATCTGCTCAGGGAGTGCTCAGGGACCCCTGAGCTGCAGCTTCTTCTAGAGGACAGGAAAAAGAACAAGCATTTTATCTGCATCAGGTACCAGCACAGGGACTTTTCCCTGCCTCTGTCCCACAGCAATGCTGTAACTCCAGTGTCATTTAATTCAATTAATTGATATGAAATATCCACTTTGCACCCATTCAGTAAAACAACATCTAAAGCCTCCTCCAAACAAGATAATTTGCTGTTTCAAGCCTGAATTGTGTTGGCCTGAGAATACAGTGACACAACAGCTACACTAGAGACATGTGAAGTGATTTTAATTGCCTGAAACTCCAGTAGTGTCAAACTGTAGGACAGCAAGAAGCCTTTAGAGTTATCTCACGGTTGTAGGTGAGCAGGGTGTCTGAGCTTGAAATGCTTCCATAAGGGGCTTAAAATAGTAATCAACTTTTCTCATTCAAATAGATCCCAGTGTTTCACTCCCATGGCTTCCTGCATGTGCTCCGAGCCGGTAACTAGGTCAGGGAGATGGAAGGAGCCGTGGGAGGAAAAACACTTTTGTGTTCTGAGGATGAGTCCTGCAGCCAGTTTCTCTGCTGTGAGGCAGTGCAGGGCTGGGGCACCTCAAGCACAAAGGCTGCCCTGCCTGCAGGACTTGTCACCAGGCACCGGCTGCAGCCGCTGGCTCTGGGCTGCTGGGCACGAAGACCAGCACAGAGAGGAGCAGCTCCCTCCCGTCCTGCCCCACCTTCCATGCACCATCGCTGGGGTCCTGACCTTGCTGGCCATGGTCTCCACCAAGATGAGGTGGGCCGTGTCTGTCGGGAAGCTGGTGATGCCCAGGGTGCTCCAACCAGAGCATCATCACCTGCCTGTGCTCTCCTGGGATGCACCAGCACCCCCTGCGCAGCTCCACGGGGAATCACCTCCTCCTGGAGCCCACAGGGAAAAGCACACACCTGCACCCAGTACCTGCCCCGTGCGGGGCCCCGAGGACCTGAGCTTGCCCTGGCCCAGCTCACCCCACGGCAGGATGCTCGTGGTCCCTGGAGCAGCCTCCCACCTCCAGCACACTCCTCCTCTTCCCAGGGCTGGAACCGCAGGGCTGAATCCCTCTGAGCTGGAATGTGCATCACACCTCTGGAAAGCAAGAAAATGAAGATGTTAATTACGAAAAGAGAAGCTGCCAGGATTATTAGAGATGTGTTGAGGAAATTAGAAACTGTTATTCCTGTGGAGAATAGTTTAGCATATGCTTGGAAGTTTTTTCATCTGTTCAAACCCAAGACTCTAGTGCACCGAAGTGCTGCTGGGCCCCACGCTACCTACCTGTGGCAGGCATACCACAGTGAATCCCCACACTTCCCATTTATTTCCATCTTCCAAAGGCACCTTTTTGGCATGGTAATGCTGAAATGCTGCCAATAATTCCCTGCAGCATGTAGTGATGACTGGGCTGTGGTTTTGAAAGATAAAGTTCTACAGATGGATCCTTCAGATCAAGTTAGCATCTCCTCACTCGCTAGCCGACTGTGCCATATTGTGGCTTAATTACTAATAGCCTTCTCTGGATTATATTCATTAAAACAACAAAAAATATGCATAATGCAATGTGGCAGCTCCTCAGCAATTCACAGCAACCTCGCCTGGGAGCAGCCCCATTCCTGCTTAAGCCATGGAGAATGTAGATTATGCAAAATGGTTGGATTGCTACCTTAGAACTGGAAACCCAACCAAGAGACACTTATCGTGATGATTCTGGCAGAGCTGATTAGGTGCCCTGTGTGTGTGTGCACAAGAGGAAGCACGCATGGGCTCCTCAGCTGTTTCCAGACTGCAAAGCATTTGGAGCTTTTACTGCCTTTCAGGCACTTGCTTGTTTTCTCAAGCATTTAATTTCCAGTTCTTCTCTCCTGGAGCCAGCAGGCCGTGGCTGCCAGGCTTTGTATGCACGGACAGTCATGCAATCCAGTTGTGTGTACAACTCAGCAGCTGAGTGTGGACAAGCTGTGCATGAGTGAGGACATTCATAACCACAAACTACTCACATTTGTTATGTTAATGCCTGTTTCTTTCCAAGTGTGATGTTCCAAATAATTTGCAGTAAAACTGAAAAATACTAATATTTGATTCTTCATGGTGCCTGAAGTGGGTTAAGGTGATGATATTCAGATACACTGAATATTTAATGTAGCTATCTTATTAGGTACAAAAGAATACACACTGTGATGTGTTGAAAAGGCACCACAAGAAGTGAGCAGGAACCCATTCCAGGGACAGAAGTCTATAGGTCCAGAGAACCTGAGACTCTGTGAGCATCTCAAGACCCAGGAATGTAGCAGGCACCTGCCTGTAAAAACACAAATAAATATTACAGACCACAACCTTGAAATAAGTGTTCCTGAAGTGAAGCTTTTGGAGACAGGAGATCAGCTTTGAAGAGCAAAATGCTTACGAGGTTGGCGAGGTGTCAGACAGTTCTTCTGTGACATTACCTTAACTGCCCAGCTGCATCCCGGCGTGCAGGCTGAATGCTGATAGGATGCCAACAGGATAGAGGCACAAAAACTTGCTTCCCCAAACCCCCAGTGAAGCTAGAAGCACATCAACCAGAAATGTCAAGTGATGAATCAAATGAGGGGGAAAAAAAGAAGGTTATTGTGAGGTAATTGTAGGCTTTTGATGCAAGGAGTCACCACAGACTCAAAGCTGTGTCACATCACACAGATATGTAAATAATACTGACAGATTAATGCTGAATCCATACAAGAAATCAGACTTGCTCACTCAGAAGCTTTTAACACACAGCTGTGGATAAGCATTTGGTTCATCACCTTTGGACCAAACCAAGGCTCAGAGGGACTGCAGGGAGGTGCAGGACTGACCTTCATGTCATCCAATCTCCAAGAAAATCAGGGAGCGTTTCCCACAGCAAAGCCCTGAGCTGGGGGACAGAGGCAGCAAGGAGAGACCTGCATCCTCGCCTGGTGTTTAGTCAGGGTACCTAATGCAAAGGAAATGAAGATACTTATTTAATTTATTGATGCCTGGCTTTCTTCACTTGGAAAAATCCTAGGTCATAATTAACTGCTGAAAGTGCAAGTCCCTTCACAAGCAGGAAGAGCCACCTTACCCTGGAGCACAAGGAAACCTCTGGAGCAGATGGGCAGATAAAATTATTATGTCTGACAGCTGACAACAAAACCAAGGTGTCAGTCCCATAGAAAAATCCTGTACTTGAAAAACACATTTTAAACTTAAAAATCCACACGCACACTCCAAGCATCATACTGTTTGAACTGTGCTTGATTTGCTTCCCTTTCCTACTCTTCCCATTTTCCCTCCACTCTTCTCTCCCAGTTTCTAATGAGCAACTGTTCAAATCTGAGCTATAGATGCTAAATATACAACCTCAGGGCTGCACCCAAATTATTTTTTTTTAATCAGGTGCCTCTCAGGTCCAAATATAAAATACATTTATTTTTCCAACTTTAACTGCATGTTCTCTCTGTTATTTGCCTGCATTAATTCAGCAGTGAGGCTCTCAGGGAAGAGCTCTGCCCTCAAGCTCCAGTGGTGACTTTCCAGCTATTCCAACAACATACATCAAAATTTTATAAAAGCCATAAAATATGCTGCAGTCAAGTTTCATCTTCCTTCTTTGAACATGCAAATCATTTTACTCCATCTTACCCAAACACTCCATAACCAGTAACAGGAGAGAGCAGGAAAATTTACTGGCTGGTGTTGGCAGAAGGGAGAAGGGGCAGGGGAGAGGAGGGATCCTGCTGCTCGTGTCCAAAGCACTTTGTGTGAGCAGTGCTGCTGCTGGAGAAGCCTCATTTCTTTCCATATTTTGTCACCATGCACCTCTAACCTTTTCCATTTCCAAGAGGGAAAGAAACCCTCTGAACAAGAGCCCCCCTGCCTGCCCTGCCCATCAGCAGCCCCTCACCAAACAGTGGCAGCTGAAAAAAAACCACCCCAGAGAGGTCCCCTGTGAGGAGGGTCCCACAGCCCTGCCCAGCCTCACCAGCTCCCAGGCTCAGCTCAGTCTGCACAGAGAGGCACCCAGGAGTCAATCAGTGTTTTGATGCTGCTGCCCTGCCCAGGATTCCTGCAGGAGAAACAGGGAAGCAGAGGGCGAGAGGGAGGCAGCAGGCAGGCTGGGGTGGAACAGCAGAGCCAGGCACTCCATCAGCTTGCATTTTCCAGAATTACTTTCACTGACTTTAATTAAGCTCTCTCCAGACTCACCAGCTTGCAGAGATTAAAGCAAGAGAGATCACGCCAAGGAACGTGTGCAGCACACAGCTCTCCCTGCAAGCTTTTACAGATCTGTAATTGAATTCACATACCAATGCATCACAATCACACTACATGAAAAACCACAGCAACCTACTTTCTAGCCAGTGTATATGTACCCCCATGGATGCTTTAGGTCATTTTATAAACAGAGTATCTGTTCATTTGTCTACAAGAAAAATTTGCAAGATAAATGGAACCATTTTTTACTAAACCAGAAATCCCCCATCTTGCCAAAGAGCCCTTCTACTGAAAAAAAATGTCATAAGGTTTACTTTACAACAAATTCTCTTGCATTTCCACATAACTTAATCACTTGCTATTGCTGTGTAGGTAGCAAGAGTTCTGTCCAGTTGCAGCAGCAGAGCCCAGCACAGGCCCCAAGATCTTCTAGAGGTGTAGCCACTGAGGTGGTCACCCCAACACCAGCTCCTGGCCCTGAGTGATGAGCAGCAGGACCTGCACCCCGGCCTTGTCTGGGGCCACCAGCATGAGGGGACAGAGCCCAGAGGTTCCTCTGCACTGCCTTCCCATCCTGGGGCCAGCCACTGCCACCTAAAACCACACCTAACCAGCCTTCCGCTCTAAATTACCAGAGCTGGGAGACCCTTCCTGGGGACAGGGGGTGAGTGGTTTTCAGCAGCCTAAAAGGCTGCAATTGCACCCAAACCTGAGCTGCTGCTTCTCCTACCAAAGGCTGCAGCTGAAGGAGCAGACAACCTTCCTCTCCCCCTTCTGAAATCCATTCTTTTCAAAACATCCATAAAGGAATCTCCTCGTTGTGAAAGCCATGCAGTGTGTGTGCCTCATTTCCTCGGGCAATGCTGTGCAGCCAGGGGCACCCACGGGCTGCAGGGAGGACCCAGCCCCTCTCTGCAGGAGGCAAGAAGCAGAGCTGGTAAGAAAATGTTCCAGCAGAATCCCAGAGAAGAATGTCAGCACAATGGAACTCAAACTGCCTGCAAAATTGTGTTGCTTTGACTCAATTATCCACAAAAACATTCTACTCAACACATGTAAAAAAACAAACTAAAGGAAATACCTGTTCCAGGAGTGAAAAAGCAAATGTGTGTGTTTTCCTGTTTTCACTTTTCTCTTTACAATCACAGTGTTCAGTTTCAAGACCTGCCCTCCCCCCCAGTGCACCCCAGCCAGGCACTGCAACACCCTCCTCCAGCTGCTGTGCACCCCAAGAGGCAAAGGAACAGCCCCTACCTGTCTTTTTAGGTACCCAAATCCTCCAGGGCAGCCCAAAAGCAGCACTGAGAGCAGAGGCAAAGCCAAACTACACCTCAGGACAGGAGGGGTGGGGGGCCCCTTTGCAGCCCCTCAGCTCACTGCCCAGTTTGTCAATTGACATCAGGAGCTGCCCTTTATGCTTAAACTTTCAAACCTGCCCCAGCAGCTGGAGGTCTTCAGCAGCAATTAGATAAGTTGTGTTCAACAGAGAGTTAAATCCCCTCACACACCACCCCTCCCCTCTCCTTCCCACCTCCTACTTCAGTTTTAACAGGTGAGCTTTGTCATGACATTTAAAAAGTTATAGGCTGCTGGATTTTTAATCTTCTGTCTTAAACAAGTCAAAGCAAATCATAATTCTATTACCAAATAAATAAAATACTGAGAGATGAAATAACTTTGAAGACCCCAAGAAACAAGCTGGCTGTAAACAACTCACACAGAACAGAAATGCAGCACCTGGGTTCCCAGCAGGCTGAACCTGTAAACTAATCATGACACGTAGACACCTGGTTGGAGGCTTTTGTTAGATGTGCACGTCTGTCCTTCCAGAACAGCAGCAGCTCAGCCAGGAGAGATGAGTCCTGCCACCCTCCCTGCACTGGGGTTCATTTTTTGCTCCACTTCACAAGCAATACCAGTGGGATGATAAGGATTTGCAAAACAAACAGAAAGCTGCTTGTATTTGGAAGCCCTGAGCATGAAAATCCATTTCAGGGCCTATCTCCCCCCTTGCCCAGATAACACACCCTGAGCACGCTGCATCAATCCCCTACCACAAACAGGAGCAACCCCAGAACTTGTTATTTCCTTGGCACAATTAGCAGTTGGAGCAGGGACCTGAGCACTGTGGGCACCCAGAGTTTGCATTTGCACAAGTTGTCCTGGGAGGTGGAAGAGGCTGGAACAGGTATTCCCTCCCACAAAACAGAGAGCCAAGCTCTCGCTGTTGAGCAGCCTTTCCCAGCAGGATGCCACAAAGGGCTCCCACTGCCACCCTCTGCTTTTGCCCTCCTTGAAGTCAAAGGGGTGCTGAGGGTCCTGTGGGACAGGAGCACTGGTCCTTTTGCCCCCCAGTTTGGCTTCAGGGGGTGCAGAGGGCAGAGCCCAGGGCAGGGTTGGGCTCAGCACGGGGCAGGGCAGGAGCCCAGCTCAGCACTCAGCCCTGGCTCCTGATGGGATGCTCCTGACCTTAATTGCAGCCAAAATAAAAAATTCTGGGTCAGAAGTAGAAATATTTTGGAAAGATATCCTGTTTTACAGCCAGGGTGGGTTTTTCCTCAGGGCTGGGGACCTCCACATCACTTCCTCAGTGAGCACATCTTGCACTGATCAGTGTGGATGGGAAATTCCCCAGCAGCAGAGTTTTTAGTACTTGGTTGAGCATCCTTCCTCGGGAACATACGTTATGTCACACATACATATGCTTCAAAAATAATTACAAATAATATTTTTCACTATTTCCCCAACACCCTTAATGGATGAGCAGAAGTACCACACGCCTTCATTAGTAAGGCAAAACACTCTTCTGTGTATCTAAAACTATTCCAAATTGCATCTTTGTGACCCTGGAAGACACATTCTTCCTCCATCACTGTCTAGGGTGTGAGGAACCTGGATGTTACCAACAGCTTGAGGAGCACCAGCAGTAATGATGCTGTGATGGACCATTTGCTTCCAGAGCTCGCTCGGCCACCCAGTGGTTATCTCCTTATCTCCCTCCCCAGATGCACACAGAACAAGCTGCACTTCAGTAGTCACCCCTGTGCTGGGATTTGTACCAAGAGAAACCCCCCAAGCTTTCTAACAAGGTGTTTCATAACAGACACTGTGACATGTTATCCGTACCAAGCACAACATGTCCCATGCATCCCAGCTGCCCTGGGCAGTCTAAGAAATAAGACAGAACAAGAAAAAAGTAAGTATCACCATCATTTTGCCAAGAAAGGCTTTACAGAACCTTGCTGCTTCTCAAGAAGACAAGCCAGGCTCAATGCTTCCTTCTGCTGTCAAATCCCCAGCCCCGAGCAGCAGGAACCCCCAGGACAGGGAGCCCCTGGACAGCCTGGAGCTGTGCACCCACCACCCACCCTCGTGGCTCAGGGGGGGACCCACCACAGCTTTCCATTTCCAAGCTTTTTGTCTAATAATTAATCCCCTAATCCCCTACATGTCCCTCTCCCAGGACAGAGGGGTTGTGTCAGGGCAGGCACCAGGTGAAACACCTTGTCCACAGGGAACATCTGCATCACTCTCACATGCAGAAAACACCCCCTTTCACAGGGGGGGAGCTGGAGCAGCTGCCCTGGGAAAGGGGCTCCCCAGCACGTTCCAGTGGCTGGAGCCCTTTCTGGCCAGTTCTGCCCCTGCAGCCCCAGCCACCCAGAGCGGGGAGCCGGGGGGCTGTGCAGGCTGCAAGGCTGAGCCAAACTGCACAAACCTTTGTCCAAGTTCTCTGCCACCCAGAGGACTTGCTAGCTAAGCACAGCCCTGGGGATAATGCTGCTCCTGCCCTGGAGGAGCTGGGCCCGTTTGGCCAGTCAGTTTGTTGCCTGACACAGCAGCAAGCACAGCCATGTGAGAGCACAGTTAGGCTTTATATTCATAACAAGGAGACTGGACAAACACAATGGAGGGGAAATCCATTAAGAGACACTAAAGACAAAGCTTTCTCTTGCTCCACAGGTTTCCAGAGCCCCACCAGTCCGAGGCAGGTGAGTTCTCAGAATCTGCCTTGTTCCTCAGCTCCACATCTGCTCCTGGGCACTGCTGGAGGCAGGGCCTGGAGGGGATGGGGCACGTCCCAGAGGACCAGCAGCTGCCTGCATCTCCAGCACCTGCTCCTTCGTCAGGAAAGGAAACTGAAACTGTTTGCCTTAAGAAACTAACGTAGAAATTTATTTTCAGAATATTAAAGCCCCAAAGGAGAAGGGAGCAATTTTGTTAACATAAAATCACCTCTTTCACTCAGACTTTTTGCCTTTTTTAAAAGCATATTGCTGTATCTCTGCCCTGCCAATCTTCAGCTCTCCCTCTTTATTTCTAATAGGGCTAAACTAATTAAATTAATTTTCCAGAATAATAACCTCCCAGGGACATACAGCCAGATAATCCTTAACTCCTCATGAAGTTGGTTTCCTGTAGGGATGGGGAGCAATTACAACTCATTAGTCATCTGTTGTATGAGGAGACAACAGTGTTCTATATTGATTGTTTTTCCAGGAGCACCACAAGAGAAGCAAGAGTGCGTGGGTGTCCACGTGCACAAAACCTTTATGGGGAGATGGCATCGAGATACTTGATGCACAGGAACACACACAGCTCTTTAATCCTCATTTACACCAGGCAATTCTCCCTCCCAGGCAGGAGAGCAGGTGAAATGCTCACCTGCAGTACAGCTGCTGTCAGCCCTCAGGACAGCCAGGCTGGGGAGATGTCTTCAGACCAGGTCCAAAGGCAGGTCCCACTGATCCCAGAGGGTCAGGGGGGGCCACAGCCCCAGATCCTGTTGCATTCCACATATCAACTGCTGCTAAAGCTCCTGCTTGTCCCACCAAAAACCAGGGATTACTACCACCACGATGCCAGGTGAGCATCCCAACTTGCCATGTCTACCCAAAAGTTTGCAGGAGCAAAGATCCTGCTAAATTTCCTTGGGAAGTTTCCAAAAGCCTGGGGGGCCAAGCAGGAAATCACACCATGTATGCTACATACACATGCACTAATGCCAGTATAATACATACCACACAGAATTATACAGCATTTTGCTAATACAAGTAACTTTTGCCAGCTCCCCATGTGTGTCTCAGGCTTTGCCTGCCAGAGCAAGGCAGAACCATTTAAATAAAATCCAAATTAGGCACCAATTAGCCTTCTCTGTACAGCCAGACTAAAGAAAAGAACAGCAGAGGCTAAAAGTCTTTCCCCTGAGCGAAAGATACTGACTGCATTTCCTGCAGTGGATGTTCAAAATACTGACCTAGATACCTGGAAAAAAGAGCAGGTAGCCAAGAAACTGCAAATGGTAGGAGAGCTGTAACCATAACCCAGCCTTTCCCAACAGCAGCACCATCCCAAACCACGTTCCTCACACCAGGTGGCAAACAGAGCTGGGTACAGAACCATTCATTAGACCTTCAACAGCAATACCTGGTTAGATGTTAGGTGACAAATGACAAGTGTCTCCAGCTCAGGCAGGACATGGGGACACCAGACCTGTTCAGCCCAGGCAGGTTTCCAGCTCATAAATCCATTCAGAAAAGCACTTGCTGAGGGAGGAGCCTGAGACTCCAGGACAGCAGCACAGGCCACCAGGAGCCAGCAACACCTGAGTGCACAAAGTACACAAGAAACAGAGCATCCATCTGCCTTATTTTCCCCTTCTGATCTATATCCAGAATAGAGAACTGCAGACCTGATTGGAGCCTTTCATGTTCTATTTTTTAACTCTGTGCTGTATATGGTACAGTGCAATGAACTGGACGTTTCAAGTGCCAACAAATGGCTAGAAAATTGTCCCCTTGTGAATAATAGCCCAGCAGCATTTACATGTAATTATTTTGCCCAAGAATTTAATTTGCTGGACATAAAAGTTATGCTAAATAAAAGAGCAGGGGATAATGATCTTTGGGCTCAGGAAGAGGCAGCCCTTGCTGTTCATTCCATCCAGGAGGTCTCTCCCGGTGAGGAGCAGGAGAGCAGTTGTTGTTGGCAACGTGCAGCAGCCCCTGCTCCTGGAGGAACCCCCACCTGCTGCCCAGAGCTCACAGGAGCTGTGGCTGCCCGGGGTGAGAGCAGAGTGCTGGGAGCTGCTGCACAGACAGTGCTCGGGCTCAAGCAAAATAATAAAACAAAATGGAAGCAATGGCAGGAACCGTGCTGGAAACAACAGAGCATTAGTTGAAGTCAGTGTTGGCCAGGTCTGCAAACTCAGCCCCAGGGCAACTTCTCTGCTGGCAAAAGAGTGTGGAAATCAAACCCTTTATCATGGCCAAAATGGTTTCAAATCAAAATGCTGTAAAACTATTTTAATGTAGTTATGCTCATTTACACCAGGACATAGCTGATTATCCTAGAACATTAAAGCTTCAAATTAAATCTATTAATTAAGTTTATTCATGCCGTTCTATATTCTAAAGTAGCAAATTAACATCCCTTATGGCAACCAGAAATTATCTGCTATAAATAGAAAAATACCATGAACCAAATAGTCGTTCCCTCCACACCTCAGAGCTGGGCAGTTTTTCTCCGGACACAGGGCAGGGTGCTGCCCTCCCACAGCCCTGCCCAGCAGCTCCAAGCAGCCCCAGGGAGTGACACTGCTCTTTGTAGGTGATGGGGGGAGCCCAGCCTGGCCCCCCCATCTCTTCCCCTCCCCTCATGCTGGCCCACAGCCCCAGAGCAGGAGGGAAACAACATTTCATCACTATCCAACCATCTTTGTCTTTCTAATGTATTATCCCATGAATTCTGCACAGTATATTACAAAAGATCACTGAGGCAATTAGGTCTTATGCAAATTATTCACTAAACCATTCATTCAACTAATTTTAACCCCTTTTCCTTTTTTAATTACCCAGTAATATGATTTGATTGCTATGGGTGGTGTGGCTAATTCCTTTTAGTGAGCATTTAATGAGATTTCTTCTCAGGTGAGTTGTTCTCAGCCAGTTCCCCATAACTGTAAATTATTTGTGGCATGTGGCCACCTAGGATATCACCTTGGAGCATTTCTACTCCAGGACCACAGGAATGGAGCTTTTACAAGTAAAAGAACAGCAAAGTTGCAAAAGCTTGGTGGGTGTGGGTCACAGCCTTGGAAAGAAAATGTGGTTCCCATGGGAAAAAAACAAACCAGAAAGTATCACGTACCAGTAAAACAAATGGATTCTTTCAATTTGAACAGATCACTGTGAATATGTTTTGAAAATTATTCATCCCCCTCTACTGCTAAATGCTTTGCCCTCTGGTCACAAGGTGTACAGAACCACAGCAAACTTCTTCCAGACTTCCCTGCCCGTTTGAAACACGGTGGCACTGCCGTGTGCTGGGGCAGGCCCTGCTGCTCCCCCTGTGCCACCTCCCGAGGCTGCTGTCCCTGGGTGACCATGCTGCTGTCACCACTGCTGCTTTGCTGCCCTGCAGCGGCTCCTAAAAGCCCCCAGCCCGTCGGGACCCTGCGCTGTAACACCTTGCTGTGTGTGTGACACCCTGTGCTGTGTGTGTGACACCCTGCAGTGTGTGACACCTTGCTGTGTGTGACACCCTGCGCTGTGTGTGTGACACCCTGCGCTGTGTGTGACACCCTGCGCTGTGTGTGTGACACCCTGCGCTGTGTGTGACACCCTGCTGTGTGTGACACCCTGCTGTGTGTGTGACACCCTGCAAAAGGGGCGTTGCTGCTGCTTGACGAGCTCCCCCCTCAAGTATATCTTACAGGCAGATGAAAGCTGATTAGAACAGAAACTGGACTGATAAGGAGGCAACAGAAGGCTCTCGTTACCCCCAGGGACACGAAGCTGGTGAGTGAAACCCCTTCTGTCCTCCCACGGTTTGTGTTTCAGCATCACTTTTAAGGCGCTCCCGGGCCTGAGCAGTGGTGGGCACAGGGCCAGGCTGACCAGGGCAGTGTGTTTGCTCCAGGTGACTGGAAAGAAAACAACTTGTCATTCAGGGCCCCATACAAGATCAGCAGCAGCTGTTTGCTAAAGTGGACCTGGCAGTTCCCTTCCCCTCCATCCCACTCCCCAGGGAGCTCCCTGGGTCTCCTCACCCCCTGCTCGGGAAGGGGGCTCAGGACAGCAGCTGCCTGCCCATTTGCACTCTGCCTATATTTAAAGATTTTGTTTCATTTTAAATAACTGTGGTATTCACCAAAATTAAGAAAAGTAGAAAAAAAACCAACAACAACAAAAGGTGGTGTCCATGTTAAAAAGGTCTTCTCATTCCTTGAGACACTTCAGCAGCTGGGCTTTGGGGCAGAGAATTGAAATATTGGTCTCCATGGAACTAGTTATGGGCTATTAGTTATTGGTTAATGGGCTAAGTTAGCCTCCATGAAAACATACCCCCATTTGACTTTATCATAAGCCTTTGGCCACACAAGCTTAGAGGAGACAGAGATCCAGTAATTCATACTTGTTGCCTCCAGCTGCTTTCATGTTGCCTGAGCTCAGGCAGTGGGTTTCCCAGTGTAATTATTCCCCACGGAATACACCCACACCCACACCCAGGGGCTCCCAGGGAGGCTCCTGGCAGGTTTTCTGCCATCACCCAATAGTTATTGACATCCACCTTTTTAGGGCAGGGTTCTTTTTTCCTTTGAAGATACCAACTGTAACTGCCACCAGTTAAAGCTGGGAAGGGGGCAAATCCTAAGGCTTGGCAATAAAAGGCATCTTTAGAAGTTCATGGATATTTTCAGGGGAAAATATGAATATTAATACTAAGCATTGAGATAAACAGCTATGCTACATTTAAAGGGATGCTCTGTTTATTCTAGAGATTTTTTAATTATAAAATCACTGAAGTGTTAATGATTCTAAGCGTTACTTCCACTCACTGGGAGTTCCAAAACAACTGTTGTTTTTTAGTCTATGGCATAAATTCATAAGATGCTCAGTTTGACCAATTTGTCAAGACAATTTCCATTAGTAAACATGAATATTTAATGAAAGGGAAAACTGGCATGAGCGACTTCACTTAAGCGACTAATGACTTACTGGAACACAAGTAAGACACATTAATATGCCACTTCTTTAAGTGTTCGCAGAGCGTAACATCCCAGACATTGCAGTAAAACCTGCGCTTTACTCTGTCCTTACACAGCTGTGTATCTACCCTTGGCATTGCTGACCGATGTCAGGAAATCACCTCAAAACTCTTCTGGCTTAAGCAGCCCCTGCTGCTTGCTCAGCCATCGCTCTCACCAGACCGGCTAAAAGTATCTTCACCACTTTCACTGCTCAATTAGCTCGTTTGTTTAACGACAACCACCAAGGCCCCATGACTACAAAGCACTTGTTAATGTACACAGTGGGAAAGAAAAACACTGCAGGGCACTGAAAATCCAACTTGAGCCCCAGGAGCTGTTCAGAAGATCTTAAACCACAGCAGCCACTGCGAGCAGCTCGCAGATCCCAGGCTGTCTGCTCCCCAGCCTCTTTTCGCTGGGACGTTCCCAATGAAAGCAGCACCAGAACCAGCTTCACTGCATCCACCTCTGGGCACCTGAGGGGAAAAACCAGCAGCAACAGCATCGCAGTGACTGCAGCTCGACCAGCCGTAGAGCCCTTGGCACAAGGAGATGTGCCGGGAATGGTGTTGGACTCTCACTGCCATCAACTTACCTTACTCCAACCAAAGATGCTTTTTGAGTTTCTCACTTACTGCTTCTCCCGTTGCTGGGTTCCTGGGGGGACCAGGCTGCCTCCTCGCACTACAGGAAATCCCACTTTCCTTCAGCCCTTCCAGGAGGTGGAGATGTGTTCTCACACCAAGAGCAAGAGCTGGTGATACCACCTGAAAACAGAGGCTGGAAATCCTGGTGCCACATCACGCAGCGGCAGCCGGACCCAGCACCAGGGGCACCCGTGTTTGCACTGACAGGCGGGAAGAAGTGCTGGAATTCGTATAAAGCCTCACAGGCACGTCGGTTTGTTGTGCACAAGGAAAGCCTTCATTCCTATTAATCTACACGATAAACATCTTCACTAATTACACACTGGGCTTACGCTAATCACCTGCTTGAAGCCATCAGACTTTACACGAGGCTCCTGTCAGATCTCACAAACCAAACAGGGCTGGATCAGATGCTCAGATGAAAACCCCTCCTAATCGTACAGCCTGGGGCTAAAACACTGACATGGGCTGCCAGTTCTTCCTTCTCCCTGGGCAGAGCTGAGAGTTGGTCTTGGTCCTCCTCAGCAAGCCACGGGGCACCAGCCTCCCCCAGCATCTCCAGTTCAAGATCACGGCCAAGGATCCAGCCTGCCTAGGAGTCTGTATCTAGGTTGTAGACGGAAAAAACAAGGGAAATAAAAACAAAGAGAAAGAAAGCAACCACCGAATTTGAAACAAACAAACAACAACACCACAACCAAACAAAATAGCCCAGCCAACCTATGGGTTTTATCCCATTACTTCATTTTGTTACACTCTGAGAACACCTATATTATCTCACCACCTCCAGACAAGGAGCAGCACAGCATCCCAGCCCGATGCCTGGACTGAGGGACCAAGGAGCCAGGTTCTCCGGACCCAGACACCCCCTTCTGCCCGCCCCTCTCCCCAGCTGCCCCCAGGCAATCCTTTCTTTCAAGATGGTTAATCTTCCTGCCCCAGCAGCAGCCCCACACAATGCTGAGCGCTCTGTGCAAACGTTTCTTTATTAATGAACTGGAGCACCAGAAACACAAGCCTCGGGATGAACTGGTGCCCGGGCTGCTCTTCAGCCCTGGTCTGATAAGTCACATGCAACACTCAGAACAAGATTTGCAAGGGTTTGTTAAAAAGCACAGCTACTTTTCAATTCCCAGGCTCTGATCCAAAGAGGTTGAAACTAGTATCTCATTAAAGTTAATTGGAA
>NW_009953803.1:1534152-1550408 GCF_000747805.2 Chaetura pelagica
GAGCCTGTGGGTGTGCTCTGGCAGTGGATGTGCTCTGGCAGTGGGTGCAAACCCCTGCCAGGCTCCTCATAAACCCTCTGGACCTGCTGCCCAGGTGTCCACCTTCCCCTGCCCCACCACAGCAATATGAGGCACCTGGACAGCCTGCAATGCCCTCCCAGAGCCCGGGTAATCATAGAATCACAAAGGTTGGAAAAGACATGAAAGATCAAGTCCAACCATCAGCCCAGCTGCCCACTAAACCATGTCCCAGACGTGCTGTGAACACCTCCAGAGCTGGTGACTCCACCACTTCCTTGGGCAGCCTGTTCCAGCGTTTCCACTTCCAGCAAAGCAATCCTGGCCTGCAGGGGAGGAGCGGTGGGTCGGGACCCCCTCCCCCCCCCAGCCTCAGCACCACGGAGGAGCCCGGGGCTCACCCCTCTGACACCCGGGCTCTCAGAAGCCCTGCCTGGAAAGCAAAAGGCAGTGGTTAAAGGTGGTTATCAGGTGTAACGTGGAGCACGAATTCGAGAGGACAAAGATCCTTAAAGTCACACAAATGCTATTTTCTCCAGTGTAAACTGTGACAGGAAAATACCGTATCATTATAAGGCTTCCCAGGGAACAGAACATGACGCACCCCAGGTAGAACCGAAATGCACTTTCTTCCCCTGGCAGCTGGCAAGGACACTCAGGCTCTGGAAATGGCCAGCACAGCAGAGGGTGAGTGCCAGGGAGCAACGTGAATGGCTTCTGCAGACCCCCCATCTTCTGCCAGACAAAAGAAACCGCAACCCCCCCGCAGCCGCCACCGGCACGAGGGCTGCACACGATGCGCCGCTCGGTTCCGCAGGGAGCTGATGGCACCGGGGCTGGTACCGGGCTGTGCCAGGGCTCCTGCCCCGCTGCACTGCACCGTGAGGACTGTCACCAAAAGCTGTGCTTTTGCCGGAGTTCGGAACAGGGTCAATTTCACTTTTTCCCATTTAAAGTCACGTTCCCCTCCTCCTCTTCTGAAACACCAAAGATTAAAGCAGCATTGATTTTCCATTCCCTGTGTTGGCTCCTATTTGATCCGAAAGCTTAATAAACTAGTTCTGGCACACAACGAAATACCGTGAGTTAAATTCAGACGAGAGTTTGCAAGCAGTGCCTTTCTTAATTGTATTCAAAATGCTTACACGAGAAAATACTGGAGCTGGTTTATAATTCCAGTATTAGAGTCTGTGACAACAGCAGTAAATGAGGCCACTGTGGCCTGTCTGTCCATCCGTGTTCCTGCACGAGAGTGGAAACAAACACCACCAGGCCCTGCAGACACCGGACAGATGATGTTCTGCCTTCCAGCACCTGCTCTGGTGGGAGACTCCTCAGCTTTCACCTTCTCAGTCAAGGGCCAGCAGGAGCAGATCTGGGAGGACAAGGCAGGAGGTGCCACGGGATGGGGGGTGTCTGCACCCCAGCAGCCTCATTGCCCTTTCGAAATGTCTTATTTCCCTTTCTGAACATCTCCCTTTTTTTTTTTTAACAAGTCCCTTCACTTTTCCATATTAAAAACTGGCTCTCAAGCCTTTCCTGCTTGCCAGGCTGCACTGTCTGCTCGTTGTCGGGGAAGTTTTTGAAGCTCCATAGAGGATATGCAAGATGAATATTATGCTCTCACCTTTTTATACTTGCTGAATATCTAAAGGGTTTTAGCTCCCTTAAAATAAATCTTTTCCAGCTGGAAGGACAGAGGGCTACTGTTTCCATAACAACCACTCAGAAAATTTTATTTTGGTAAATACAGCTTTAAAACTACGTAGTTTTAATGTTTAATCATATTCTATTAGACATGTATGGGGGGGGAAAAGGTAAACATTAGTTCCTCTTTCCTCTCCACCATCTGTCTCACTGACCAAAAGCAGCTCCTTCCACACAGCTGAAGGAGAGTGGAAGCGAAGCCCCTGTGAACTCCTTCATTGAGCAACCTGAGAGGCACCACTGGCAAAGGAACCAGACTGCAAATCGCTGGTGCATCTTCCCTCCTGCAGTTTCCACAAGGTTACAAAAAAATCACACTGGATAAAATCTGGGGAGCACGAAGGCTGGGTAAGAAACGCGAGGTGTTCTGCATTTTGTACCAGCTGCACAGGAACTGGAGCTGAGATGCTGCTCCTGGCAGAAAAGCCACAGCCAGGGTGAGATTTCCCGGGTTTGGGTGTGAGGGGAGAGGGGAAGCACGAGGGGCTGCACCCCCCGGGGGGGCAGCCACCCCTTCCCTTCCCTTCCCTTCCCTTCCTTGATCACATGCAGCTGCTCCATGCTTTGCACCAATTTGGATGCCACTGTGAGCTAATCCAACCCTCAAACCTTGCAAAAGGATAATACGTTAAAAAAAAAACATTTTTCTTCTTTGTGCATTGAATCAGATTCAGTAAAGCTCTAATGAATGGTGGAGCCTGTGAAAAGGAGAGGTGGAATTACAAAAGGGAGGAAAAATACACATGGAGAAAGGAAGACCTCTGATTGCATGACAATGATCTCTTAAACTGACTAAACTTTGCATGGAAACATAGCTTAACTGTCTTTGTAAGTAGCACATCACTTGATTATCACTTGCCTGCAGTCCATATTGGGAAAGTGAGTTCACTGTGTTAAACTGCTCCTGTTTAAAAGGAAGATTATTCAGGTTACTGACTCTTAATTACAATCTCTTTTTGTCTTTCTGCAAACAAGAAAGAAACAGCTCTTTGGTATGTAATTGCTAATTTCAGGCACACATAGAAATAAAAAGGTAAAAGTGAAAGGCCAATATTATCTACAAAAGAACTGGCATCCTCAGACAATATTTATTTTGTAGGCTGATGTGGATATGGACAGACATGTCTATTAGTACTCTAGCCCCATCACACAGGATTCTATTGCGGCGGCAGCGCCAGGGACGCACTGGCTGCAGGTGACAGTGACACCCGGCCCCACCCGAGCCCCCCACAGCCAGAAGCCCAGCTCCCCCACCCAGGAAGGGGCCGTGGCCTGGCCTGCTAATCACATCAGAACTGCTCAGATTTCAAATTAAATTCCCACGTATGAATGAACTATGAAATTGGAATTTGCAGGTTAGAAGTTTCCACACAAAACTCAGTAAACAGTTTCCACCAAATACAGATGAAAACCACAAACTTTAAATTTATCTCAAGCTTTAAACTATCTAACAGATCAGACCTCATACATCCCTGCCCATTTTTTAACACGAGCAGCTCAACACAATAATTTATGGAGCAGGTAGAATATATTTACCCTACATAAATACATTTGTGTGGGGTTTTAATAACATTCTTGGCCATGCTATTCTGGTTATTCTTCTGCTAACAAAAAAAAAAACCAAAACCTTTTGGCTTTAGCCTCAGAAAAGTTAAAAAAGCATCACCCTCCTTAACAAGTAGAAAGTACTGCATAATGATCTGAGAAGGAATATTACAACTAATCTATTTTTTAACCTCTCAGAATAATAGATTTGAAGATCTGACTTAACAACCTTGACTAAAAAGCTTCTTTGAAGCTCTTGATAAAGAAAACGTTTCATAAAGGCCATTTCTTCCTCAAGATGGCTCAGCACCACTTAGACAGCCCAGGAGACAACCCAGGTTGTGCCAGAGCATCAGTGACCATTATCCTGGGCCACTCTGTTCAAGTGGAGCCCAAGGATTTTAACCCATGCCCAGATGCTCGTGCTGCTGCCTCATCACACAGGAAAGGGAGCAGAGAGAAAGGACACCAAGAGGCAGGTTCCAGTGAGAAATGCAATAAAGCAATTAGGCTCTCTGAAGTTAAAAGCTGTAGAAATATTGTTACGGCAAATACTGACAAACCATAAAACCATATCAAAGAATGTGCCCATCATGGTGAAAGCAATGAAATGGGAGAATAAAAACCCCTGAAAGAGCAGGTTCCTCCTTGCTGCTCTTGGAGACATCACTGACAACCAACCCCTTTGTTCAGGACACGCTGCTGACTCCTGGTGTGAAGGGACCTTGCTCACCCATCGCTGTACAAAACAGGTCATGGAGCTGAGGGCACTGATGTTCCTCATGGGAGATGGAGAAAATCTAGTCTTGAATTAGGTGAAAACAAAAAGCTATTATCTCTCTCCAGCAGCACTTTTTTGCTGCAGCTTCTCCTTCACAATATGAGGTGCACTTCCCTTAGCAGAGGCAGGAGGCTGGTGGGGCTGCCCTGGCCATGGGCAGGGCTGTCCTCTTGTGACAGGCAGAGCAAGGAGAGGGTCATCAGGGAAACACCAGCACAGCCAGCACCCTCAGGGAAAGCTGCCTGCACCTAGTGATACCTCGTGGTGTCTGCAAAGTAATAAGCAGTGAAAAGAGCTGCTCAAGCTAAATGTGAATAGCTGAGTTTGGAATGACTGTCCCATAAAGCAAAGCCCAGCACAGCTGATGAGCAGGGAAGAAAACACCACCTCAAAAGTTAGGAGGTGCACAAGAGTAAGTCACACTCTCACACTCCTGAGGGCTGACACACCAGCAGTAGCTTCTCACTCTAGGTTTAGATATCAACACCTGCAATGTTTTCCTGTCACTTGAGCACCTTGAGACACCTCCTGGCAATTATAAGTGAGAGAACTCTCATGCAAGGAATGTATCCTGCTTTTCCAGAGGGCTGCAGCACTCCCTTTGCTCAAACACAAACCAGCCCCCAGAGCAACCAGGAAAAAGTCCTTGTTGCCCAGGTTGGGTTTGGCTGCTCAGGCAGAAGGTCCCAGGGCTGGCACTGGCAGCACCTGCCCTGCACCTGGACCAGGAAGGGACCAGGGTTCCTGGCCTGGCCATAGGAAAGACTGTGCTAGGATGGCCCAGCTCCCTGGGACATGAACAGGGGACCAAGCCCAGCAGCTCTCCTCAACTGGTGCCCTTTACCCCACACTTTCTGCAACAGTACATTTCCAGTTTAAAAGGTGAAGAGGAACTGTGCTGTGAGATCTGCCTGAAGGACTTTTTGCTGTGAGTGACTCATCCTGTCTCCTGACAAGAGCACTAAAGACTGGGAGATGTCAGATCTGAAGGATTCAAAACAATATTGAAAACGGCTCAGAATTGGAGACAGTCAAAGTATGAGCATGGGCAGGAATTCTGCAATTTCAGCAGATTAATATTTAACTGAAATTCTTCACAGATAATTTTAGAAGCCAAAATATTATCCTGGCACTGCAGTTCCACATTTTCATTCCCTCCCAAAGACAGAGAGAGAAAGAGAAGATCATTGAGAAAAGTTTTGCAGCACAAACCACCCTCTGGTGCTCTAGGCAGTCACTTCTGTCAGAAAACTTCCTGCAATTAATCCGACTTCCTCTTCTGCATCCTGCAGTCCTTAAGAGATGCAACATCTTGGTTTATTAATTGCACAATTAAATGCTGTTGTGCATGATTACAGGCTAACAAACACAGTGACCAGTTGCCTACCAATATCTTCCAAATCTGTGTAACATCTAAAGAGGCAGATGCTTCAATGAGAACGATGACTGCGTTGCTGGGGCCCAGCAGCAGTGCAGCTGGCACGATGCTGCATTAAGCAGCCACAGTTGTGCTAATGGCACAAATTTCTTTCACAGGAGTCATGGAACAGAGCAATCCAGTGAGAGAGGAAATGGTGCCTTATGGATGTGGGAGACTACATGCTCCATCTAGGTTTTTTTTTTCTTTATTTGTTCTCCTTTATGGGAGGATTTTTTAGCCTACTGTTCACTTGACTGACAGGTGTATCTGCACAGTTAACCTTCTTATTAGTTAAACATCTCCTCGGGGAAGTCTAAAATCCCTCAATAATGACCAGTATGTACACTCACTAATGCAGCTGATGGGTTTTGCCTTAAGAAAGGCTCAGGGCTAAAATGAGCTCAAGTAGCACATTACTGAGAAATCCTCCTTTGCTGTACAAGCACAGGCTTAAAAATGGGTTTAGTGAGCTCAGGCTTAACCCTCTCATTGCTGACAATGGGCACATTCCCTGTGATGTCCTTGGTGGCAAAGAGGTGAGTATCACCTGTTACAAATGCCAATATAGGGTATTTATGTAGGTGTCTAAATTTGTACTCCACACTCATTTGGCTTCCTAAGTCACAAAGTGAAAGCTGTTTGATAACCTCTCAGATTTTCAGGATACCATTTCCAGATCTCCCTTTCCCAACAAATGAGGAAAACACAAGGCAGAGAAGAAAGCAGGAATTATGACCATTCTTCTGACAGCTGCAAGGTGCCTCTCATGAACACTTCCAGATGCAAAGCTCCCTGGCACTTTCCCTCACTACAGAATTGGGAACTGTTTTCTGGGGTTGGCACAAGCAGCGATTCCTTCACTTGTTCTTAGACTGCACATACTCAAGTTAAGAGTTGAGCTTAATCCAAGGGTGGTTTACCTGCCTTACATATAAAAGAATAAAAGCCAGTTGTTTCTAGAAGGGAGCAGGAAGCTGGCAGTTCAGGTGATTTCCAGCTTTGACATATAGCATTGGGGATAGAAGACAGATGAACCTGTGACAGGTCTGTGCACTGTGGGAACACAGGGTTCCTTCCACTCTGGCTGCCTAAGACACTCTGAGGTTTTGTGCACATTGCAGAATATAAAACAGAGGGGGAAAGTGGAGGTTACACAACTAGGGTCAAGCATGGAAGAAACTATTTTGTTCTTTCCATCTCTTATGTAGATGAATTCAAAGTCCAAGATCCAGCAGGGAGCCTCGCTACCACCTCCAGTGCCTAGTATGACCAAAAGAACTCTCCATCCACCTTTTCACAGGCCAGAATTGGCTTGCTTCACAATTAGCTGCACTGGGCTGTGCTCATATTGACAACCCATTTGGGTGGAAAAATGTTAAAAAGGAAGGTGTCTTTGTCCTTCATCCTCTCAGAAGGGCAGAGACGGCACAGCTGCCTGTGTCCTGTCCCATCCTCATTTCCTTGGCATTGCACTGCTCATTTGGGAAACATGAAAAATATGGTTGAGTCAAGTCTGAGTTATTCTGGAGGAGTCAGGCTCTTGGTAAGATGGAAAGTGATTGAAATTCTATGGCTCCACTTTAAGTTACTGAAAACAGAAAAGTGTCAGTCCTGCAAACAGAGCAGTGTCTCAGCAGAACACATAAGAGCTGTGATTTTGCTGCCACTATCTGCTGTGCATTTTTGACCCTTCACATTGACACAGGAGAAGGTTCCACAGCCAGAGCTCCCAGGAGTGCACATACACAAAGCCATCCCTGCAGAGCCTCTCCAGGCAGCCATCCCACCTCACCTTGGTGCTCCTCAGCGCCAAAACCACAGAGGGGAAACTACACAAGTTTGGGGCAGAAACAGCAAGTTAAATACAAAAAGCTAAAGCTTGCATTTGCTTTGTTATTTAGATGAAAAGTGGTTTACAAGTTTTCACCTGAGAGATGAAAAGAAGTCAATCAGCTGCAATTTAACTACTATATTAAATTTCATCTCGTGTTCCGTTTCTGTGGCTCTTCCCCTCCCTCCAAGCCTGGCAGTACACTCAAAATATTAATCCAGTCAACTGTAAGAGAATAAAATTATCTGTCAGAAAGTAGAGGTGGCAGCAATATATTTTGCCAAGTTTCCAAGCTATTTGAAGCACACAGAGATTTAAAACATGTGGCATTTGTTCTCCTTAAAAGAAGGTGGACATGGAAACCTGCCTTTGACAGTGCCCCTCATATCAAGTCACTGCAGGTTTGGGGCCCTGCCACTCCTGAGGGCAAAGAGCAGCTCTGGTGATGGGGACCTCAATTCCTAAGGGAAGAGGTTTCCCACACAGAGAAAGCAAGATTTCACGATTGGAAATAACTCAAGTTCCATCTATCAGGCCCTTGCTTTAGGTATGACAAGTGAGAGACAGACTCATTGCCATCTTGCCTCGAGCCAGGCAATCAGCTTCCAGTGAGCTGACCAAGCAGCTGAACAACTGGAAAAGTAAGTGATTTGTCAGATATATGAACTCCAATACACCTAATATATGGCCACCCTCTGCTCCAAGCCCTGGGAAGGCCCTGGGATGCTGTGGGATGAGGTTGTTTCCATGCTCACCACCAAGACCACTCTGGGGCAGGAGGAGGCCAGGAGAACCAAGGGTCCTGCCACAGCTGTATTTACCAGCACATCCTGAAAGAGCTTATTATTTTTAGTGATACATTCACTTCCATTTGCAGTCGGGGTTGAGCCCAACCAGCAACCAGCCCAAACCAGCTTTCTACCCTGTCCCAGCTTCTGCTCCAGTGCCTGTTTTGTCCTTCCTGCCTCCCAAGCCTGGCACAGGGTCCTGTCAGAATCCACCAGGAAACTGCTCTGAGTAAGTTGGCCTTCACTGGCTTTGACTGTCCTTTTGGGATAGAAGGCAGAGGGGCAGGATCATCATCAATTAAATCTGTAAAGGCAAATAATCCACCCTACAGGTTCCAGTCACTGCCCTGAATGTAAAGGAAACCAGTTGTCCCACCCAGGACACCAGTGAGCAGGTCGAACACAAAGCTGCGCTGACACAGAAAAGCACACTGACCAAAAGAGAGAGCTCAACAAATTACACCTGGGAATGAAGACAAGCTTTTTAACATTCTTTTCCCAAGCCAAAACCTTAGCTCTGAAGTCATCCTCAGGACATGAAAGCAGCCAGCCACTGCAGCCTCTTTTAGCAACCAGCTTCTTGAGACATTCCCATCCTATCCCGCACACCCTGCAGCTCCCCTGTTCCCCACTCAGCCTCTCACTGTTTATCCAAGTAAAACCCGAATCTGACCTTGAAAACTGCAAGCAAAAGTGAAACGTTATGTAAGTAGTGACAGCTAAAATTAAACAAATATTCCAGAGGCAGCAGGGAGACGTGCATCACGGGGAGCAAGGAAAGGTCTTCCCCTGGACACGGGGGGAAGCAGCAGCGCTCCCCAGGTAAGGGCTGCTGGGGACTGTACATGTTTGCCACTACAACTACCAGTCATATTAAGAGAGATGGAATTTTTAAAACTATTTACTCAATTCTTGGGCTCCCCAAACCTCATTCAGACAAACACAAGTTAATTTTAAAACACCAGGAACCAAACTTGGGCCAACAGGGCAATTAAAAGGGCTGGATTGTGCTGAGTACGAGGGTGTGAATGGGATTTTGCAAGGGCTGAGCTATGCCATGATTTATCATTCATAACTAGATAGGACAACAATGTGAAAATAAACGTGTTAGCCATGCTCTTTCAGGGAGGGGGAGGTGGTGTGTTTGTAAGGCAGCAGTTTTCCTGGAGCCTGTAAGATCCCATTTGCTGCTACCCCAGCTCGGGGTGTGGGGGGAGGAGGAGCCCCCATCACAGCACTGTGACCATGGCTGGCTTCCCAAGGGTGCTGTGGGACAGGTTAGCAGAGTTGGTTAATATAGACAATTACTTTTTATCATTTGGAAACACTGGCGTGCAGTTTGGGTTGGTTGGTGGCTTTTTGTACTGCAGGTTTCTGCTCTGTGGGAACAAGCAGCCTGGGCTGCCCAGCCCCAGCCACACACCTCACAGCCAGGGCTGCCATCCAGCTCACCCACCAGCACATACTTTTTTACCCTCCCTCTAATAACCAACATTTGGTATTCACAGGCCATTGCTAGTTCTCTGCAGTGTGATTATATATGACAAAGTGCACTGAGATTCTTGTTGAACTTGGTTAATTCACCCTCTCAGACCTTACAGGGGAGGCTGCACAGACAGTGAACAGCTAGTCATAAGGAACCAATTACACCAAAAGAGAAACTGTACCCTGGGGAAGCTCTGCCCATCATTAGGGGAAATAGTCATGCAGCAGAATGGGCTTCCCTTGCTCTTTTCCAAACCTGCAGGACAGATGCAGACATCACACCAACACGTTTTTTGCCTCCGTGCACCTGTCTGTTCAAATACAGACAGTCCCAAGGAAGGGTTTCCATGTTGACAACTGTATCAAGCTTCCCCCCTGCAGGAGCCTGTGTATGAAGAGATCACTGCACACTGAAGCACAAAATTAAGAGCCTGCTGCTGCACAGAGGGCCAGAGCTGGCTGCCCCCCACTGCTGTTCCAGGTGTGCAGCACAGAGCACAACCCCCCAGCTTTGCCCCTTGCCAAGGGAACACACCATGAGCAGCACAGGTACAGATGTTTGGGGTTTGTGCTGTTTCCTGACAGGTCAATCCCAGGGCTGCAGTCCCAGGGGTGAGCACATCCCTCTCCACCATTACCAGCTGACACACCTTGCTCCTTCACATCCCTGTTCTCCCTGGAGTCCTTCAAAACCATTGCACTACAAGGAGGACAGTGCCTTAGGACTGAGTTTGGCTTCACTTCCAGATGACTGGCTTGGGGTCTCCAGCACTATTTGTTAATGAATTTAGGAGCTTTCAGTCTTCAGAGCACACATCTTGATTCTCTTAAATGTCTTTGCCTTCAGTGGCTTCCAGCTCACAAGCCCACTAGTGTCCAAGGGAAGGAACGTTCCAGCTTGTCCATACACAGCCTGACAGTCCTCTTGCAACTCGTGCTTCGTGTGCTCTGCACCAAATGGATGATGACCATCTCCAGGCCAGAGGGTGCAGCAGTCCCAGCCCAGGGCTGGCTTCTGCCATCCTGTACACTGCTCACCAAGTGATGGACCACCAGGATTTCACTATCTGCATCTCCTACTTGAAGCTCATCTGTGTGACCAGGTCTACATTGCCACTTACCAGAACAACCAAAAGCTGTCAGGAATTGTGTAAGAGCCTTACTCCAGAGGCTGCAGGCCCTGCAGTCCACACCACAGGTTCCCTCTGGAAGCCAGCACATTGCTCATCACTCTGTAGCCACAACACTCCACCCATGTCCCTCAGTGAAGCTTCAGGCAGATCCTTATCTCACACCCATTGTGCTTCTGTCTCCTGAATGGCTCTATTCCCTTCTGGTGACATCCTATGGCTTCCCCCTGCACCCATCCCAGCCATGCCTTCATCACCTCCTCCAGCCCTGACCTGCTTTGTGGACACAGCTGGATCAGTCAACCCTCTGCCCACCTCAGGAGGGTTCCACCTGCATTCCCTATATCCCAGTGGATTCCCATCAATGCCAGGCTATTCACCACCAGAATTTCCAGGCTGCTTTTTGTACCTGGTCTCTCAGAGACCAGACACTGCATTGCCAGAGAAAAGTGAGCACTGCAGGGCGATCATACTGAAAAGCAGAAACACGCTCTTGAGCTGAAAGATTGATTGTAACTTTATTCAGCTGCTTTGTCTGAAAGCAGAGTGTTATCCTGATATTTCAAAATGACTCAAAAAATGACCAGATGTATTCACAAACCCAGACAAATTCATTCAGAATGAAGGAACAGAAAGTGCAGCTCTTCAAGTCAAATGGGGTATTTTTTGAGCACTCAGGAGAGTGGTGTTCAGTGATGGTAGATGAAATAACAGGCTCCAACAGAAGCTGGTTTACACCTCTGGTTCAGGGATGATGACACAAATATTCATGAACATCCCCTGAACTGCACAAGGTACCGCAAACAGCGGCAGAACTGTGTCAGTAATTCAAGGTGTGTTTTATCACACCTGCATCAGGCTTCGCTGCCCCAGCCATGCTGCGGCAGGACACCACTGCCCACAGAAGGTGCAGCAACCCCACTGCAACAAGAAGCACCACAGATTTTTATATTCATTATCATTGCTGCACATTAAAGCTGTCAGACCCAATGCTATTAATATCAGTAAAGCTCTAAAAGGTACTCTTGAAATTTCCATGCTGACACGTTCGTTTAGAAGTCACCTAAATTGGATATTGCATTTCAGAACAAATTAGACATGAAAACCTTAAGCACATTACTCAGCATCCAGGCTCTCTGTCCAGCCAGAAAGGCCATCCATGGGGAAGCTTAATTTTACACCTGCTCAGACATGTAATTTACTTCAAGTCAGGCAACTGGATTATAAGCCTTATACCAGGAGCTACCTTAATTATATTAGTGTTCGAATTCCCAAGGAAGAGAAAGGCTTCCAAGAAAAATGCTAATAGTTGCTCGTGAGTCACCAGCTACTCAAAAATTAAAGATTTCATAAGTGGAACTACTTGAAAAATGTTTTTTCAAAAGAATCAGTTCTCTCAAGTCCTTTGCACTGAGCTGCTCCAGCGCCAAACCAGCCTGGCTGAGGGGAACCCTGACACAGTTTACCCCAGGACTGGCTGCCACCTGAAAATGTTGCTGTATCAAAACAACTTTCCAACTGAGCACATTTCATTAAGCACCATCAGAAGTGCCAGAACAAGGCAGTTCAGTATTAGTTTTCCATTTCCACAATTGGTATGCTAATGCCTGGCACAATTAGGCACTGAAAGAAAATATTTTGATTGATCCTAGATTTTCAAGATTTCCCTTTAATCCAGCATTTAAACTTAATGCCAAAATACCAGGTTTCTGACCCTGCTTGAGACCTTTTTGGAAGCCCACATGAGCTAGAAGCAACCAGAAACAGGACTGTTAGTGACACCTTCCCCCTTCCCTGCTCAGTACCTTCTGCCCTTGCTGTCACCTGCCCCACGCAGCAAACCTTGCCTTGGGCAGAGCCCTGACTGCCCCTAGAGTGCCCCTAGACCATGTCACAGCAGCTAGACATGAAGCCAGGGATTATTCACGTTTTCAAAACAAACCTGGACCTGTAAGGTTAGATACTGAGCAGCCATAAAGCCAAGAATGAAAACCAAACGACTCCAGTGCCAACAGCTCTCCTGATCCTGCTCCCTGAGCTGTGCAGGTGCACACACTGCCCTGCTCACAGAGACACCATGCATATTTAATTCAAACTTAATCTGTAGTGAAGATTAATGGCTTCTGTAGTTATGGCTCAGCATTTTTACAAAAATATAATTCAAGGTCTTCCTTTGAGAATGACCTCAAGAATTGGTATCTGCCAGCCTACCCTAAATTAAAGGGTCTTTTTCAAGAGACTACTTGCACAAATTAAAAGATCATTTAAAATACAAACCTTTCTTCCACATCACAAAACCAAGGCAAAAAGAAATAATATTCTGTTCTTTCCCAGTAATTGCACAAGGGCTCAGTATTAACCTGGGCAATGGAATTCAATCAGCTGATGGTCCCAGGTAACGCTGAGCAGATCAGGGACAATCTCCTGCAGGTGAAACAAAAGAGCATTTTTTCCCATGCACATTCCTTGCTCACAGACATAGAGCTCTCTCCAAAACTGTGGCCAAATGGGGTTTGGAACAATCACCCACCAGTGCTGGCAACAGCCCCCAGCTCCCTGCCTCACCTTTGCAAAGGCTGCTCTTGCAGGGGAAGCTGTGATCACTGGTCATGAACAAGAGGTTTTATGGAAGGAAAACGGAAAATAGAAGAATTGCTACTTAAAACATGATCTTCTGGGCCCTCAGCTACAGTGATATTAAAAAGCAGAATAGTCTTCCAGTAAAGAAAAAAAATCTGCATATCTGGTGTTTTTTACCCGAAGGAAGGAATCCTCCTGCTAAGGGACCAGCTGCACTTTCCTCCTTCTCATCAGCACTACGAGACACCAACAATTGATAACGGGTTTCATTTTTCCATGCAGTGCCCACATCATCAGTTTGCTCACAATGCATGCAGCTTGTTGTTATTTTTTTGTTCCATTTTTAAAGAATAATATATTTTGTCCTGGCTTGCTTTTAAGGTGCAATTCACCACCAACTTAAAAGCTTAGAGATCTGCTCTCAAAGATAATCACAGCCACAGGTTTCATGTTTGCTGCGTTGCTACTGGGTGTCAGAAGCCCTGCTGGGAGGCAGCAAAAGATAAAGCTGGATTTGGTCTTTTTCAAATCCTTCCTTTGTTCACCTTCAGTTTATCTACAGCACCAGCAAAACTGAAATCCCAAATATCACTGCAAAGTGATATTTCTGTGACATCTGCAAAAGACATTTCAGCCCCCCCAGCAAACACCACCGGCTCCTCCAGCGACGGCCCCGTCAGCCGGGAGCTCTGCCAGACCCTGCAGTGGGCTTTTTCCTCCAACAACAAAATCCTTCACAAGTGCTCTCCATTGCCATGGAACCCAGCCTCAGCCCTGCCTCTGTGCAACTAATGCCACTGGGGTTTGGCCTCGTTTCAGTGAGCCAGATGTGCTCCTTCCTCCTGTTGATGTGATCGAAGTTCTCCAGCCTCACTCGTCTGGAAACCGGCACTAAGCACCGCGGCTGCGCTCAGAGCATCACCACAGTGACAACTAATTGCTTCTCACAGCAAGCTGAGGAAGGGGGAAATAGTTACCTGGTTTACAACTGGAAGAAATGAATGCTACAGGATTCACCTGGCAGCAACTCCACGACCTGGGGTTTTGCTTTTCCTTTCCCACAGTCTCAGTGGGGGCAGGGACACAGCCCCAGATTGCACAGGATTTCCAAAATGGCAACCAGGGTTATGGAGCTGAAGTTTCAGCACCCTGGGGGGTCTGCATCCCTCCACCCAAGCCATGCTGACCCCAGCAGGGTGCTGGGACCCACTCTAGGGAATAGAAGAGCAATTAGCTATCACAACCCACAAGAGAAATGCCTCATCCAGGAGGGTAATTTCCAATTAATTGTGCTTCAGCCACGAGCTGAAGGGGGTGGGGATGGTCCTGCTTTGTTGCTGATGCAAGCCCATGGTTTTATTGCCACATGAACCTGGTACTGTGCACCATGCTCTCTATGGCAAGTAACCTGAGCCCACACATAAAACCAGAAATAAATCACTCTTTTCCTTCACTCACTCAGATTTGGAAGATTTTGGATGAAGCTTGCAGGGGTGATGGGGCCGTGTGACCCATCTGCAGAAAGCAGGGAAACACTCAGCAGCAAACCAGCAACCTCCACAAGGGATGAGTCCCAGCCTGGCCCCAACTCCAGGCTTCACGCAGGACCAGGAGGCAGCAGCCAGCCCCTCTGCCCTCCTGCAGCACCGCCCCTGCCCTGCCGGGAGCTCGAGCTTCCAGACAAGACCCAGCTCCAGGAGCTCCCTTCACTGACCAACAGCCACCCTGGCTGGGAGATGCTGCAAGGACAAGAGCCCCAGCCGAGGAGCCCAACCCACCCCGAGGCACGGGCTGGGCTCTTGTGCCCGGCAGCGCGTTCCCCGGGCCCCTCCCCGGGATGCACAGCACAGCCTGCATCCCCCGGCACCGCCACGGCGGGGAGAGCTGCTCAGCCTCATGTAAATACATTATTGATTTTTTTTTTTTCTTCTTCCTCCAGATGGTGCAATTCAGAAAAATTGTTTTTAAATGATGCCTCGCAGAAACAGTGAGAAGTGCAGCTAATAACAGGCATATTTCAGGTGAACGCTGACCTCCTTTTCTTCCCCATCAAGCTAAAACATCCAAAGCACTGTGAGCACTTTGTATAAATTACCTGCAGCCTCTGAACTCGAGCAGAAGGGCCTCTAATTGGGACTGCAGCACCGCAGCCCCTTGCCTGCTGCTCGTTTATGTTTCCAGCAGGATCCAAAGGCCGCTGCAGAAAACAACTCAGATTAATTGCCACGTTCAGTATAATTCTTTTCCTTCCTTTTAAAGCCAACTAACGAAGTGCACCTAGGAGAAATTAATTTGACTGATGAGCCCAACTTATTTCTACTTTAAAAAGGTCAGAGAGAATCCACCAAACAACTGGGGAAAGCAGCTGGAAGCTGCCAGCAGGGTCCTGATGGCCACCCTGGGGACAGGCACCCAGCACCAGCCCAGGTGCCAACCCAGGACTTTGAGAAGCCTTAAGTTAAGGCTCCTCCTTTGTTACCAGAAGGTGGTTTAAAACCAACAGGTGGAAAACTCGGGAAGGCTCCAGGGAGCCAGGGCTGCAGGAGCCGGGCAGAACAAAGCGACAGACTCTGCACCCACAGTGACTGTCCCTGTGCCAATGTTTGCCTTCCAGCCATGCTGATCTTACCGAGAAACACAAATTCGTTTTGTGTACGCTCCCGGGCATTTCCTAGCCAATTTCAAACCCAGGATTGTTTGCATATTAGAAGTGCGTTCCTGTGAATCCACCTCAGCACAAAAAACTGACCAAGCGTTCCCCTCACCAGATCCCAGGCTGGGCCACTTCAGCGAGGAGGGAGGCATTTTAAAACCACAGCTCCTCACCCAAAACCTCCTCCAAAACCCCAGCAGGAGCACACTGCCACCAACCCCCCCAGCAGGAGCACACTGCCACCAACCCCCACACTGCCACCAACCCCCACACTGCCACCAACCCCCCACCACCCCGCAGGAACCCGGGGGCTGCACA
>NW_009953803.1:1550786-1552145 GCF_000747805.2 Chaetura pelagica
GCACCCGGCAGGACCCCGGGGGCTGCAGACCCCCCTGCCCGCCCTCCAGCACGGGCAGACAGAAGGTAACGAACGGGTCGGCCTCAGAAAAATTAAGACTTCACTTTTTGGCAGTTTTCCCAGTACTTTGAGGGAAAAAAAAACAACACAAAAACACAAACACCAACAAAAACAACAACCACCAACCGACCAACCAAAAGCTGTGAACAGGTCCCGGCCCAGCAGCGGGTTCCTCTCCGGGTTTTGTGCCCTCAGTACCTGTCCCTGGGGGAGCCACAGCCCCTCTGCCCACAGAGGAGAGGGGGGACAGTGTCACCCTTGCTGCCGAGGTGACACCACCTGGGGCACTACAGGAGGGAGGGGGTGTTGGTGCGACACGGGCACCAGCACTGGTTGGTGGTTACAGCCCTGAATCCCCCCCAGCCACCCCAAACCTCTCTGTGCCTGTATCTATGACCTTGCCTTCCCTGCGTTACAAAATAAGAGGAACTGCTGGCGGGGGGTTGTAACAGAGACAAAAACACTACACTAAGCCAAAGGCTAAAGAAAAAATTAAATAAACACCACCATTCAAAAAAAAAGAAAGAAAGAAAAAAGCAATTGTTAATGATTTGCTGCTGTGCTTCTGAGTTCAATCACAGCCCTCTCCCCCAGTGCTTCAAACCCAGCTGCTGTGGTGGGAAGAACTTGTCTGTGTTTAAACACACTTTTCTGCCTGCTAGAACACTTTTAGTCATGTTGGGTTGTTGTTAATTACTACCCTGGTTTACTTAACATTTCCTCCTAGTGAAGGGCAACTTCTGCACTGCCTGCAGAGAAAAGCAGCTGCAGCCTCACTCGACAGGTAGAGGGGAATTAATGGGCCTTTCAGGTTAAGATATATTATGTTTACTTGTTAAAGAGACATCGTATTTTGTTTTATTCATGGTGCACTGACTGAGAGCCTTCACACAGCAGTTTGAAATATCTAAAATCTCTTTTCAGAAGTGTTAGGAAGGAAAAAACGACATAGAGGGAAGGAACACAAAGTTTGCTTCTGAGCTTCATACCGAAAGTTGGTTTAAGTTCACATTTTTACAGCAGCCAGGCTGCTCAGGTTTTCTTTCATCTCCAGAGCAACACTTCCCTTTATAACACGTAGGGGTGACGATACCGGGGGACACACATTTATTTTGGTAAAACCAATCATGCCGAGATTCACAACAGCTCTAAATTTTCCCCCAAAATTAAGGACTTTAGATCTGGAGCCTGAGGGAGCCCCAGTTGAGGGAGCTGGGACTGGCCCCGCAAGCCAAAGGGGGAAACACGGACCCTGCTGGTGGCAGGGCCAGAGCCGCGACCCCGCGTGTCCCTGCCAGC
>NW_009953803.1:1553178-1553697 GCF_000747805.2 Chaetura pelagica
TCAGGGGGGAACCCCGAAACCAATGAACAGCAGCAGGAGCTGCGGCCGCCCAGACACACCCAGCTCTCCCGTAGATGAGATTCATCACCGTTTGATGGATTTTCTCTGCGTGAATATTTGCAGCATCTTTCTTTCTCCCCAAATGCCCAGCCCGCTTTTTTTTTCCTTGCTTTCTTCCCCTCCACCCCCCCCAAATAACCCTGCAGACAACCCTGTAAGCTTAAAAACTAAACCCCACCGAACGTGACAAGGTGAGCGGGTCACCAAACTGTTCGGTGGGTGGGGTGGGGGGTGTTGGGGAGCGCAAGGAGGGGCTGGAAGCTGTCAGAGTAAGGAAAGCTGCCGTGTGCTCAGAGCCACTGGTCTGTCTGGTTAACCCTCAGAACTGGGTAAAGAAACCAGCTCGGCCTTGACCCCGCAGCAGCCACAGCCCGAGCCCGGGGGCGCCGGGACCTGCGGGTGTCCTGGTTTGAGCCAGGATAAAGCCAATTTTTCTTTTTACTGATTTTTTTTTCCTTC
>NW_009953803.1:1554010-1554233 GCF_000747805.2 Chaetura pelagica
CTCTCTCTTTTTCTCTCTCTCCTTCCCTACCTGGGTTGGGGGGAGGGGGGATCGAGAGCATTGTTGTCAGACCTGAGTCAAACTGTGACAGCGGGTTAAGCGGCACTGGCACCCGACAGGGGAATGGGTTTGTCCTCTGTCCTGTTTCATGTCTGAAGCAAACAGGGTGTCCCTGCTGCTGTGCCGGTCACCTCGGGCTGCCCGTCCCGTTTCCAGCACTGCT
>NW_009953803.1:1559467-1570234 GCF_000747805.2 Chaetura pelagica
GGGTGTGAGGGTGTGAGGGTGTGCGGGTGTGCAGGTGTCAGGGTGTGCGGGTGTGAGGGTGTGCGGGTGTGCGGGTGTGAGGGTGTGCGGGTGTGAGGGTGTGAGGGTGTGCGGGTGTGAGGGTGTGCGGGTGTGAGGGTGTGAGGGTGTGCGGGTGTGAGGGTGTGCGGGTGTGAGGGTGTGAGGGTGTGCGGGTGTGAGGGTGTGCGGGTGTGAGGGTGTGAGGGTGTGCGGGTGTGCGGGTGTGAGGGTGTGCGGGTGTGCGGGTGTGCAGGTGTGAGGGTGTGCGGGTGTGAGGGTGTGCGGGTGTGCAGGTGTGAGGGTGTGCGGGTGTGAGGTTGTGCGGTGTGCAGATGTGCGGGCGTGCGGGGCCGGGTGCCTGGGCACCAGCCCTGCCTTTGAAGAACAAAACACTTGACTCCTGCACTAACCAGAGCCGGTTCCTGACACTTGGAACAATTTAGATTTCACTCGACTGGCATGTGGCAGTTAAAGAAAGCAAATTGTTGGAGATGTAACTGTCTCTTCCCCAGAGCTGGTGACCTCAAATCACAGCAACGTCCTTTCAAATGTCAGAAACGTTTACAACATTTTCTGTTTACAAGGCAACAGCAAATGTGACAGGTTTTCCAATGCTCTGCTCTGAACCACGACCTGCCTCCTGATGGCAACAGCCCTTTCTCAGGCCTTTCCTGACTGACCGTGGGAGTAAATGAAATCCTTTTCCCTCTGAAAGGATCCAATCATGGGTATTCTTCATTTCCTTTGAAAATATAATGAGGATTTTTTAATTATTATTATTTTTTAGAAGGAAAATGCTGCCCACAACCTCTCCAGCACTTTTAAAATTGAATTTCTAAAGTGTACAGAAGATCTGTGCCAGTCCATTTATCTGGGCACTTTGTTTCTTCAGCTAATGCAAAACTAAAGCCCCACGGGCTCAGATGGAATCAGTGTTCTGGGTCTAACAGGCCTCTGGTCTCTCCTGGCTCTCGCCTGCCAGTGTCACTGGTTTAGGCTCTTGGCCAATCCCAGTTTCCAGGCAGTGGCTCAGGTGAGCGGGTCATTCACTGAAACAAGCAACAAAGCTCCACTCAAATTCAGCATGATTTGGGAGGTCACTGCCACAGCCCAGCTGGAATGGGATCCCACACCCAGTCTCCCCCAGTTCCCTCTGCAGTTTTCTCACACGTTTTGGCTCTTCTACACCAGGGGCTGCAGGACATGGGGGGTTCTCCTCCATCTCTGCCCTCAAGAAAAGGGCCTGTGCATTGCAGACCACTGGCCTGGGCTGTGCCTGCCCTGCACCCCAGGGACACAGAGCCCCACTGCCCAGCCCCAGTGCCCCAGCTGGAGGCCACACGTCCCAGCTGGGACGGGCTGTGAGGTTCCCACTGGGCTCCTCTCCTCGGCAGGTGAGCGCCTCGAGCTGCAAAGGTAACTAGAAATGCAGCTTTCCCCAAGGCCCTCTTACCACTCCAAATAAAGCAACTTATTAATATTAAAGGAGTTAAGTGCTTTAAATCTTGCCACTCTTACTGAAATGTTTGTCCCATTAGTGAGACAAACACAAACCAGCATTCACAAAACAAGAAATAAACACAGCAAAAAATAACACAGGCCCAAAAGCTGCAAACAGACTTTTAAAACTACGGGGTTAGAGCACAGCAAAACTATCATGGATTTAATTAACTGGTGTACTCAAAGTTGTCATAAAATGAGTGTCAGGCTGGGACAGGCAGTCTTCCAGCTGTGTGTTGAACAGAACCACTGCAGCACTCAAGGGAGGGCTCCAGCAGCAGCACCCACCCCAGGGCAGGGGGTTTTGTTGTCACCGTGTTGAACACCCGGACCACACTGCTTCCTTATCCCTGTGCTGTTCCTCCCTCCCGATGGGGATTCACTCCCCACTCCTCTGCTACTCGATCTGATCCATGATCCAGCCACGTGTCCCAGGGGGTGGTTTTGTGTCAGGCTTCACTTTCAGCAGCTTCAGCTCCTCTCTGCTCCCCTCGGAGCTCAGGGCTGCAGCCAGTGACAGCCTTACACATTTGAACTATCACAGAAAATTGACAATCAGGGAGATTTTTTATGTTTTGGGTTTTTTTCTGAGCAATTTGTGGATTCCCTTCATGCCTAGAGATGAGCGTAACAAGACTCAGTGTCTTACAGATGGTCTGAAAGGGGACATCAGGACTGGTCTGAGGGCCAGGCAATGCCACCACCCAACCAGACTCCCGAGCCTCACAAAAAGCACCTTGTTGTCAGGAGAAGTCTTACACCTTCTCTTTCAGATGAGCAGATGGGCAACTCAGATGGACTTTGAAGAAGAGACTGGATTTTACTGGACTTTTGTTATTCAAAGACTCCTTCTGCTTTGAGGGCAAACACAAGTGCTTCCTATCCTATTCCAAAATACAGAGTGATACAAGAATAAAAATGGTAGTCCTAAAATTGTACACAGCAGCTGAAATAGAAGTAATTTGATCATTTCCTCAGACATACTAAGTAGCAACTCAATAAAAATAAATGCACTAATGAATGTGTTTAGTCTGTGCCATTACATTTCATAAATATTTACAGTGAGTCCCAATTCACAACAACCAGTTAACAACCAAAACAGGCAAGATGAAGGAAAATGTTTTGTTCCACTATGCCAACACAAAATATAGTCACTTCCTCAGGACATGCCAGCACAAGGTGTGGACACAGCATTTCCCATCCCATAAACCTGCAGCCCTGGAAGCAAGGGCCCATGGATTTACAGGGCTGGGAGCTGGTGCGTGGCCACAGGCCGCGGCGGGGCCTTCATTTCCCTGCAGAGGGGGATACTTGAGACCATTAAATATGGAAAAAAGCAGGACCACAGAACTCAGCCACAGCACAAGGAAGAGTTTACCTCACACTTGAGAAAATAAACCACAACCCACGATGAAAAATGCAAAGCAGATAATTTTGGTTTGGGGCAACCAAATAGCTGGTTCGAATCTCCACAAAGAACAAACCCCGACTTTGATGGTGCTATTTGTAAAGTGGGTGTTACTCTAACTCAGTAAAGGGTATCAAAGACAGCTTGTACTTATCTGAATTTTAAATTGAAAGTTTAAAATAAAGCTGTCCTGATGTGGTGTGTGGAACAAAAGGAGGAAAAGAGTGTGAGACACACTTTGTAGGGAACTTAACTAGCACCGGGTAACTCCCCTCCAGGTTTCTTCTCCTTCTATTCAGAAGCAACACAAGAGAAATCCTTTCAGAAAGAATTCAGATATATGCAAAACTTGAAATGCATCTTTACCGCTGCAAGTAACCCTGCTGGCAGGGGTATAATAACCAAGTATTCCCAACACAGCAAGCAGAGCAGAGGAAGGGAGTGACTCGAGCAGGGAACAGAAACCCACCCTCAGCTCTGGGGCAGAGCTCAAGCTCCATCTGTGGGGTCTGTTGCCTCCACCCCACAGAATTCAGTGTGAAAAGAAGAGCCCGTGGGTGTGTGTGCCTGCACCCCTGCCAGGCACAGCCACTGGCTGACCCAGCAAGGGTGTTTGCAGAGCAACAAGGGCTATTTTAGCTTTGTTGCTCCATGTTCTCTTGCTGAATGCTCAGGCTCTAGAGGTTGCAGCACCAGTTCCCAGGAAAATGCTGTTTCCAGGCTTACACTTGTTCCTCCCTGAATTACATGATCAACATTCCCTTAAGTGGTACAAATCTGTAAGCTTTTGTAAACCATTTGCAGTCTGTGGTGATCTTTTCTTCCAGCTGTGCATATTAAGTGCTCTTACCTCAGTAAAACTGTACCAGTAAAGTTCAGATAATAGCCTGGGAATTCTGATAGCAATAAAGGCACATGGTTCCAGAGAAACTCTACAAAAACACATCTCTGGCAAAAGCAGAGATAACAGATTTTAGAAAAACATTTATTAGGAGGTAATCAATAGCCATTTGCTCTTGCTCTGAAGCTAATTTAAGAGTTGACCCAATCTCCCCTCCACAGATAAGCCATGAAGATACTACCTCTGAGTAGAAATTCTTAGATGGGACCAATATTTTATTTTACTGAGACTATGGCACTTGTGACAGATTAACAGAGAGGAGAGGATGAAATACAGGACACAGAAGTCATCTTCATCAACTATCATCAATACTATTCAGAAACTCTGGAACAGTGATGACTCACAGTGCAGTAGTTCATTATTTTTATTGAAAATCCCTCAAAGTTGCATGTTATTCGTGATGGACCAAACCCCCAGACGTTTATTTGTAGAACTAGAAGGAGCACAATGTGCAATAGGTATCACAAACTCTTTTCCTTACCTGCAGGCAGATGTTGCCCTTACAACTGCTCGTTAAGAGCACAACTACCCACCCTGCTCCTGAGGAAGTGCCTCCGTTGGTTTCATACCCTGGGGGGGGGAAATAAAAAAAATATGCAAAAACCTCTCACTTCAGATAAGACACACGGACCATCCCTTCCTCATCCACTTCCTGGCTCTGTGTACTGAACCCATAATAATCTGCTGTGTTTGCTCAGATCTTGTGGGCTGAAGCAGCCTTGGAGCTCAGCTAGAACGGGCTGGGGCTTTCCTGGTGTGCTCTCTCTCAAGATAAAAGGAAAAGGATTTCTCAGTTTGAGTCACCAGGAGTGGGGGGGGAAGGTGAGGAGGGGAGAGGAAAGTAGAAAATTAACTTTCACAAATAGGTCAAGCTAATTTCTTTTCACATCTCTACAAAAAATTGGACAACGTTTTTTTGGTATCCATGAAAACCAGTTCATCTTCCATGCCTGTTGTTTGCAGGAGGCTGTAGCTGACTACCTGAGTCTCTCAGTCTAAATTAGACAGGCCAGTGTTTACAGAATAAAGCACTAATTGACATAAGACTGGGAGGTTTGCCTAGGGAATTTAAAAATGGTACTTACTGAACCAATTACATTCACAGTGTGACAACTGCCTTTTCTTTTATTTCTCCTCATTGCACTGCAGACTTTTGGGCAAAATTCTATTGAGGAAGAAAAGGGGAATGAGAGGGGACTCCATTAAATGAATAAAATATGAAAGGGCAGGTACGAGTCATTACCCAGTTTCTTTTCAGCAAGGAACAAGTAAATCAAAGCCTAATCAATATATTCCTTTCAAGTAAAGTTCAAACACTTAAATCTCAGCCCCAGGAGATCAGGCTTAAAGGAGCTAAATTTACACTGCTTAGAGTGCAATGATGCACTTGAAATGCAGAACAAACATTGCCTCCCATGAAACCCACCCCCCACCAACTGCACCTCCACCGCGGGGCTCCAAAGCTCCTCTGAGCTTCCCCGAGGTGGAGGCACCGGGGGACCCTGAGGAGACCCCTGCCCGGGTCGGGGCTGCACCCCCTGCCAGCCCAGGGACTGGAGCCCAGCACATTCCCAGTTCAGGAACAGCTGCAGTGACTCCTCCAGCGAGTGGCAGTTTGTCAGCACAGCCAGCACCCTGACACCCCAGAGAGCACATGGGCCCGGCAGTGGGGACAGGACAAGAAGGGCAGCACGGACTGGCAGCCTCAGGTGTTCCCAGCAGCCCAGGTTGGTGCCTGGGACACCTTCCAGGAGCCACCAGGCTGCAGTTGGGACAGAGAACACCTCACCTCTGTGACACTCCATATCTGTGCCCAGCTCTCCAGGTTTTAAAGAAGTGATGTCCAGGGAAGGTAGCAGTGGCCTGTCTGAAGGCGAGGGAGGCAAATTGCAGTGCCTGCTGCAGGGCTCACTGCAGTGCAGTGCCTGCTGCAGGGCTCACTGCAGTGCCTGCTGCAGGGCTCACTGCACTGCAGTGCCTCGGCAAACAAGGGGCAAAAATATGCTTAAAAAGTACCTTACACTTCTCAGTCTGTAACACTCAACTCCTTTTGTCAAAAAAAGCACAATAAAAACTTAATTAAAAATGTCTGCATCTAATGATTTCTTCAAATAACATTTTTAAGGACGTTTCTTCCTTACAATGGCAAATACAGTTTGCAATTTGCTTCTCCACAGTGATGCTGCTGGTTAACTCCAAACAACTCTCAACACACCTTCTGATGAACACTTAAAATCTGTTTTTATGTTTTAAAAGTAGACGTCAGCAAGGCTATTAACACAGGCTTTGGATCAACATGCCCAAGTACAGCAAGGTAAACACTCACTGCCTGGTCCCATTTTTACCTGGTTTTAACACAGGAGCTGTTGCTGCTTGCCAGCATCCTCTCGCTGAGCCACAGGAAGGATGTGCCCAGCAACACTGTCAGCGAGATGGAACAAGCCTTAACCTGTCATTGTCGGTCCCCTTGCAGGCAGCACATACCTGCAGCTGAAGCGGGGTGAATGGATGCCCTGGGTGCTGCCCTGGAGCAGGGGCGTCCCCAGGCCAGCCTGCCATGGGGACACAGGGTGACAGGAGGGTGACAGCCCTGGGCTGCTCCCAGAGCACTGTCCTGCCCACCGGGCACGGCTCCCGCAGCCCCGGGAAGGGCCCAGGAAGGGCCCATCTCCCAAGCTGGGACTCAGGCCAGGGAGCAGCCCTCATCCCTAAGGGGACAGCTTGAACTTCTGCTGCAGGGCTCACTGCAGTGCCTGCTGCAGGGCTCACTGCAGTGCAGTGCCTGCTGCAGGGCTCACTGCAGTGCCTGCTGCAGGGCTCACTGCAATGCCTGCTGCAGGGCTCACTGCAATGCCTGCTGCAGGGCTCACCCCTCTCCACAACAGCAGGGTAGCGTTTTAACTGACTAGCAGAAAATGTTATGCTGTCTCTGAAAAGCACGACTAATACCTTTCATTCTGTTTGTAACCATGACAAAACATTTTTCAGTTAAATATTTGTTATTTGAGCCCAGCTCCATCACTTAACAAACACTGCACCACAGCCTTTCATTTCCATCTCCTTCTATATTCAAGTCAAGCAAAAGGAATCTAAAAAAGAAACTAAAAAGTGAAAATGACAGAAATGTTGCAACATTTAAGAGACAAGGGATAAAACACCTACCAATGTAACAAAATATTCTTCCTACAAATGCTCCTTTATTACATGGCCTCAAAATCACTCATATCTTTGTCACCTGTTGTGCTTCACACTGGCCGGGCTCATCATAACTGAACACACACACAAACTGATTAGGCCACTTTGCAAACAAATCTTAAGAACCCCACAGACAAGGGTGACTGCAGGGGCCACCACCTCCCTCCTGGGCAGGAAACGTCTCCCACACTTTGCTGCAGAATCTGCAGCATCATTTCCCCTCTTGAAGGAAGTCAGGTTCGTTCCAATAGACTCCAAATGGGCTGTTCTGGTACCTGGGACTTAGGGCATATCTGCTCAGACTTCTGAATTATTCAGGGGGAAGTTTTATTGGCAATAGTGTGGGTGCACATCATTTATTAATACCTTCTCTGAACAGGTGGGGAAAAAAAATGCTGCCATTTCCACCCAAATGTATTATGGCTTCTACAAACAAGAGCAGGGCAGGAGAACTTTATCTCCTGTATTTTTGTTCAGAGTTGGAATAAAGTAAGAGTTGTGAAAAATCTGAGAAGCTATAAAACGACCCTGTGGTCCTGTCAGGCATTTAAGAAAACCCCTGCCCACAGAACAGGCTCACATCTCAGTTACAAGAATAGTGATGAAAAAGATCAGTGCCTTCCATGTCCATGACTAGTAGCTTTTCTCTATAAAATGAAGTAATAGTAACTGTGTGAATACACAAGTTTTCTTGAAGTAATTCACAACATTTAATACTGACACAGTATTTTCTCCTGCCCTTCATGTAGCTCGTCCCCTACTCCATTTCCCCTGCCCCTCACATTGCCACCTCCCACGGGTTCCTTCATCCCTTCTCTCACCTGAGCCTCTCCACAGGCAGATGGGGAAGGACTGAGAGATAAAGCAGGAATTCCCGTTTGGCTGTGATAGGAGCATCCTTACCTATTCCAATCAATTCTACCAGCTGCAAGAAAAGGAATGCCCTTTTGTTCAGGCCATTTGGAAGGACACAGAGCAGGTGCTGGCAGGTAAGAAGTAGGTGGAAGCTTGGAGAACAATTTTCAAGCACTGTCAGTCACACAACACGCACTTTACAACTTTAAACATCATATTTCAATTGTCATTTATTACATTTGGGTAAAATGTGCCTGAAAACTACTCTGTGGCCAAGCCACAAAAGGAATCCTATCTAGCAGCTTACGAGAAATGAAGTGCCTAAAATCAGCTGCTGCCTGAGGGAGAGGGAGGGAAACAGGCAAGACTGCACGTTTATACCAGACCTGGCACACTTGCATTTTTCTTTTCCCATGATCTGCAGCCACAGCCAGAACTGCTGCAGGATTTGCAGGGCAGCTCAGGACACTTCAAAATTGAAACAGAACTAAAAAAGCTGAACAAAACATCCCAACCCAAACTTCAATGGTATTAACTACTCAGCAGCTCAAGAACAGCTCACGGCATGTTCTGAGCTGGGGACACCTAAGCTCATCTGAACAACAAATTTATCCATCCAATAACTAAAAAAATATAAATCATGGTGAATATAGGTTCATTATACTCCTGCAGTACGAAAGGTTCACCAGCCCAGACATGATAATGCCATGTTTTCAGGCACACACCTACACTTTCATCCATCTGAAACAAGACAGAGAGTGAAGCAGGGGAAGCAAAAAACCAACCAACAAAAAAGCACAAAACCCCCTCGATTTCTCATTAAGACAGTTTAATTAAATTTTCCTTCCTTCCTTCTCCTTCTTGCTCCATTTGCAACAGGAGTAAATTCTGAACAGTTTGAACAACACAAGCTGAACTCCCAAGCATCTCCAAAGCCCAACCTTCCTGAGAACAAGACTTGCACACAGCTTCATTTCCCCACAAACACTCCAGGAGATGCAGCTGCTCAGCCCAGTTTATCAATATGACATGACTCCCAGAACCCAGAGGCCTTTGAACGCCGCTCCCTTGGGAAGCTCTGCTGGAGAGCTGGGGAGCTTTTATCCTCTTTCATAATTCTTACTGAAAGAGACAACTACTGAAACACAGAGAACTGCTACAGGGAGACTGACTGTGGCTATTGTAAATACATCAAGCTGCCAAAAGAATCTAACACTCCTGGAGAAGTGTGGCATGACATAAATTCCTGTTGGCTGCTTTTGACTATTTCAGCGTAAAGGTGCTATAGAACTGCAAATTATTATTACAGTATTAGCTGGTAAAATGAGGCATTAGGAAGAAGAACTGTTTGAATGCCTGGGGGAAATCAGGGATAAGAATGAATTACAGAACCTGCTACAGTCATTCATGCTGTATTTTAAAATGTATTTGAAATAAAACTATTACCATAATAAAACTAAATCCACTTTTGTTCTGCCTGTTCTCTGTAGACAACAGAAAAGGTCAAATATTTTTTCAACACTTAAAAGACTAAAAGAATCAAGACTTAAAGCATCCATTTCATTTTGAGCCCAGGTGATAAGGTGATTTGACAAAATTCATAAAATAATTCAAGGAAGAAATCCAAGCAGCAAATAAACTTACCTTCTCCACACCTTGTTTTAAAAATGATGGAGCAAGAGCTTCCAACAGTCAGTGGAGCAAACCTGCCCCTGTCACTGATACTCTGCTTTTTTTGTGTGGTCTGGCATAAGAACCAGGAACACAAGAGCCTTTTATTTCTCTGCCTGCTTAGGAAACCTTAAGTGTAAACTCCACGTTAGAAACTTCCTGTTTGAGAGCCAAGGGAGGGATTCACCCCTTACATGCATGGATTTTGTAGGGCAAGCTCAAGGCAAACATAAGAAGACCCAGGAGCATCAGAGGTTCCTGATGCCCATCCCTGTGGCCAGTCCTGCTGCAGGCCCAGTGGGGCTTCCCTCGGAGGACCCACCAGTGCTGGAGGAGCCCCAGGACCAGCAGCACCACGAGGAGTCTGGGGAGGACACAGCAGCTGCCTCCAGAGCCAGGGAAGACAATTGTGTGGAGGTCAAGTGAAGGAGTTGGAGAACATGAAAAGTTTCCCCTCAGCCACAAGATGGATGTCAGCAGCAAAAATCCACCACTGAATTCAGCTCCTTTGGCTGGGATTTACTTCTTTAATCATTTTGCATTTTCACCATTGTAGGAGACAAAAAAGGGAGACCCAAGGAAAATATTGATCTGGGATTGATTTCCGTGGCAATGCCACATCATTACACATAGTCACAGGGAGAAGTCTATTAATGAGATCCAGCTACTAAATTATTGACTAGTTAAGTACAGCAAATTTGGTCTAATTGTTTTCATGATGGGAGTTTAATTAAAGTGTCTTTAGTATAAGAAGACCAGTAACACTGCTGTTCAGACAGCGCCAGGGAGCGTTCCCAGGGTCTGCATGGCTCTCAGAACTAAATTAGAAGTTACATCCAGTGCAAGGCTCTTCAAAAATGAGGGAGCTTTTGTACAGGGGATCTTTTTAACTCTCATCTCCAGCTGAGGAGCACAGCTCCTGCATCACGTGCATCTCTCCACATCAAGGAGGGATCTTCTCACCCTGCACCCGCTGCGCTGCCAGAGGCGGCAGCTGCCCCGGGCTGTGGGAAACAAGGGGAAGTGCTGGGGACAGAGGGAACCCGACAGCACGGAGGGAAACCAAAGGAAAACAGTGAAGAAATGCTTTGGGGTGGGGGGGTGGCTGCCCCGGGCTGTGGGAAACAAGGGGAAGTGCTGGGGACAGAGGGAACCCGACAGCACGGAGGGAAACCAAAGGAAAACAGTGAAGAAATGCTCCGGGGTGGGGGGGTGG
>NW_009953803.1:1574511-1576754 GCF_000747805.2 Chaetura pelagica
GGTGGGGGGGTGGGGGGCGGAGGGGGAAAGCAGGCAAACCAAAATGCAGAGGGATGGCAAAGAGAAGAATTCCACTGAGGTTAAATTGACTCTTAGGGACTAAGCAAGCATCTGGTTGCCCCAGTTCCACCAGGAAAGTCACAGTGTCCCTTCCCTGACTGGTGGCTCTCTTGCTGAGAATACCGAAGGGTGTAACTGCCAACCTCAAGCTGGGTAAACTAACCAGGACCACTTGAGTCTCCTCATTATGTGCCCTCCTCTCTCCAGTGCCAAAGTGTGGTGCCAGTGTCACACGCTTTGCGCAATTCCCTCATCTATTCAAATCTGAATGTCACCATCAATATACGACACACAGCTGAAATTCCACACCTGTTTTGCCCACCAGCATTTGCCAGATCCAGTTACCTCCCCAGGACTGTGGAACAGGTGGCAGAGGTGTGCACAGACACACTCTGGTGTCCTGGAGCCCACCTGCCCAGGGCAGCACAGCCCCGAGGTGACAGCCTGCCCGGGTGACCCTGCAACCAGCCTGGGGCAGCCCAGCTGCACCTCTGCCCTCAGCCCTGCCTCTGCCTTCCCAACTCCCAGGCTGTGCTTTAAGGTAAGAGTGAGGGGGTGACACTGCTGTCCCCTGCACAAGAGCACACCGAGGACAGTGCCGTTCCTGCGCTGGAACTGAACAGCCTTGACACCAGGACATGAGGGAGCAAGGGACCAGCTGCAGCAGGGGGGAGTTTCTACACCAACAGGACCAACACGTACAGCAGCAACACAGCCCTGGTGCAGAGGAAACCTCAGTGAGGACGGAGGGTCCCAGAAAACCTTTGAAATTAAAGAGTTCAAAAAGCCAGGAGTGTGTCCTCAAACAGCAACATCCCAGCGTGGGGCTTTCAAAAATGCCTGAGTCACAAGCAATTTAACTTCATCTGAATGTGGTGGGTTTTTCCTTAAACATCCTTAGAGCTTTCTGAAGTCCTGTGGACCTTGCTGGGCAACACTGTCACACTTCCCAGGAGCATCACAAGGCAAAAGTAACAACTAATTATAAGAGGCACCAGAAGACACTAAGAATTAATGGGGTTGACATCAGCTGAAAATAAATCTTTTTTTAAAGACAGTCACATGTATCACATACCTGCTCATTTCAGTGCTCAAGGATCAGAAATTCCACTCTGCTCCTGCCATAAATGTGCAGGAAGATGTTTCTAGGCTCCACTCTGCACACAGAGTGTTCTCCCAGGCAGAGACACTCCACAGGGCACAGCAAGGCAAACACCACAGAAAGAAAATTGTTTGGGAACAAGTACTCTCCATGCCAATGGCTGGCAAGCAGGAGGGAGCTGACAATTTTTTAACTGCTGTCCAAGCATCTGCTGGTAGATACGAGAGCAAAACGAACACTGTGGCTGCGCCTGCTGAGCAGGAACAGCAGGAGCCTCCTATGACTGCAGAGCAGCACACAGAAAATTAATTTCCAGCAATTATTTGTGCTCTGGCCAGAGAGCATAACCTCACGTCTGAACAAGCTACAGGACATGTACAGCTGCTACTCCCAATGCATTCAAGATACAGTAAAGAAATTGTTATTCAGACCCCTCTCATTCCAAGCATCCAAAAGGCAACAGGAGCTCCAGTGTCAGGGCTCTGGGCCTGCAGCAGCACTCCTGCACCCAGGGGTGCACTGCCCTGCCTGCAGCCTCCAAGCTCTCTGAAGACAGACTCCTCACTCAGAGACACATATCGTGTCCATGTAAGACAAGGAGTTTTCAGAGCCATATTTCCTTTCTGCATGTTAAGCCCTGGTTCCTCTTCCAAGCAGATGTTGGCTCTTCTAAGGCACAGACCTGGGAAAAATAATTATGGCTTTTCTTTAAAAAAAAACAGAAAGGATAGAATAACTTTTCAGTCTTTTGAAAGATTTACTAGCCTCAGCAGAAGCTCAGGAGGAGGGTACAGCAGCTGTGGTTGGCCCAAATGAGAACACTCAACTTCTTCAGCAGCTGCTCAAGGCCCTGCAAACACTTCAAGATCCAGGGAAGTTGCTCGGTCCCCACCCAGACTTCCATGAGCACTGCAGGCCAGCCCACCTGCATCCCTGTGTGCTTCCCATCTGGCAGCTGATGGCTCCTTTATGGCCACAAAGGATAAGAGAAGTCACTTCCAGACAGTACTTTTACTGTGGCCCAGGTAACATTTTAAAACAGCTTTAGTTTTTAATGTAGGAAGGTTAAAAGCCCATTCCT
>NW_009953803.1:1576889-1583671 GCF_000747805.2 Chaetura pelagica
TCCTGCTTGTAAAACAACCACCACCAGTTACATCCTACCATGCTCAAGGCTGCAATTTTGCCCATTCAAGCTAAATATATAATCAGTTCCTAGAGAATGTTTTTCCTCTTAACTTCTCTTTAAAAGTAACTTTTCTAATTTAGAAAAAAATCATTAGGAAATGTGATCCTTTTAAACAAGATAAACCACAGTGAAGCATTAAGGTTTTATAACCTGACTCAATTTCTCTCAACAGTTACCTTTCTTCAAATGCCAGGAATTACATTCTGGCACATTGCAATTCTCCTCCAGTAAATAATCCCCGTAGACAAATCTGATGATACAAGAAAATCAGAAGGGAAGAGTTTCAGCAGCAAATACTACCATTTATTTTAATAAAAACAAAGTAGTTGGAAGACTTTGCAAGAGAGCAAATGTGCAAGCAGAAACGGTGGCAAATTAACAGAGCATTGTAGGGGGGTGGTGTCCATCTGGTGGGGTTTTTAAGTATAAGCCAGTATTTCTGCTGCTCTGCCAGGCAGGGGGCTTTTGTTGACACCAGGGGGGCAAGGACCAGGACAAGAGAAAAGCTGGGGAGACTGAGTTACAGACCAACACACCAACTGAAGTTTAGTTTATTTCTGTCCCAAGCTCAATTTATATTCTCAGGCTCATTTTCTGGGCAAACACACTGTGTACAAGATTTACAGAACAGCCCTGTCTCATCACACATTTGTTTTTGTGTGGAGTTGGATCCAGTGACAAGGACGAAACTATCTATTAGGAAACAAATTACAGTTATTTAAGTATCTCCAAAAAAAATGGTTGGCTTTTAGAATCACTTTGCTTTTTAATATTTAATGACCCAGATCAAGAACAGAACACTGCTGAGCGAGAAGCCAACTGGCAGGCAGCCCAGGTTAAAGGCTTCTCCTGGACAAAAGAGCACCTTCTGGAACAGCTGCATCTGTGCCGTGACAACTTCATGAAAGCATCTGCAGGAAGAACGGTTGACTTGTGAAGGAGGCAGCAAGAGCAGCACCAGGGCTCAGCTTTGTTGACTGTCTGGGCAACCTCACTAACAACTTGCTTAGAAAGGGAGCACAAGCCTGGAATGAGGAGCCACCATTAAACCTGAGCTGCAAGACAGAAGACATCTCCAGATGTATGATAAAGAGCATCCACAAACATTTTGGAATAGAACTTTAAAGTCCACAAATACTTATCCCAGGGGAGTGTTTGATCCCCATTCTCATATTTGGAGGTTTCCTTCTCTACTGTTCCTACAGAGGTGATGTGCTTCTCCATGGGGCTGGGATAAAAATGCACAGGGTAAAGGTTACCACTTCTCACAGGGGTGAAAGAAAATTGCTGTCACTTATCAAGTCAGAAGCAGCTTCATTGCTTCTCTCAGCAGGTGTGAGCAGGCTGGCATTAACACTCTGCAGTCTCCAGTTAGCGGGAAGGAAGAATTCAGTAAGATTAGTAAGTAGGATTAGAAAACACACCCAAACCCCTCAACACTGCTTCGAGAGCAAAACGGGGGCTCAGCAGCCCCGCAGAGAGTGTCCCTGGGCACTGCTGAGCTCAGGGAGCTGGGCAGGCAGGGGGTGCAGCCCCCCTGGACGCAGCCCCTGGTGCTCAACGTGTCCCTGCCAAAGCTGCCGAGGAGGGTGAGAGCAGGAGGATCCCTTGGGGGGCAGCCCTTGGGGGGCTGTGCTGCCTGCTCCTGCTCAGGGTAACCTCATTTCCCTCGGGCTGTGCAGACGGGTGGTTTCAAGGCTGGAAGGAAGAGATTCTCACTCCAGGACCTGCGCCAAAAAGGAATGATGCCAGAATTGTATCGGTTGCCTGTGGGGCAACAGTTTGTATACGAAATGTATGCACAAGAGCAACACTTCTGAGGATGAATAGGTTATTTTGGAACTTACAAAACTCCTCTGGCTAGAAATGGGAGAAGCCTACGAGGACCTCACTCTCCGTTGCAAAAAGCAACGAACATTCACCCGAATACCAGACTCTGTTGTAAAGCACAAGATGATTTATTGAACTCAATACTCAAAAGTTACTGCAACCTCCATGCCAATCCGAATGCCAGACTAAAGAACTACTGACCAGCAGATTGACATTAAACAAAATACCAAGCTTTAGGAAAGCTGGGAAATCCATTTCCACGTTAGGGCTCAGTCAGCGTAGGGAATCAGCTGTGATAGCAGTAAGAGGTGCTCCACAATTCACATGTAAAATAAACCCTGGGCTCTAAGCTAAAAAGCTCGACAGCTCCAGAACAGGCAGATCTCTAATCCAGCTCTACAATGTTTTCTTAAATGTATTTTTAAAGTGCAAGGTTGTCAAGTGCTGTGGTACCCAGCAGTTGGCAGCTGCTCGGCAGCGGCAGCAGCGCCCTAACTGCATCACCGGTGTAACTCAGACTCTGTAAGGCCCAACCGTGTGAAACAAAGAGCCATTTACATAAATCTTTCACTAAATAGCAGGCTCTATTACCCCAGTATTTAAACAGAAATAGACTCAATTTCCTACATAGCACAGTAAAAGACAGAACATTACAAGTCTACAAGCAGCTGCAATGGCTGTGAGAACTGAACAGCCACAAAAGCAGCAGTTCCAGCCAGCCCCAGCCTCCCTGCACGATTTCCACTCCCCAGGGACACCAAAGCCACCAGCAGCAGAGAACAAAGCGCTCTCAGCCCACGGCTATTGCAGCCCTGCTGTACCTCAGCCCCCCCCCTGCTCCCCAGCACCCCCATGCAGGAGCCTGGCCAGCCCAGCCAGCCCAGATGCCTCAGCCTGTCCCCTCAGGCACCACTGGGCCCCCCCAGGCCCCACAGCTCAGCCACAGCCCCCGAGCTGGCACGTGTCGAGCTGTGGAAGGATCCCCCCAGGAGGGTACCAACAGGAGCCCTCGTTATTCTGGAAATGCATGAGCAGGAGAGGCCCCGGAGACCTGTTCACTGACCTGGCACAGGAGCAAATCCCCCCCTCCCACTGCCCAGGGACCCTCCTCACCCGTTGTCTCAGCCCAGCCCCTCCTGTTCTGCAGCCCCCACATCTCCTGCACCTGGGGCTGCACCTGGGGCTGCACCTGGGGCTGCACCTGGGGCTGCACCTGGGCCAGCCCAGCTCTGAGCCCTGCGGCTCAGGGTGCTGCCCTGCTATGGCAAACAGTTGCCCACACCAAGGGTGGGTGCTTCCTTAAAGAAAGTAAACAGTTCGGTGAGTTCCTGTAGTCAATTCCTTTCCAGATGGATTTGCTTATTTTAAAGACATTTCTCCTCCATCACACTGAGAGGACTCCAAACAAATCAGCTTCACCCACCAAGCTGACTTTGCCTTGGGCTATCCAGAGCTTTGAAGTGACTTTTTCCTAGCCCGGCTGTCGCTCAGCAGTGTTTCCTGAAGATGCCAGAGCCCATTTTCACAGGTGAGGAGCTCCAAGAACAGCACCAGCAAACAGCAGATCAGAACCCCCACAGCCAGAAACCCCTCAGCACCCCAGTTGTGGGGTTACCCCTCACTTCAGTCCTACCAGAACTGGAGCATTCCCCTCTCCCCTGGCAAAACCCCGACAATTAAGATCAGACAGAAAACTCCTCTGCTCTCATTCAGACTTCCTGTAAACGTATTGATTGTTTTCCACAAATAACAACAAGCAGAATGGATTGCATTAGTCACTATTCTGAATCCAGGGAATTAAGACCCCCACATACCTTTCCTAACTGGAGTGTGTAGGATCATTTGTCAAAAGCAGCAGTTCCTGAGCAAAGCAACGTTTCTCAGAAGGGAAACAGCAGGTCTTTAAAAGCTGCACTGTGTTCAGCAGCAGAGAAACCACTGCAGGTTACAGATGATGATTTGTATAAAAATAAAATATTTCAAAGCAACGAAGGGCTGGTTTTACCTATGAGATCAAATGGAGCCCACATAAATCAAAATGACTGCTTCAAAGACTTGCAAAAAAATAAGATTTAAATTCATAAATATTCTGATTCTTTCTTTTTTTAACTGCAAGGAAACAAAGCACTGCCAGTACAAAATCGGCTAAACCTTTCCAGATTGCTCCACTTCCTTATTGGTTTGGAAAGGTGGTGGTTGTGAGTAAACGTAAATTTAAAAAACAGTGTAGCAACCCCTGCACAGCCCGCTTGCTGTGATAAAGATCGAGAAACGTAACAGCCTTTCACACACAGACACACCTACTTCAAATACGAACCAATTTGTCACACACCGACTAAATGCCTGGGCTTGGACTAGGAGATCTCCAGAGGTCCCTTCCAACCCCTAGCACTCTGTGTGCAGCTCACAGGCTCACTTGGGAAGACACTCGCCCTGCCCAGGGCCCCCCCAGCAGCCGCTGCTGCTCCAGCCTCCCCAGCCCGGCCCCCCCACGGGCTCTGCTGGGGACTGGTCACACCAGCCCGGGGCCACCGGAGGCTGGGACAGGATAACGGCCCCGCTTCCAGCAGGGCTCCTGCCCAGCTGTGCGGGAGGGACGAGCTGCCCCTGCAGACCCGCACCCTCCCGCCCGCTCTGCTCCCTGTGCCAGCACGGAGGGGACACTTTCCCTGGAAATACGTGGCAAAGGCAGGGTATTTTCCAGCATATTTCTGAACCGACACGCAAGAACATCAGCCCCAGTGCTGGGTGCAGGAGGCTGTCCCTCTGACGGCCGCCGGGTTCCCCGCAGCGGCAGCAGAGGACGCGGCTGCGGGGCGGCTCCTGTGCCGCACAGGGACTGCAGGCTGCAGCCCGTACGAGAAATGCCCCAGCCAAGGCAACACGTGGGATTCCTGGGAGCCAGGAGATGTCTTGGCACAAACCTGCCCTTGAAGAACCCCATCTGCTTTGGTGTCCCGCTCACATCTTGCACTGTCCCACTGCAGCACGGGAACACCCAGAGTTCAGCTTGCAGAGTCAGGGCAGGAAGAACAAGAACAAGAACAAGAGCAGGAGCTGAGCCCCGCAGTCAGCTCTAACTGTGGCATTGATTAGTAACTATGGCGTTTCTTTTTTCAATCATATCAAATTCCTGGCTAAAAGCATGTGATGCCCTTTGCTGCCACATACAAATGAGGATTAGTTTAACCTTTCTGCTCTGTGCTTCTGGCTGTCATAATTAGCCTCACTATTCACCTCCAGCTGCCCTTCCCAAGTCAGACGGAAGAGCACTACAGAATGCAATTGCCATTTGCATTTCCACTCCACGCTTTTGCAGGGAAAGCCCTAACTCTGCTGCTCCTCTCCCCTCCCATTGCCGCACACAGGGACACGGGCGCAGGGCGGCACTGCCTCCTTCCCAGCGGCTGTTTGAGAGCAAATCCCTGCTCAGCCATAGCGTGGCAGTCTAAACTACCCGGTGAGCAAATCTGACTGCCCAAGCCCGGCAGTTGCAGCTCAGGATCCCCGCAGCAGAGCAAGAGAAAAAAAAAATTGTGTTTCTTTTATTTTTTTTTAGCAAACCACAAATGCACCTTCACACCTTCACCTCTGCTAAGGAGCAAAAAAATTGAAAACACTTTAAAAATAGCTGTAGATGGTTAACAGAAAGTGGAGAGAAATAGACAAATAGACTAAGCATTTTTGCCTGCATTTACTGTTCAAAGTTCTGGTCGCTTGGCTTCTGAGGACATCTTGGATTTTTCTTTGTAACAGAATTTCACATACTTGCCAGTTTGGTTCTCAGGACAGAGCATGACACAACCACAGGGAGCTGAGTCCATCTTGTGCTGAGCCATCCAACACCGGGGGGGAAAGAAAAAAAAAGGTGTTCAATTAAAACAAAGAGACACCACCACATCTTTTAGAGATTCTCGTATCTCATCAGTCATTTCCTCGTCAGATGGACACTGGAGATGAGAAGCTGACCCCACCAGCACTGGGTGCAGAAGCCTGGTGACTTCAGCAGGCCCAGTGTCATCCTTACAGGCTTTCCACAACAGGAAAAACTTGTTATTTCTTGGAAGAAGTGCAACATATCATCTTCCACAGCCCCACATCCAGCCCAGCACGACAGTGGCACAGCTGCCTGTGCCAGAGCAGACCCCCCTCAAGCAGGGCCATTCCAGCTTTCCCTTGGCACTGCCTTGGTCAAAGCCAAATCTCTGCTGCCAGGAGATGGAGAACTGGCAGCTGGCTGAGACAGGAAATTCCTTCCTTGTCTTTTAATTCAAGGATGAATTTAGCTCAACGTCAACATTTGTTTAAAAGCCTTGTCCTGCTGAGAACATCCACAGACCCAAGGGGTTTGTGCCAGGGAAATGCCCTGCACTGCATCATTTGTATTGAAACTCCCAGGCAAAACAAATGTAATGGAGCCCACTCTGTTCTTCACCTTGGTGTTCACAAAACCCAGTCTCAGCTAGAGGGCAAAAGCCCAGCACCAGCTTGTAACAAAGATGAGAATGCAATTCTGTTTTGTGCTACAGTTCAAAGGAAAACGCCAACAAAAAGGGCCGTTTCGATGCACAGCTTGGAGCTCGGGTCTGAGCGGCAGCAGCGCTCGGAAGGGGAACTCAGCAGGGTGCTGCGCTGCTGGGAGCAGCTGCAACAGGGACACGCTGTTTGCCTGCTGAGAACACAGCCCTGCCCCACTGCCCAACCTGTGCACTGCAAAGCCTCCTGCAGAGCCCGGGCCGGGGCACTGCCGGGCCCAGCAACGGCAGCAAAACCGAGCTCCTTTCTGCTCAGCCGACCTTCCTTTGGAGCAGATCCCCGCCGCCGGGCAGAGCCCCGGGAGGGCAGGTGCTGCCAGCCTGGCTGAGCATCCCTGGCACCACCGGCAGCCG
>NW_009953803.1:1584502-1595626 GCF_000747805.2 Chaetura pelagica
GCAGCGGCAGCCTCGCTCAGCCCCCTTTTGCATGGGAACGAGAGCATTTCTTGGGTAAATCAAGGCAGGTGGTTCCAAAATAAACCGGGTGGGCTTAAGGCAGGGGGAGCAAACCCCCCCCAGCGCTGCCCGGCACAGGGACGGGACAGAACTGCTGGCACAGCCCGGGGGAGCAACACTGCTGGAGAAACATCGGCATTACCGGAGAACAATACATATTGATTTCATAAATGCCTATTTTCACCTAGTTTTATTGTAAACATGAAGCTTTCAGGCAACATTTTTCGCCTGGTTGCTCTTCCCTTGTCTGGCAATCTGCTTAAACAAGCCCGGCAAACTGAGACCAAACGGGTCACACGTGAGGGGAGAGATCTGCTTGACAACAGTTTCTGATTTGGGAGGTCTCCTCTACCCTCAAGGAACACCCACAGGACGACATTTTTTCATACTGCAGGTCCTGATATGAGAAATTAAGCTAATAAAGTATCTGCTATAGATTTATAAATATTTTTTTAAAGAAACCCTCAGTACCCACTGAACAATTTCAGTAGGAAACATATGGAAGTGTAAGAGCTAAGCCTGCATTATTTCTAATAATTTAAGTATTGCAGAGAAATCTCATAACCTACCTTAGGAAAGTGGAAACTTGGCCATAAATTACCCTGGCTGGGCTTGCAACCTCAGCATGAAGCACATGTGAGCAGTCTCCTAACTCACCAGCCTCAGAGGCAATATGGGAGTTAGGGCTGCATTAACAATCCTAGTGAATTGAAAATGTAATAAGTGAAGGCTTTGGGGAAGAAACAGTTTCCCATTTGCCTCAGCTTCTCAAAGCCCCCGTGTTCTGTGCCACCAGTGGCAGCCTGCAAAGTGTCCCACAACATCTCTTCACCTCAGCTAATTAGAGTTTACCTTCTGCAAATTACAACACGGGATTGATATTAAGCAACAGAGGTCCTGCTCCCCACCAGCCTGATCCTGAGAAGTGCTGAGCATCATACAGTGGAGCTTTAGTTCAGCACTTCATAAGCAGCCTAAAATCTTAATAACTTCTATTTATAATAATAAATTACTGTACACTTTTAATAGCTGCAGGTTTGGGAAAGGTTTTCAGTGTCTTCCCATAAATCAGACCCCAAAGGAATCATTGTGCCCACTAAAGCAGGTGTCAGAATCAGCAAAATCTTTGGGAAGTTCCTCTGACACTGCAAGGCAAGTACAGATTAACTACAACAGACAGTGTGATTTTACAACATTTAACGAGTTAAAACCCAGGGGAGGCACCACTCTGCTGGTGTAGTGCAAACAGACCTTGCACCCTGACATGACAACCTGCCCAAACTGCACCTAATGCTGCTTTTCCTGGCCTTGCTGGAGTGCCTGCTGGGTCGCACCTGGCACCAGGTACCCAACAGAGAGGCAGTGCCAGCAAATTCAGGCTGAGCTCCAGATGCCAGAGACAGTCACAGAGGTGCTCAGCTTCCGAAGGCAGGGAGTTCCCTCCAGCTGACCCCTGCAGGCACCAGGGTCTGGGCTGGTTCAGAAGTCAGACAGGAGGACAGTTCATAGCAGAGGTGCAATGTTCACATTTAAGGTGAGATGTGTGTCATGTGCCTTTCCTATCTCTTAAAAACTTGTTGTCATAGCCAGGCTGCTTGAAGATTAAAAAATTCAAAGCTTTCCACAAAATCTTGCTGTGGTGCTCGTAGCCTGCTGCAGGGATCCTGATCAGGGAGCACAGACCTGGCAGGGCTGCAGGCCACTCTCGTTGCAAGCCGGGCATCGGAGCGCCCTGTAGGACTCTCTGAATCTGTTTGCCAGCATTGAAAACTTGCTTCCGTGGCACAGGGAGCAAGGAGCAGAGCCTGACCCTTTGCACTGGGAACAACCGTGGCCAACATCTCCCTCCTGAAAGAGAAAGGTCATGGGAAAAAAATGTTACTGAGTATTAGACACCAAAGTCAGTAACAGGCTTGAAATTCTGGCTTCTGGTCTTTTAGGTATTTGTTCCTCCTGACAAGCCACTCTGCCAGTAACACTCAGGTCTCTACAGCAAGATCATCAAGAAAAAGGCTTCCATCTTGTTGGGAACAATCTGTAGATACTTCTACAAAATGAGAAATTAACATTACTGGGCTTTATAACACAATATTTTCAAATTCATCTTCCTCCTCCTGTGAGGGTCTGCACAGCTCCCCCCATCACTTCCCAGCACATCCAGCTCCTCAGCTCTGCATCCCAGGTTTTCAGCCACACTTCCTTTCTTCAACTTTTCCCCCTCACTCTCTGCCCACAGCTTGTTTCAGGCTGTCCCTGGTGCCTGCAGCTGGTGCCCAGGCAGCCTCTTTCAAATCCCATCTTAAAATTGAGTGCTTCCCCTGGGCCCAGAAATGCTGGAGCTCCTGCCTCAGGACAACATAGGTCTGTTCTCCTGATGTCAGGTTCAGAGATCTGCAGGATGGGATGAGGTTTTGACTAAGAGAGGGGGAGTTGGTGCCAGATACACTTCATATTGGTGCCTGCTTATGAATTCAATAGTTCAAATTAATTGACTTCCCAGAAGAATAACCTTCCTGTGGTTTGGTCATCTTTAAATGAATGTTCATTACACCAGTGTAAAGAAAAATCCAAGATTATTCTTAAAAGATCAAGTTTTATAACCTTCAAGTTTTATTTTTTTTATTCCCAAACACCAAGGAGAACAGAAGTATTTTGCTGAGTTCTTACAGAGTTCAGTTTCTCTGGAAGGGCACCTTAAGGGAGCTGTTGTCCTGCTCCAAAGCTGCTCCTCCAGCAAGGGGCCTGCAGGAAGCCAATGTGTGATCTTATGGAGGCCTTTTTGACTTATATTCCCCCAAGAGGCCAGGAGTCATTTTTCAATGACTCAGAGGGGTGTCAGCCAGTAGATGGGATGGATATTGGCTTTTATGTTCAAACTCCCTTTCTGAAAATCCAGTTTATTTCAAAACTGACAAAAGCCAAAATTCCTACCTGGTTTCCCAGGGCTGTTTTCAGTTTTCCTGGGGCCCCTGTGCAGGTGAGCCATAAGAAAGGCTGGTGGCTGCAGAAGGACCGAGGGAACCTGCCCTCAGCACAGGTCAGTCTCAGATCTGCAAAACTGTCATGCTTTTTATTTGCCCTGCATGCCAACACTGTGTTTTGTGGGATCAAATTATGGTCAGACTAATTGGGATTCTGACCAACAAAGACTAACCTGCAAGAAAACAAGTGGAAGGCACAATCTTATTTCAGCTGATATTAAAATTTTAGCCTTGGGCAGTCTCAACCACAGAGCAGCTGTGTTTAGCCTTGTCAGGCTGGAGAAACCCCAGTCTGCTCTCTTCCACTGGGAGACAGTGACAAAGGATGGACCTAAGCCAAGCTATTTAAACATCAGCAATCTCCAGAGAAGGAATCAAGTGGGAGACATGAACATCTGGAATCAGAACAGCTGTCCCCAGAGCATGAGCCCCAGAGCAGTGTTGATCAGTTATCTCCCAAGTGGAAAGAGGAACAAAGTGGTGCTTGTGATCCAAATTTAGTTAAGTGCCAGATACAGAGATGGGGCTTGGGTGGCAACATTCAGGAGTCTGGCCAGGGCTGCAAGACCCAAAAGCACTTTACATTTTCTCTTACCTGCACATACTGGTTACAGACAATCTTCTTTTCCACATCTTTTTTGTGTCCACCACCAAGTCTTTCCTTCTTTTCCCGATACACGAAGGCCCAGTCACTAATCCCCTCAGTCTGGATGACTCTTCTCATGAGCTCTTTCTGGTCCATTGGTGCACGGATGATTTTCAGGTTATTAGTGTAGATTATTATCTTGCCAAAATCTAGAATTGGAGAAGCCTGTAGAAGGATCTTATCAGTGTCTCACCAGCATAAATACCTCAAGAAGAACAGCAGGCCCAGTTCTAAGAGCAGCAGAGTTGCCATGTATGGAAAAGCAACTTCTGCACTGGGGCCTGACCTACATTTCTTTGGAGGCTGAGTAGCTGGGGAGTGAAGAGGGGTTTTCATGGTTTTGGGCCAGAAGTAGAAATGCCCTGTGTTGGTGACCCATTCTGCAGCCTTTAATGGGGTTTTTCACAGTTAAACCTTTTATTTGTACTTTATTAATGCTGGCAAAAGGATCAGAGCATAGAAAAGCCTCATGATCTAGTGCTAGATTGTGTTCCTAACAGTGAGGAGCCAGTCTAAATACCCATCTCTGGGCACACCTGAATTTGTATTAATTTCTAACAGTTTTAAAGTGAAGCTTGGTATGGTCAAACATTTCTCTGAAAGCAGCATTTTGCTCACCAGGTCCCTCTTCCCTTTGCACTGGTATCACATGGCAGTTACCTCAGCCTATTGTTTTACACACTCTTCATATTTCAGTCTGTTTAGGTATCTGTGTCAGGAAGCAATGCAAAAGGAGGTGTTCTCCTAAGGAAACACCTGCCAGAGCCACATCAGGGGACACGAGGTGGGTGGTGGCTCTCCTGGCCACTGGGCACCTGCTTCTCTATGGGGAGAAGCTTAGGGGGGGGTGGCAGGTGAGCACAAATCCTCATCATTTGCAAAAGGCTTGGAAAGTCTTTGGAGACAGACATTGTGTCTCCAAATACCAAATGCATGTTGATGCAAAACAGAACTCCTACTGGATAGTGGGAGTATTCAAGGTATTTACGGTTAGGAAAACTAGGGAATAGAGATGAGTGTTACTCAGGAATGCAGAACAAATTAATGGTATGGATAAGATCACATTAGTGCTCCAACCTCAGGCAGGAGACATTCATCATGGTTTGATATATTCAGTTAAAATAGATGTTCAGTGTATCAGCTAAACAGTTCAAATATGAGCCACTTGGGTTTCCCACACACAACTTTGATTAGCACCAAGACTCAATAGACAAAATGCATTCAAACCAAGGTCATAAACAGCATTTGATACTTTTTAAAGCACTTCAGCCCCTTCATCCAGAGTGACATTCCTTCTTCACCCAAAGACCACAACACATGACAGCATTCTCTTTCCATCACAGAAGCTGATGCACTCAACTGACATCCCTTTCCCTTGGAGTTTCCCTCCAGCCTCACACCCCCTCCTTTCTCTGAACATACTTGGCTCAAGTTTTCAGTCTGCTGATTCTATCAGTATAACCTACTCCATTCAGATTCTGCATATCAGTGTGATGTGGCCATTATCAACAGTGCCAATGTGCCATCACTGGTAATTGAATTGTTTAGTTGGTACATCTAGATTTGATAAAACCAAACAGCAGTAAAATACACATAAATGTAATTTAACAGAGGAAGAAAACTAACATAATCCCTGAGTATTCATCAACTGAACATATACTACACATTTACTGGCTTTTTATTAGGACTAAAGATATACTTCTGTATCAATGGCATTAATTATATGAGAATAAAATACCCAGTGAAAGCAAGCTGGGATTTTCAAAGCAGCCAAAGGGCAGTTCTGACCTGCCAGGGCACGTGGAGGCCCCGCTCAGGGGCTCCGGGGGACGCTGCCCCTGGCACTAACCATCTTGCCAGCTCAAGTCATGCAACTTCAGTGTTTTAAATATAACTAATTAAGATAATATCCACCTTACATTTGACTGCTTTAGACACAGTAGGATGACTGCATATAGATGCTGATACATATGGAAATGTGTCATTATAGAGGGGGACAGCTGCAAGCCAGCCCGGTGGGAGCAGAGCAGCAGCTGCTACAACGCACACAGCTCCTGTCCTTTGCAGGGAAGCAGAATAAAGGGTTTGTGGGGTAAAGGCTGAAGACTTATAATCACCCTTTCAAGGTCCTGGACTAGCAAAACTGAGGTTTGACCAAAGGCAGACCCAGCTTGAGGCTGCTGTTACCAGATGAGCCCAAGGCAGCTCAGCCTGCAGCCGGTTTCCGAGCTGGGCACCACTTACCCGGCAGTGGCTGGCGCCGGGCTGGCAGTCACCCAGCAGGGGGGAGCTACTGGTCAGGCTGTACTTCTTGTCCTCCTTCAAGATGCTGATCCTCTGGGCAGTCAGCTTGGCTGGCGGGTAGAACCTGTTCTCCGACCTTTCCCCAGCCCCACAGAAAAGGTCCCCCGGCTCGAAGCTGTGGCGGAGGGAGCGCCGCGAGTGCTCCTTGGCCGGGGGCTCGAGCTCCTGCCCGTCCTCATACACCTGCTTCAGCACTCGGCCGCTGTAGGACGAGGAGATTTTGAACCTCACTTTGCGGGGCCTTCCCTCGTGCCGCTGAATGACTTTCTTCTGCTGCTCATCCATTCTTAGGATTTCAAGCTGAGATCAGCTCCGAGAGCTTTGGGTCCAAAAGAAAACTCTCCCCAGCTTCCCCCAGACACGCAATGTATAATTCAGGGTTTCTAGTAGTTCCTCTCATCTTACAGCAAAACTGACACCACTGTATTAAATATTGATAGATATTCACAAAGAGAAAATATCGACAGTAGAGAAATATCAGGCAGGTTGGTGAATGGTGGGCAGGCTGGCTTACCACGAGGGGAAAGGAGTTAACTCGGGGAGGACAGGATTAAATGGGAAATTCTGCCCATGCTCTGAAACCATGGAAATGTTTCTGGTATGTGCTGTGATAAGAACCACCCCAAATACACCATCCCAGCAGCTTTTCACAATTTTCTGACAAGGTGAGAAGTTAAAAAGACAAGTTCACAGAGAAAGCAATCCAGCTTCACAAATAGCAAATGTGAATAATCTTCCAGTCTTGCTCTGAAACCCGGAGACTACAAAGCTCCGTGTCGTTTTAATCCAAATGTGTTCCTCTACAGGTTGCTGGAGATCTAATTAAGATTTTTCTCTCTTTAGTTTTCAATCCCTATTTCTTATTCTTGTGCCTTTCAGGGTCTTTGACTGTTCAGGGTTGGCTTTTCACTTTTAAAGGACAGTCACCCCCTGAGAGCCACCAGAGGCCCAATCCTCATCTGCAGAGCCTTGCACCTGCTTGAGTAACATAGGAAGTGCAGCTCTTCTGAATGGGTCATTTTCTTTCCCAGCAGGCAAAGCAGAGGCCTGCAGAGGTGCAGAGCAGGAAGGAACAGGGTCCCAGGTCACCCTGGAGAAGCAGCGTGAGTGTTGGGCAGGTGGGTGCTTTGCAGGACTCTGGGTGCAACCAGCTTCCCTCAGCACCTAACCGAGGGACAGCCCCACCAGCCCCCACCCCGATGGCAACAATGACCCATGACAGCCCAGGCTGAGCCCCAGAGCTGATCCTTGGCTGCCACGTGCCTCATGGCTCCACCAGAGCAGGGTTTGCTCCCTGCACCCATCCCCAGCTGGACCTTGGGGCTTGTCTTTCCTTTCCAGGGAAAAAACAAGGAGTATGTTCAGTAAAAAATGCATCACCAGAGTAACTGCTGTCTGCATTTTAAACAGCTCCTGATACCTATCTGTAAAAAGTATACACAACAGGAGTTAAAATCTCTCTGCTTTTAAGTTCCAAGGTTTCAGTAAATTTCCACTGTTAAGTGCAGTTCCATTCAGTGGGACTTAAACTGAGCTTTCTGCCTACATCCTGCCATGGCTATCTTCTCATTCAAAACCAGTGCTTGTACAGCTCAAAATTCGCAATAAATTGTTATATTAAAAGTTGGGGGTTTTTTTTGTGGAACAGTATGACAACAGTTCAGAAGTGTTCATATAATGGTGCACTAGGCATGCACCTGGCACTTGAAGGGAACCTTCTGCAATGCAGCCCTTCCAACCACCCAGCCCATCTCCGTGTGTTGAAAGTGGTTTCTGTTGTGACAGACGCTGCTCCTGCAGGTTCAGGGGCTGCTGGAAACCTCCAGGTACGTACACACAGCTGTGCATCCTGCCAAGAGAACATGCACCAACAGGCCTGGCAGAACACACAGCCATGGATACGCCCTTTTCATTTCCAAAACACTATTATAATGCTCATGTCAGTCTCCCATCCTATCTCAAACAGCAGGATCTCACATTATGTGAAAACTGATTTGCATGAATCAAGCTGGGCTCTTGCTGCATTTACTTGAGAAGCTTGATCCACCCCTTTGTCTTCTAAGTCCCGTGTGAATCAGGCCTCAGCACTTCTGCTTTTTCAAAGGCACACCAGCAGTCTTAATTTGACACAAATCATAATCCAAGATACCTTAATTGGAGTTCATTTTCTTTTGATTAAGGGAACAATCAAACAGGAAAGGCAGTTCAAAGCAGCAATGTGAGCTCAGCGTGGGCACCCCTGCCCCGATCTGCGCCTGTGGGACCAGCAAAGCTACTTCCCATCCTGACAGTTACTTGCAGGTGCTTCCAAAACACCACATCTACCCTGGCCCTGTAATTTTCACCTTAGAACAACCACCCTCTGCAGAGCTATCAGCGGGATTTGCTGTTTATCAAAGAGCTGGTGGCTGTGGCACAGGGCTGAAATGCAGCCTCTGGGGAGGCACAAACCCATCCCACAGCCAGACATTCCCGTGGAATCCCGAGCGGGCACCCTGGGTCAGGGACCCGTCACCCAGAGATGGATGCACCTTTTCAGAAGCCCCTGTGCAGATGAATCATGCCAAGAAGAGATTTCTGAAGAGCCTTTCTACGTTTCTTACTTGTTCTGAAACACTCAGGTCAACCTTTCCCCACCGATCCCAGCAGGGACTTCCCAGGCAGTGCTTTCCCTGCTCCTCCAGGGCTGTCCCGCTCCGGCCAGCGCGCTGGGACGGGCAGGGCTGGGGCAGAGCCTGACCCAGAGCCCGACCTGCTGGCGCCCTGCCAGCGCAGCAGCCACGCTGCCCGCCTGTGTCAGCCTGGCTTTGCTTCCCACAGCCAGCACAAGCCTGGCTACAAGCAAAACAATGATCACTTTGCATGCAACAGTGAAATCATTAAGCTTCATGATCTAGGTTGTCACTGCGCTGTGTTTCACTTCAGACTCTTTTCCACTGCATTTTAATGACATCTGTCTTTCAAGCTCGGGGCCTCTCTTCACCCTCCTCCCCACGTCAGGAAAAGGGATTGTTGGAAGCTGCTGGAGGCTCTGGAGAACAAAGAGAGACAGTCCTTGCCCTAAGGAGCGTAGCAGTTGCTTTAGATCTATTGCAACAAAGCCTGGTATGTACAAAGTAGGACAGAAAGAAAAGCTGTAGTGAACTGGACTGCAAGGCTTTGAAGACATGTTTCCGCCTGCAAGTTTTGCTGAAAAATGTTTTGTTGTGTTTTGCTTCCTTAGAGCAAGCCCTAAAATCTTTCTCAGGAAAGCACAGGGCAAGCAACAGCTCCAGATGGGAAGGGAGCCTGGGCTGGCCCTGCCCTGCAGCCAGCTCTGTGGGACACGGGTGGGGAAGGGACCAAAGAGGGGCCTTGGCCAGCATCAAGGGGCCATGAAGAAGGGCTGGAGGTCATGGGTAGGAGGATAGGTCAGAAAAGGAGGAAGAAAAGGAGCAAGGTAGAAGCTTGAAAGCAAGGACGTAAGCATTGAAATTGCTTCAGTGTGGGAGCAGCAAGCAGAAAGGTTCAGATCAGCAGGTCAGGAAGATAATTTTAGCTGCTAATTTAAAGGGGTTGGAGCAGGCTCTGTGCATGCTGAAGAGGACAGCAAGTGAAAGCAAGAGAGTAAAAGATTATGCATGGAGTCACAAACAGAACTGCTTGCTGCTAACTTAAGGAAAAGAATATGTGCCAGAAAAAACTCACCAGCGTTTAGACACCTCTTGGATGCATGAAGAGAAGGAGTCACCTACTATCTGCAAGACTTAACAGTGGGGAAGATAGTGGCATTACCACAGGGGATGTAGTGGTGCCAGTGAGGAACTGCCAGGCACCCATATTAACCATAAGAAAAAATCCTTGTATTGCTGATCTCATAAAATAAAGGTTAAAAAAAAAAAGTGACTTCCCTGCTGCTGTCTGGCCTCACACAGGAGGCAGGGCTGGCCCTGCATTCCTGGAGCCTGCAGTCAGTGGGAGTGGAGGACACCCAGCAGCTCCAGGAGCAGCGTGCAGGCTCCCTGATGAAAGCAGCTTCCTCAGCACCCACCTTAGCCCTGGAGACTTACACGGGCAGGTAAGAGTTCTAAGTAAGCATAAAAATCTTGAAGTCACAAAGAAACAAAAACCAGGAAAAAGCTTTTCAAAGAGGGAAATCCCCAAGGGTTGAGTTTTACTTATGGAGGCAAACTTCCCTCAGCTCCTCCTAAGAGGAGTTCAGGAGAAGATGTGTGCCCTGGGCAGACAACAGAAGAGCCAGGAGAGCTAGGACAGAGGCAGAACTGCCTGGTAGGAGCCAGCACAGCTGTGGGGTGAGAGGAGCCAGGGAAGGGAAGCTCTGGCCAAACACCCATTGCAGCAGGGGCAGGGGTCTGAGGGACACCAGTTTGTACCATGGCCAAGATACAACTCCCAGATGCCTGCAGGCATGGAGACTGCTCCAGGACTCTGCCACAAGGACTCCAACCCCACCATGCCTCTCCACTAAGCCTTTCCTCACCAGGCTGACAAGCAGCCTGGACCTTGCTCTCCAGCCCTCCTTCAAAGAGGAGCACTGCTCCACAGGCAGGTGTTGGAGAAGCAAACTGCCAGACCCCAAATCACTTCATGATCAAACAAAGCAGCAGCAAAAAAAAAACTGAACTAATTGCATCTTAATTCCATAAAGCAGAGGTACACTTGCAGCAGTCTGTTAAATACTTACCATGCCCCACTCCTGTACCACAACCTCTCCCCCAGGCTGGGGCTGGAGCTCCCTGCTCAGCAGTATTTATAGCCCGGTTGGCTCTGCTGGCTGAGCCACAGGCCCTGCTCTGGGCTGAGGCACTTGCTGCTGGCTGGAAGCACCTGGGAACACTTAAAGGTGATGTATCGTTGCAAGCAGGGCTGTTATTTGCATCTGTGTTTAATGAGGTAACTGAAGCCTGACATTTTCTGTGGTCAGACTGGTGTGAAGAACAGCTGAGAAGTGCTCAAAGCAGCTTTCAAAGGCCTGTTAGGCTGGTGCTCAGGTCCATTGCTGCTTGAAAACCCTTATTTCTTCTTGTCATAAAAAAAAAAAAATGAAAATTGCCTCCCTGCAGGTTTGGCCCATATCAGGCAAACCCCAGTGGAGCAGGATTCAGTGCTTGGTGTTCTGCAGTTCTGCACTGC
>NW_009953803.1:1595684-1597011 GCF_000747805.2 Chaetura pelagica
GGGGCGGCAGCTGCCAGAGCTGGCTTTGGTGCCAGCACCCGGGCACTGCTGGAGGGGCTGCAGCCTCACAGGGCCTCCAGGTCCCAGCCAGTGCTCCCCAGAACCCATCCTTCCCCAGGAGGAAGCTCCAGCCTGGGCAGGCAGCAACCTGCTGAGGGTCTCTGGTGTCCTGCTGCAGCCCCATCCCCAGGCAGAGCAGACATGTGCAGGTGTCCCCAGGAGGGGTAGCAGTGTCACCTGGGGCCTGCCAGCTGCACCCACTCAGGACCCACTCTGACCTCACAGCTGCCAAAGCCTGTTCTGGGTCTGTCCCCAAACCTCAGTAGCCTGGTGTCAGCTTTAATCACCTCCATTTCCCCCTTGGGCTGGTGCCACAGCCCGTGGTGCAGAGACCAGGTGGGAGCAGGAAGAGGAGGAGAAAGAGGTGATCCAGGTGACCTCCCTGCACCAGGACAGTGTCCAACCCCTCGCTGCTGCTTGGCCCAGCTCCAACCTGCTGCTTCTAATGACACCTCAACAAACACATAACAATCTGTCCCGAGGAAAATCAGTGAATAAATTTAATTTAAAAATACTTCTCTATTTCTGGACAGGCACCACTCTGCTCCAGCTACTGCAGAATCAGCTGAAGCCTTCGTGTTACCCAACAGCAAGACTCTCCAAGGTGCACGAGGCTGTTGGGTGCAACTACAGCACTTGACTCTCCCTGAAGTTAACAGGGAGCTCTCTGAACCACTCTGTGAGTGCAGGCAGCTTCGCAGTGCTTGGCTGTTACCCGCCAGCCGATGCATACCTAACAAAAGGCGAAAAGGCTAAAGAAAGACCCGATGTCCATCTCTGTCCCTGCTGTGCGTCCCTCGGGAGGGCAGGAGGGGCAGCGGAGCCGCCGGACCGGGCAGTGCAGGAGGGGACGGGGCTGTTCGGAGAGCTGCAGGATTTCGGGGGGGTTCCTGCTGCGCTGGCTGCAGGTCCCCGTGCTGTGCACTCCCTGCAGATCCACGCTGCCCTAGTTATGTCTTCAAGCAAAGTCAGCCTCTCCGCTAAGCGAGCAGGGCTGTCCAACCCTGCCGGAGCGGGTGCCCGTCCCGCCGCTGCCCCGGGAGCCGCGGGGCACACCCGGGGTCACCCCCTCTCCCCGGGCCGCCTCGGGGTGCCCCGGCACGGGCAGGACCTGCTGTTCTCCCCCCTTCAGCAGCAGCACCAGGAGCTGTGCATGGGGGTGGGCAGGAGGACGGGCTGTTAGCTTCAGATCTATAATTTGTAGCAGCCTGCAAGAGACACCCCCTCTCCCTGCCCTCCAGGAGCTAAAAACAGCAGGAAAGGTCTG
>NW_009953803.1:1597558-1600764 GCF_000747805.2 Chaetura pelagica
GGGTCCCCGACACCTCCGGGGTCCCTGACACCTCCAGGGTCCCTGACACCTCCAGGGTCCCCGACACCTCCAGGGTCCCTGACACCTCCGGAGTCCCTGACACCTCCAGGGTCAGCCACCCGGGCACGGGGGCTGTGTGGATCAAGTGTCAGTTTGCGTCGCAACAGCAGGGCTCTCACCAGACGTGTTCCCACCTGTGATGTGTGATGGGTGTGAAACGAGTGGAGTTTTCCATGTCTTGCCATAACCCCGTATCTCCTGGTGCCTGCCCGGGAGGCACGGGCAGTGCAGGGGAACTCACAGGGTAAGGATGCATCCCGGTACGCCAGCCCGTGAGCTGCATAGGCTCAGGTAAACACAGAAATCTGTCCCATTTTTTCCCATAGGAAGCAAGTGGAGAAAGGTTTGGAGGCAGGTGGTGGCAGAGATGGATGCTCTCACAAGGCTCCTGCCAGGACAGCCCGGAGAAAACCACCCCAACGCTCCTCACCTCGGCACACACCAGGCGGCAGGAGCCGTGGGGGTAACCCCTCCTGCTCTGAGGAGTGACACAGCTCAGCTCACCTCTGCCATGTGCTGGGAACAGCCGCTTTCTCAGAGGAGGAACACGTGGATGAGCTCCTGTGCTCATCACAGGATGTCCCTGTGCTGGTGGTGTCCAGGTGGACAGAAGCCTTCCCTGGACAGCGAGGCTCCTGCAGGCTGATGGGGACAAAGCCCATTTGCTGTTTGGTTTGGGATGCATTTGAGGTTGTTTCTAAGCCAGCTTTGGGAGTGGATGAAGCCGAAGGACACAGCTCCCTGGGGAATACACTGGCACAGCCACTCAGCACTGGAGCAAGGACAGGCACCTCAGAACTACTTCTGCTGTCAACCCTGTTTCCTGATTTCCAGCCCCAGGATAAACCACTGTGGTTACAAGACTGTGGCAATGGGTGTTCCAGCCAGCTCAGGGGGCTTCTGCAGACCCTCATGGCCGTGGCCAGGCAGGAGCCTTCAGCAGTGCCAGCTGCTGAGGAGCTGTGTCCTCCAGCCCAGGCACCCGCTGCATCCAGCCTGGAGTTAATTACAACATTGGCATCAAACAGAGACTCTTTAAATGAAAGGGAAGGACTAGCAGCTTTCTAGCTTTGCCTTTCTTTTTTAACCCCAATTGTGAGATGCATTGCAAGGGGCAGGTGATGGCAGACAATAAGGTTCAATGGGATGGTCTGAGTGTTAAATGGAGAACCAGGAAAGCCTCACATTCTGATCCCAAGTTGGACATTGATATGCTGTGTGGCCTCATCTCCAGGTGTTCTCCATGTAAAGTAGGGGTGATGCTTAGCCCGAGGGGCATTCCACAGATGAATTAGCATTTGGAAAGTGCTTTGAAGAGCTGAAGTGTTACATAAATGCTAAGTGTTAGTATCATCAGCTTTTATATTGCAGCAGAACCCAGGATCAGAGCCTCACTGCACCAGGCCACTTAGAAACTCCTGCTTGGAAAAAGCCCCTGTCCCTGCCTCAGCAATCCAGTGATCCACAGCCTGCGTGCCCCAGGCAGGCAGAGGAGGGGCTGGAATCACTGTCATCTTCCAGGGCTGGGGCTGCCCAGAGCTGTAGCACCAGTGGCATTCTCAGATGAAGAGCACAGGATGCTTCCCACAGCCCCATATTTTCCTCCACAGGGAGCCCAGGGAGTAGCTGCTGCCTTGGACCAGCACCTTGCAGGCACAGTGCTCTCCAGATACCCTGGGTCCCCTGGATACCTGGGGTCCCCCTGGGCCCCTCGAGTGTGCTCAGCACCATAGGATCCCTGGGCTGGGCCCTCCAGGGGCCTGGTCTGGGCTGAGCTGTGTGCTCAGGCAGCAGCTGCTGCTTTCCTTTGGGAATTCACTGGGAGCTGTGTGCTGCAAAACAGGTGCTGCTCCCCAGCAGAGTTTCAGTCTGTTTTGGTAGTACAGCCAAAGCAGACTGGCCTTAAAGTTCAGGAAAAGCTGAAGAAGCACTCACAAACCAGATTGGGCATTAACTGGTGTGCACAAAACCAGCCAGTCAACTTCATTTCCACCTCTTGCCCACTGCAGGATAATTCATAATTCTGTTTCCTTTCTAATCAGATGAAAATACAACACGAGTGTTAATCACAGAGCACAAATATGGAAGAATATGTAAAAAAGAAATACAACCTTCAAAACCTTTGTTTTCAATATAGTCCATGTCATGCATTGCATTTAAAAACATCAGTAGATGAGATGATGTTATTTACAACATCATTCATTAAAAAGTGTGCACTCACTCAGCCAAGCAGAAATCAGCATATGACAGACTACACAGAAATGCCAAAGTATAAAGGAAACTTGAGATGAAAGAGTGAGGTCATTGGTTTCTTGTATTATCCTGAAGATGTTTGTCAACATTTTAATTTAGCCAAATGGCCACTATTTAAATAAATAAATAAATAAATAAAAATTAAAAATTTGGCAAAATCATGATCTGGGGGAAGAACACTTAAAAAACATATTAACCCTCTACATGCTGGACTTCTGAGTGCTGAGAAGAGGGAAGGGATCTATGTGCCTTCTGGTGGCATTATCTGTGAGAGGACCAAGTAGAAACCAGTCCTTCAGATTTACAGTCTTCTTGTCTAATATTTGTATTACTTGTAGGTTGGTTTGCAACGTGACTGAGATATGGCAGAGGCTGTAAGGAAAAATCTTAGGTCTTTACTACATCTACTGCTCTTGTGTCAGGCAGCTCATCAGTAGGTGTGAGCAAGGCAGAGCTGAGATAGGAATTCAGCTGATAAAGTGAATGCAAATGGCAGACACTGTGAAAGGTCCCTGCCTTCCCATGCCACAGCTGGTGTCACTGGGGGAAGGTGCCCATGGCTCACCCCACGCTGCTGCTGCTGCTGGGTTTGGGTCTCCAGGCAGTGTATGGGGACACACCCCACAGGGAGCAGTGGTGGGATCTGGACATGCTTATCACCCTGTTGTGGCCAGCCCAGCACACAGCCCCTCGCCCACCAGCTGAGAGCTGCTGGAGCCCACGGAGATGGCACTGGAGGCCACACAGGGTGCCAGGCCCCCCAGCAGGTTTGTCCCTCATCCCTCAGAGCCACTGCTGCTGAGCTGGGCACCTGGAGGAACAGGCGGCCAGAGCCCTCACTCCCCATTTCCAGCACAGGAGCAGAAGGGCACGGCCACACCGGGCCTGGCAGC
>NW_009953803.1:1601198-1601607 GCF_000747805.2 Chaetura pelagica
CTCCGGTGCCGCCAGCCCGCAGCGCCGGGCGGGTTCCGTGACTCCGGGCTGTGGGAGGAATAATCGTCTTGGGTTGCTTCAGAGAGCTGAGGCAGCCAAACCGGGCGAGGATGGCACTGCGGAGCGCCTCGCCTCCCTGCCAGGTACCTCCCGAGAGCGCTCCTGTTGGAGGGACTTTTTATAGAACTGAGTTGAACTGGGACTGCTCTGAGAAACGGGGCGTGTGGGTGTGCGAGGGGTGCGTGCAGCGAGCAGCTGCCTTCAGCCGGGCCCAGAGTGAAAGGTCCAGTCTGGTGTTTATCCCGGACTCTTATCTCCTGAGCTGGTCAATTTTTCACTGTCGTGTCCGGTAGGATGTGCAGGGAGCGGTAAGAGCAGCTCTGAGCGCGGGCTGTGCGCGCCTGTCCTG
>NW_009953803.1:1602414-1604398 GCF_000747805.2 Chaetura pelagica
CAGGGGGGTCCCTGCCGGCCCAGAGGGGACCCTGCCGCCCCTCCGAGCTGCGGGACCTGCCGCCCGTGGAGCGGGACCCGGGGTCCTGCCTCTGGCCTCAGCCCGGCCGCCGTCCCCCCGCGGACTGAGTCACGAGTGACTCACTCCAAACTTGGATGCGAGCGCAAAGTATACATTTGCAAATTGGCTGGTGAGGCACTGCTTTGCAATGTAGGTGGGATGTATTACATACTCCAGCAGTCAAGCCCTGCTCTTCCCCCTCCTCCCTCCCGCAGGGAAGCTGCCTGAGCGCAGGATCCCGGCGCGGCTCCCGCGGGCGCTGCCCGCTCCCCTGGATGTGGCATGTGGATGGTCCCGGCTCCACTCCTGACAGAGCTCTGTGCTGAAAATGGATGATTTAGCTCTCCTCGACCTGTTGGAGTGTCCTGTGTGCTTTGAAAAGCTCGATGCCACAGCGAAGGTGCTGCCTTGCCAGCACACTTTCTGCAAGCCCTGTCTGCAGAGGATCCTGAAATCCCAAAAGGAGCTCAGGTGCCCCGAGTGCAGGACCCTGGTGCTCTGCAGCATCGAGCAGCTGCCCTCCAACCTGCTCCTCATTCGTCTCCTGGATGGAGTCCGGTGTGGACAAAGCGTTACCAGGTTCGGCACAATCCAGAGGTCAGGGGTCCTGTCCTCCCCTGCCTCCATCAGGAGAGTTCCCAGAGGGTTGCAGCTTCATCAGCACCGGCTGGCAACAAATCCCAGGATCCACATGGAAGGGGTAAGGACTGTGCACGTTTCTCACTCTGTCCGTCAGCATAGAAAGCTTTCTTGTTGTGTGCCAAGAGCTATGAAACTTTCCTCTTAGCAGAGCTGCAGAAATGTTTGAAGTAAGAGAGATGGTTTTGTCTGCAAACCTGGCTGCAGTTTTCTTGTGGTATTTCCCTATGTCGAGCTCATCACAACGGCAATTGCAGGGAAACCCAGCTTGTCCTTCTTACAAAAACTTCACAGCAGCTGTTTTCCCCAGGGGTTTTCAGGTGCTTCATGAGTTCTGGGGAGGGGGCATTTCAGGCACTTTGACTTTTGGGCAATATACTGAATTTTGACTGATGACAATTAAAGCAGTAATTGCAAAGCTGTAACTGTTAGAGGTGGAGAAAGGTGTTTCCCATCACTGCAGCTCAGCTTCCCCAGCCTTAGAAGACGAAGGGGAGCACGTAATGACGCTTGTGTCCCGGAGAAGTACTTGGAGGTTCATTAAGGGAAAATATTAAACTCGAGTTACTAACTTTATCTGGGAATTATTTGCTAGGCTGAATTTAAAATTCTAAGTTGTTTCTGTTGTTATTTCTTAGCAGCACAAAAGCTTTTCTTAAATACTGAGAAGGTGACATTAGGCCTGCTGAAGGAGCTTGGCTCAGACTGCATTTGGGGTAGAGACTCCCCTGTGGCTTCACCTCCACCCCCCGGACCCCCATTTGTGCTCCTGAACCCTTCTTCTGCACTATGTCTCTACAAACCCTTTATAACATTCAAAAGCTTTTCTCAAATGGCTGTTAAATCTCAGGGCATCTTTCAGAAGTGCAGAGCTATAAACTTGCAGGCAGAGCCGGGCAGGTTTTGTCACCCCAGAGGTGGCCGGGGCGGGCAGTGCTGGGGGATCCCGCGGGACCAGCGGCTGCGCGTCCGCCAGGGAATCTCTGTGGCCACGCTAAGTCATCTGGGATGGGTGGCACGTCAAAGCAGGCATCTCTGAGGAGCTCCTGTTCCGAGTTCTCCCAGAGGAAAGTGTGGCAGTGCAGCCCGAGACACGCGGGTCCCTTTCCCGGGAGCCCCGCCTGGCCGGGCTGGGCAGGCAGAGCCCGGCCGGCCCAGAGAGCGGCCTGGAACCTCTGCGGCCAGAAACTGCCCTTCGGCTGAGATGAGACGCAGCTCAGTCCCCAGAGCCGGGCGCTGCTGTCCCAAGGGCAGCGGGGGCAGAAGGGGCCACAGCCCCACCCCG
>NW_009953803.1:1613442-1616786 GCF_000747805.2 Chaetura pelagica
AGCAGCCGGGCAGTGTGTCCTCATCCCTCCGGGCTGCCCCAGGCCCAGATCGAGAAGTACAAATACACTCATCTGTTCTTCCCTCTCACCCGTTCCACTCTTCTTTTGCCTAGTTCTCAGGACAGGTAGGAACTTGTTCCTGCCAAGGTATAATGGCGACCTCCCTCAGTCTGCAGCTCCCAGAAGTGTTTCAAGGCCAAGCTGGTGGGACTGGGCAGAGCCAGTGGCACCAGGTGAGGGGCCCCTGGCTGGGCCAGTTCCCTGCGGGGGCACAGGGCTGAGAAAAGGGACATAAAACCACGTTACACTGAAACGCTCTTAGACTTAATTAGTTAATTAATTGTAAAACACTTTGGAATCCTCAGCTGCAAGGTGAAGAATGCAACCTATTAGTCACGTTTGGGTTTGGCAGTTTTAAATACATGTCGGCAGGATCAGATGTTCCTTTAGGTGCTCTAGTGGGGCCTGAGGAGCCCCCCGGCACCGGCAGCAGCCGCGTGTCCCCGGGCTGTGGCAGGGACTGCCTGGGAGGGCCTGTGCAGGGCACAGGAAAGGCAGCAGTGAGGGTGGCTTGTCACCATGAAGTGCTTGAGATTCAGGGTATTCATCTGAAGAACCCTGGGTGAGCAGAGGCCTCCAAAGGGCTTGAACTACAGAGCAGATGGTTTTGTCACAAATCACAGGGAGAACAGCTCCTCCACTAGAGGAGATCCCAGCACAGACACCTTCCTGGGTACTCTCAAACACAGCTCTCATTTGCAACTGCAGTGGAAGGTCGTGTGCTCTCCCAACTGCCCCAATCTGCACAGACTGCTAATTACCACTAATACTCTGCACCACTTCATGCTACAAAGCAAATACAATTACTGTGCATCACGCTGCACTGCAGCCAGATATGCCATCAAAAGCAGGACTCAGGATGTGTTTTGTTTTTACCAAAGAAGCCGTTCTATAAATAAACTTCCTTTACTCCATGGAGCTGAGAAAATCACAAGTTTGATCAAAGTTTGTCTTCTCAGCAGGGATGTTTCCTTGCCGAGCTTTTTGCTCTTCATCTCATGAGCATCCTTGAAGACAAGAAAGTAAAATAAATCCCCTTGTCACCAAGCAAGCCAAGAACTTGTATAATTCCAAAAGAGAAGTGCAGGCAGGGCCCAGCAGAGCTGCAGAGTCAGCAGTAATACAGTACTTGGTTTGCAGTGAGGAATTTAACAGAGTCAACCTTTAAAAAAACAGGGAATATACTAATTACAGCCCATCCCATAGTATTTCTCATTTGCTAGCATTTAAATCACTTTTGAACCCACCTCTTATGTAGTACCATGGGGTGGGCACATCCTGGGTCTATCTCTGGCCTGAGCCACCCTGGGAGCAGGGCAGAGCTGCAGGGAGGCAGGGCCACTGCCCCCAGCTGCTCCTGGCACGCCTGGCCAGGTTTTAACATCTATGCAGAGAGGACAAGACTTTGGATTTTCAAGATCCCTACATAATAAACTGTCTGGAATTTAAGAATAAAAGGATTTGCTAGGAGGTGAATGCGTAAATAATCGACGCTGAAGCCTTTGAACTGGTAGGAACCGCCCCTGGCATGTGCCAGATGTGGTTATGTCTTGTGCTGAAGCATCCTTCTTATCTGGCTGCAGCCCCAACGTCAGCTAAACACGGCTTTGCTGCTGCTGAGAGAACAGAAAGATCATGTGTGCTGAGGGATCTGCAGAACGCCCGTACTTCTCTGATGAGTAGCAGACCTAAACTGTACCCTAAGCACGGCAAAAATTCACCCAGACCACTAAACAGCTACTTGGATGATGAACTTTGTCATGCAACAAATACAGGGCAGTGAGCCAGAGGAGAACAAATTCTGAGCATGGCAGCTTGGCTTTGGAAAACACAGACCACACAAATTTAACCATGACTCTGGCTATTTTCTCTGCACATGAACCAAGTGCTGTAACTCCCCACTCCAGCATATCATGGGAGATAGACAGATAACACCTCTATTGGGATAAAAATACACCACACTCCAACGTTGCCACCTTCACATGGACGTCTATAAATAGTGCCTGTGTCTTGGTATTTTCTTCTACTCGAGAAACACCTCCAGCTCCTTTTTGAGTTTGACAGACAGGACTTGGAATGCTGGATCTTTTTCGAAACCTTATTCAAAGCAACCTTCACGTTTGCAGCCAGAGGAGGCAAACACGTTTCCTGACCCACTCACTGTGCAAACCACTCACCCTGCCCTCCCCCCCTTAAAGAAAACAACCAAACAGAAAAAAAAACCCAAACAAATAAAACCAAACATTTCCTTGTGCAGACACAGTAATGACCTCATAACACATCATATCACTTTAGGATGGACAAGAGCTAAACAGATGTTACAAATGTGGGGACCCTGCACAGGCACATTGGCTGTGCCTTAGGAGGTGGCACTGGCTCCTTTTCCTCCAGAGAGGGAAACCAGTGGAAAAAACCAGTTTTTTTCCACCCCCTCACCCAGCAGCTGCTGTGGGTGGTGCTGCTGGTGCCACAGGGCCCCTCAGCTGAAAACTTGATCTTCTATTTGGCTAAAATTTCTGTGTGGCCTTCTGGGAGAAAGGGCCTGCCACAAAGCTCCTCCACAGCCACATCCACCAGGGTTTGTCTCAGCCTGAAAAAGCTCCGAGTGTGACCCAAGGGAGTGTTCTGGCAGTGCTGCCCTGCACAGGACAGCGTCCTCTGCCTTTCTTCTCCTTTGCATGTAGTTTTAGCACTTTTATCTACTGCAAAGAGACAGTGAAGTCATCTCGCAGATTGCCTGACAATACACACCCCAAAAGCTGTCTGTGCAACGACAGCAGATCCAGGAGCAGAGCAGTGGGAAGCTTTGCAGTAAGCATTGCTGCAGCCATGAGGAAGAGCTGGTGTTTCCCACGCCAGGAGCCTGAGCCACCCGTTCTGTTGGCGAGGGGTGTTGGGCAGAACCGCAGCTGGGGAGTCAGGGCACGAGGGTTACGTCAGGTTCCCTGTGGAAAGCTTAAAAAGAAAACACTGTTTTGTTGGGATGGAGGATGAAACACCCCATTGCACTGTAAATGTGAGGTAGGTCTGTCGTTGTCCAGCCAGGACCTGGCACGATGGGTGGCTTTGCAGCGGGCTGGGTGCTCCAACTGGGCTTACAACTGCCCAGGTTGATTCCACGAGCAGCAAACTCCCCTCAGCACTGTCGGTGGGTGAGCAGATGCAGCAGGCATGGCCATTCCCAGCTGACCCCCTTACTGGCACCTGGAAAACACACAGAGACACTGACTGCCCCTCTCTTGGCAGTGTCCCTGCAGCCCCCGTGCCTGCTGCTGCTCCAGCCG
>NW_009953803.1:1616995-1618317 GCF_000747805.2 Chaetura pelagica
GCCCCGCCGCCCCCCCCAGCCGCTCCCAGAGCCCTGGCGCGACGCGGGGCAGGAAAGAGCCAGGACCTCCATGGCCAGCACCAGGAGCCAGTTTCCCTGGTTTTACAAAATAAGGTACCAAGCTGCAAACACATAAAAGTGTTTTAATTTGTTACCAAGGCAATGAGTCAGGCTCAGATGGCAAGTCAGGAATAGAACAGCAGGGTTTCTCAGCGTGTGTCTTCACCTGCTAAGTATCGTGGTCAGTGAGGAGGCTGAAAGTCTGGGAGTCCTCCTCTCCTCGCAGAGTTTCCCCTCTGGTGGCTGGCCACCAGCCCTGGCTCCACAAACCTGGTCATTGGCCTGAGTTTGTGATTCTCCCCTCCAGGGGGGGGGAAGAGGAGTAGGAGGCATGTTCACATGCAGCTCTGCCTGTGTGCCCAGGCTGGAGCTAAAAAACATGCTGAGAGGGGTGAGGCTGGATCTTGGCAGGGAGAAGCTGCATTCACTGCTGCCATCTAAACCTTGTCCTGCTCTCCTTTACTCCTCCCCTGCCCTTCTCACAAGAAGAACTGCAGTTGGTGCCTGCTCTTAAATGCTGGAATTTGTTCTGCTGCTGTTAATTCTCAGGCATTCAAACTCCACTGAGCAGCAGGACTCCCCTGTGCAAGGCTGTGCCAACTCATAAAGAACCATGACTCTTTTTTTTTTTTTTTATTAAGTTTGTAAGTGGATGTTTGAGTGCTCCCTAACGTGTGGAACCTCCGTTTTGTTTTGATGCCAGGACAGGAAACACAATTTAGAAGACAGCTTTGAAGAGAAACATGTCTCCTTTGGCCATCCAACCCCTTTAAGAGGGTTTCCTTTGTGCCCTGAACAATTGATGGTCCCAGAATTCCTCACTGGCTTTGCAGGGAGGAAGGAGCATTTCACCTGCTGGGAAATAGCATTGACCTGTGTCTTGTGTAACTGGGCTACAGAGGCAGTTGGTCTCCCCTAGGAAATGGAAATACAGAAAGGGGAGAGTGGCTCCTTTCTCCAGCCCTAGGTCTGGGCAAGGTGTGGATGCCCAAGGCCAGCAGGCAGTGTCCTCCCTGGTTCTGGACATCACTTCACAATGGTCACTGACTTACCAGCACAAGGGCTGCCAGGCAGAGGTGACAGGCTAAGGTCACTAATTAAGCACTTTCCTGAAATGACATGAAAACTAAATCTTGAGTTGTTGGGCAATCAGAAGGTGCAGGGCGCTGGCAGCTCTGAGCAGTGGCAGAGACACATCAGAGACACCCAGGCCTGCTGCCCATGGGGTGCCCACCACCACCCCAGTCCCCTCCTGCCACCAG
>NW_009953803.1:1618370-1626178 GCF_000747805.2 Chaetura pelagica
GGTGCTGAGCGGAATCAGAGCGACATCAGACACACCCAGGCCTGCTGCCCATGGGGAGCCCACCAACACCCCTGTCCCCTCCTGCCACCAGCACCGCCCCAGCGGGCTGAGCACCCAGTCCCCGTGCCCAGGGCAGCACCAGCCCCGCTGCCCACACCCAGCAGGGACACGGACACTGCTCCGGTTCCCAGCACACACAGGGAGAGCACCCAGCCAGTGGGAAAGGGCTCAGGAGCAGCAGGAGGAGGGAGCAGGACGCAGGTTCCCTCCCTGCACAGCGCTGGGGCAGAGCATCATGACCGGGCACGCCAGGGCTGACACAGTTTGTTTTCCGTGCGGCTTAAAACCATGACACACAACTTAACCACTGCCCGAGATTGCTGACTGCAGCAGAGACAAAACCATCTGATAGCAGCACCCAGGGGTGGAGGAAGCCCGAAACGCTTTTGTGCAGACACCGCAGCTCACACCTGCTGGCCCCTGGCTCTGCCAGCCTCCCTGCTGTGCCCTGTGCCAGCTGTGCCAGCTGTGCCAGCGAGTGTCAGTGCTGGGCTCACCTCAGCCATCACCCACAGGTGCACAGACATGGCAGCACAATCCAGCCCCAGCATCTCAGCACCGGGCTCCCATACCTGCTTCTGCTGGCTCCTTCAGTTGCTTTTCCTCTCTTCCATCTGCAAATCACACCCACTTGCACCTGTAACGTAGGACAATGTTTTCCACACCCAGCTAAATCGGTACAATTCACACCTCCAGCTTCCCCCTTGAAGGCCAGCTACTCATGGGGCAGGGTGCTTAGAAGACAGGAGCAATCCACCTCAGGGAAGAAATAATGCAGAAACACCCAACTGTCTGAATCCTCAGAATATAATTATGTGAAGAGATTGAAATGACAAGTTCACTTTGGATGGTTTTGTTCTCTGTGACAAGGCTGAAGTTATCTCCTCTGCCGAAAAGCAGAAAAACAGAATTGTAATGGCAATTAATTTACATTCAAATAGCTCTTCTCATCCAGCTGGATCCTAAAGAGCCCCAAAACTGTGCTAGCTGAGCACCCAAAGGGGAGGATGTTGGGCTCCTTCATCTCATGGTTGATCCCGTTGAAATGCCTGCAGCCCGTGGCAGGATGCTGAGGGCAGAAAGTTAGTAATCAAAGTGGACAACAGTTGTTACTGATTATCTCTATGAAAAGCCAGCCAAGCCAGCCATGTCCTTGGCATCAGGATGCAGATAATAACCAGCACTCCATTCCCGGTGTGTAAACCACTGCTCAGCAGCAGCAGGGCCTGAGCTCTCAGACCTGTCCTGCAGTCAGTGCCTGCCTCCGGGCAACTCATTCACACTCCCGCTGGTCCTATCCCCACGGGCAAGGCAGAGGCACTATCTGCACCTTTCATCTGTGCCAATGATCTCTTCAGATCTGCTCTCTAGGGCAGGGATGTCTGCTGTGCTTGTGCAGGCAGTGCAGCAGCCTCTGCGGACACAAACCTTTGCCCTCACCACCCTCCCCCCTGCACCCTGGGGTTGGGACACAAGCTTTCCATTTCCTACAGACATTGGATAGCCTGGATATTTCCAGGTGCACTGTGGAACAGCCTGTCCCTGTGCTGTGGGGCTTCCTGCACTGGGGATTCAGGCATCTCTGCCGAGGTGGGTAGGTCAGTCTGGGCCACAGAGTGAAGATGCTCTAACATTTCTTCACCTGCCCTGGTTCTCCTCTAGTGCTCACGTGTAGATCTGGGGCAATGAAATGTGCCCTCCCCCATTGCATTCCGCCTCCTCACCCTGTGCAATTCCTCAAAGAGAAGGAGATGGGATTGGTAGGAAGATCTTCCTTCATTCGTTGGTACTCACCCTTCTTTGCTGTGCAGCAGCAGCTGACTGCATGGGAGGTTCTTTCAAGAACCTCAGTATAGTTTAATATTTAGGCTCTGCTTGGGTTCCTGCTACCCAGGTGTAGAGCCTGTGCAATGGAGTTGGAAGCTTGCAGGAGCCAATTTGACATGTTTCCCTGTAGAGCAAGTCCTGGTGAATCCTGGCTCCAGGAGCCCTGACACCACCCTGTGCAGCACATCCACATTCCAGTCCCCTCTGACTGACACCAGCCCTGCTCCAAATGCCTCCAAAATTAAAAAAATCACCGCCTGGCTTGTCACAGCTCACCTGCACTGTCCCAGGTCTGTTTCTGGTTGGCCAACATCTTCCCAGGGGTGGGACAGCCCCAGCAGTGCCACCACTCCAGCCCAGGGGCTGGAGCCATCCTGTGCCTGAGCTGGCTCTCCTGCACATGGTCCTGGGAGTGAATGCTGGGCTGCACGTGGGGTGACACCCATGGGACCGGGCCCAGGCCCTCAGTACGTCCTGCAAAGACACTGAGCATGGACGGAAGCTCCCCTGGACATCAACAGCAATAACCTATTCCAAGGGTTCATTTGCCACTTACCCCAGCTGTTCATCTATGCAGCCGCGGACACGGGGGAGGTCTGAGCGCTGTGAAGCAGGAGGATCCCATCCCACCCTCTCAGCCGTGTCCGGTCAATGAGCCCCAGGTGCAGTGCAGGGACATCCTCACACCCACCCAGGGTGTCACAGGCAGCAGCTCAGGCTGCCCCTGCAGATGGTGGCACCTCAGGGCTGGCTGGAGTGGCCCAGGACAAGGTGCTCACAGCCTCCAGCCCCTGCTCTGTGCTCCCTGCCTGTACTCCCCTCCTTTCTGGACAGCTGCTTGTGTCTCTCCCTGGTGACCCACACCTGGCCTCACACACTTATTCTTAAGTTGTTTGGGGTTTTTTTACACAGCAGTGCTGTGAGTGTGTGCTGCTACATGAACCCACTGCCAGGAACGAGGAGCTATAACTGGCTCGTTTCAGATAATTATAGTGCGTGTTTCTCCCAGCTACGCAGAGATGCTTTGAACTGCTTCCTCACACACATGGACATATTTTTAATATGCTTCTTTGCTTTGTGCAGAGGGAGGCTCAGATGTATTGGATGACTGCCCCGGTGCAGCTGATGCCAAATGCCACAAATAGTGGTTAAAAAAGAATATTTTCTCCCCTATCATCCTCATCTCCACTGAGAGTGGGGAAGGTGCTGAGGTGCATCTGCCATCACCATCCTTGCTGGTGCAGTGGCCAAGGAGAGAAAAATATCTTGCCCAAGGTCTGCACACCACATTGCATTGATGCCAGAGGGAGTTTCTGGTTCCACCTCCCCGAGTTCACCTGCTGCATGTTCTCACCTGGGCTCTCCCCACAGCTCCACAGGGATGTCCCAGCCCCTGGTCAGGGGGACACCTCAGGTCTGCAGCCCCTAAGAGAGCCTGAAATACCTCCTGGGGGGCATGGTAATAGCAGGGTCATGTCTCACTGAGCATGATGGAGAAGAAAACAGAGGGAGGAAAAAAATCAGGAAAAATGTGGCAGCATTAAAAAAGTTGCCACCACCCACAAAACAGAGAGGCAAAGGCAGAGCTCTGCAGCAGGCAGGGGCTCCACAGGCAGAAAAGTAGCATTTCCTCAGCACAGAAACCCACATGGGTTGGGTTCAGGACTGCCTGCCCTCAGCCCAAAGGTCTTGGAAAATATCCCATTGGTCTTTGCTTGAGAGCCTGAAAAGCATCAGCAGGCACTTGGTGTACTACAGCATTCCCTTCTACTCAGCTTCCCAGTGATTTTAGAGGCTTTCACACCAGAGAACATAAAAGACCTCCCTCCATCCCCTCTATTTAATTTAGCATTACTACTGCAGCTGCAGTGGTGCACAACACCATGGGAAAAAGCCTTTTCCATTCACCAGTGGTGTTCCTTTTTCATACTTGCTGCCTCTCTGCTACTGGGCAGCAAATATCCCACACAAACTTTCAACAACCTTCAGTCGAGTTTTTGACAGGGCTTCTCATCTTGTTTTCCCAAGAGACTTTAAGGACACACTGAGCCCTGCAGCTAAGGAGTGTGCCAATAACTGCAATATTTGGCTGAACAATTCCTGCCACTACCACCCACTAAAGGAAAAAGCTGCCATGGATTAGCAAAAAGCACCTGGACACGCTCATGGGAGAAAAGTCCAACACAAACCAGGTCCCTCCTCCCCCCGCACCCAGGACCGTGTTCTCACCCAAGAAAGCCTCTCACTCTACCCTCAGCCCAGAGTGAGCTACCTCCAGGCACACCTTGTCTTTATCACCAGGTTTAATTAGCACCCCAGTTTCTGCCATTGCAATTAACCTACTTTAAATAAAGGGAAACAGATGCCTTGCAGAGGATCTAATACATCCCAGAGCGGACAGAAACCAGCCAAAGCTTGAGAAAGGAATCAGAGCTGAGATGCAGCTGCTGGTGTTTTAGCACCAGGAGGGAGGATGAGCAATGAGCTTTGCCTGCCCACAGAGGGTTTATCCAGCTGCCCCCAGCTACAGCAGGGTGGTTGGCTGCAGGGGGGTTTAGTTGCTGTTCTTTGTCTTTCCTACGTCTTATGAACACGTTAAAACAAAGGTGCCTGTGGTGTATGTCCTGAAAACTTCAGCTGGAGATTTACCTGGTGAAAGGCCTGTGGGGCAGGAAAGGTCCCTGCACAGTAAAAATCACCTTGGTTGCTCCATGGGGGGAGAAAAGGCTTGTTTTATGTCCTAAACAAAGTTGGGAAATGGGATGGGTTTGGCTCAGTACCTGAGCAGACAGTTTTTTAAAAGGCAACAAAGACAGACCTTGAAAAAACTGAGTTGGGCCTTCAAAAAATTACTTGATTTTAAATTTTTTTTATGAAGTAAAGACCTCAAAGAACTTAATTTTGAGTTAATTTTAGTTGGTTCCAAACCAAAATGTTTTGCATTGCTCTAGCTTTTTCTAGTCCTCCTCTTTTTTTTAACTTTCTGTAATTTTTGCTTTTAGAAGAGTATTTTGGCAGTTACAAAGAACCTATGATTTTGAAAGCATCTGTCATCAAGTGCAGGAACAGTCCAGTGTGGTTACAGTGTTTTCTCATTATACAACCAGAAACGTGTGCCCAGTCCATCCTCTCCTTGCAGCACCTCCCATCCTTTCATTCTGAGCTGGTGTTCACAGAGGCTTGTGCCAGACAAGGACCCCTCTCCTCACCCTTGTCCCTCCCTGGGCAGGACCACAGAATCCCCAGAGCCCCTGGCCCTTCCCAGGGGTAAAAGGAGCTTTGGGGGGGTAAAATGTTCAAATCAAAGGACCACCAGCATTATAATAACTCCTTGACAAAACAGCTGTGAAAAAGTACACCACTGTTGTCTTGTAAGTGTTGGAAATCACAAGCTAGCCCCAAAAGACCAACATTCTGAATATTTTTTTGATGCTAAAGAAGCATGTAAGCTTAATATTAACTGTTACTCACTTAGATCCACAAGTTCTGCAACAAATTTCAGTGAGTGAATACAAGTGCTCTGCTCTATAAAGTGAGCTGGGCGATGATGTCAATGGTTCCTGCAAGCTCCAGGAAACAGTAATGGGGAAGAAAACCAGACTTAGCAGGTATCTTGGAAGCAGAACGGGCTGTGAGATTTGAAAGGGCGTTGAAATGGAAGGAAAGGGTTAAAGACGAGGTGAAGAAGTGAAGGTTGTGACCACAGCTAGAGGAAGAAACAGCCCATCCATCCAGCAGAGGGGTGAGTTTCAGCCAGCCCTAATGTCACCACCACGCCTATCCCGTTGAGTTTTGGGTTATTTATTCCAGCCTGCCCCTCCTGTCTCATTAAAATTCATTTCACAGAATATCTGATCAGCCTTCTTCTTGCTGAGGAAAGAATATTCCAGACTCTCAGCCCCCATCAGTGGTTCATTTTTCCCAATTAGTAATAGGCATGCATTTCATTTCAGAGTTTCTCTTATTTTTAATACATTTCCATAACTTGTTCTTGATGCCTTTAATGTTTTGCTGTATTTTGCTGTGCAACCCTTCTCTCCTCCTTCCCATCCATTTGTGCTCCTCCTTCCCAAGCCCTGTTTTTGCAGTTTGCATGAGTCCTGTTTGTTTTCTGGTCTCTCCCGAGGCAATCGAAGGTCTCTTCCTGGGCTCCTTGTCCTCATTTCACACCAGCCTGTCACTGAGCCTTTCTGGGTGAGCTCTGGCCCTCCCTTCATGCTCTCTTCCCACAGCCTGTCTGTCTGTGTGGGAAAGGACCTGTCCCTGCACTGACAGCTGCTTGGTCCCAGCACTGACACGGCCCCCGTTTCCCATGTGAGCCCCAGGGACTGAAGGAGAGCAAAGCTGGCCTGAGTCTCCCTTTCATCATTTTCCTCTTTTCCCAGCAATGGACTTTCAGTGTCACTAAGCAAAGTGTGTGTGTGTTTACTAGTAGCACAAATTAACAGACAAAATGAGTTAATTAGAACTAAAGACTAAACTAATTGCTTCCTGTTTAAAATGCTTTCTAGTAAATGCAGAACATACAATTTTTCTCTTCTTGATTCTCTTTTCCTACCATGTGTTTCCCATCAGTGTTTTGGGAGTGCTGGAAGTTGTTCTCTTCCCAAAACCTAAATAATCTCCATAGAAAATTTTCCACATTTCAGGAAACTTAACAAGTTTCTCTCTTCCACCTTCCTGACCTCCTGAACATGGCTGCTGGGGGCTGAGCTCTGCAGAACTGGGGTTTTTATCTGATCCCAGCACAGGAGGGACAGGCAGGACCCTCACATTGATTTCCTGTCCCAAAACCTTTGACAGAGACACTGCCAGGTCTTTGAAAGCAGACAGACACCAGAAAATGGATCTGTTCCTTATTTCCAGATTCTTACCAATGGCAGTGAAGCTCCCAAAGCCAGAAACAGCAGATCAGTTAATAAAAGGGATTAAACAAAATGAACAACTATGTAAGTTATTATTAAAGCTGAGAATCTGGTGCAATGAAGGAAAGAGCAGTATCTGCAGATCTAACAGTTCAGAGAATAGTCTAGAAAAGGTACAGCTGCCTGCCTGCCAAAACCTTCCCTTTTGGCCTCAAGCAAAGCAGGAATCTCTCCCAGAGGCACAGTGCTGCAGCAGGGCCAAGCACTTTGCCTTGGTCACTTTTTCCAGTTGGATGTGAGACTGGACGGACCACTGATCCAGGACAGGATGGGAATGCTGTGTGCTGGCAGGAGCCTGGGCCAGAACAGCATAAGTGCTTGAGGCTTCAAATACACATACTTGTTCTTACAACCTGTCTGCAGAGAGAGTGGGACGAGGGCTGTGAGGCCAGCACACCTTCTCATAGTGTTCAGGCATGTGGAATGGAATATTTCAGCTGGAAGGGACCGACAATGATCATCAGGTTCAACTGCCTGACCACTTCAGGGCTGAGCAGCAGCAGCTCCAGCCAAAGGGCCAGCAGAAGGACAGAGCTTTTGCATTTCACAGACAACAGGAATGTTGCAAATGGCAATAAACAAACACACACAGGTTGCTTGTTTGTTCTAGGATGCACCTGTGTGGGACACAGTACTCCAGTGCAGCACACGTGCTGCAGGTGTCTCCACCTTGTCTTTAACAGACTTATGCCAAGAGCAAGCCCCTCAGTATGGCTGATCTCAGACAGCTACGGAGAGCACAGAAAACCTCGGCGTGTCTGCAGCCCCCCAGGAAGCCCCTCGGGCTGCCCTTGAGCTGCCCCCGGGGCTAAAGCAGCAGGGACAGCGCTGGGTCCTGCAGCCTCTGAACCACCCAGGGGTTTACATGGAGTTTCCTACTGCAGATAAGGGTCAGCAAAGCAGTTATTTCACGTGAACTTTCTAGTTCCATTTCGATAAGAGTCAAGATGGCAAAGTTCCTTCATCTCTTCTGGTTCTGGTGTATTTCTTCTTTCT
>NW_009953803.1:1626635-1637869 GCF_000747805.2 Chaetura pelagica
CAGGAATCCTCTCTCCCTGCAACCCAGACTAAAGGCTGAACTAAAACCACGGTCACACGGTGTTAGAGCAGGGAGATGAGCACAGGAGAGCAGCCACCTGCACTCACCTCTCTTGCTGTGCTTTCCCAGACAGGAACAGCTGGCCACTGCAGGTGACGCCAGGTCAGATGGACAGGCTGCAACCTCCAACCATTCTGAAACAGAAATACTCAGGTTCATTAAAATAGACATTGTATCAGAGCAGACCTTATAGCAGGCAATCAGATCCCACGGGAAGACCAGCTGAAGGCATTCATTGTTTCTTAATAATCTTTAAAAAGTTCAGCCTCCTTTTCATCTTGATACAAATTTAGCATAAGTGTCTTGAAGCTTGTCTTCATTGGAACAAGACACCAAGAAAGGCTGTGGATAGTTAATCCCAGTAAGTGCATGCCCAAGTCTTAGACTTCTACATTTTTCCCAGTAATTACCAACATGTTTGGGGAATTCTGTCTATGTTAAGCTTTGCTGTCATGGATGAACTGCAAGGGCTGTTTCTCATCCCACAGGTCCCACGGGCCAAGGCCCTGTACACCTACCGGGGACACAACCCCGGGGAGCTGAGGTTCAACAAGGGGGACATCATCATGCTGCTCCGACAGCTCGATGAGAACTGGTACCTGGGGGAGGTCAACGGGATCAGCGGCGTCTTCCCAGCCAGCTCTGTGCAAGTCATCAAGCACCTGCCCCTGCCACCACCCCTCAGCAGAGCTCTCTACAGCTGTGACCTGAGGGGCAGGGACAAGCCCGAGGGCAAGGACTGCCTGACGTTTCACAAGGTAACATCACCCCACAGCAGGCAGGGCCTGGCAGCACAGGCTGGGCCATCTTCTTTAGACTGTAAGGTGTTGTGCTGCTCCTCAGCTCCACAGGAGCTTCTTTTGGAGATCAGTAAGGCCCCCAGGCCCCCTCAGACCCTGCTGCCAGTGGCTGAACCCCCAGGACTGCCCCACAGGCACATGGGGGTATGAGCAGGAATTGGGGTATCCAGAGAGGGACACAAGTGCTCACCAGCAGCAGCCACTGCTGTCCCTTCAGCTCAGCTCACCCAAGCTGTTGTCCTTGGCAAGGAGAGGCTGAGGGTGGGAGCCTGCTCTCAGAACCAAAGCACTCCCAGGAGATCTCTGAAAGACACAGCAAAGACCATTGCCTGCAGTTGTTAGCTGGGGGTACACACTGCTGCAGGCAGGACACACCCAGCCCGCTGGAGACCTGTCTCTGCAGAGCAGGACCTGAACTGCTGCTGTCACTCCCTTTAGTGCCCAACGGCTACAGAGCTTGTGTTCACTGTCAGAGGACAAGCTCTCTGAGTAACTGCACCTCCCAGCAAAGCCAGCTGTCCCCGCAGTGTGACAGGAGGAGAGGCAGGAAGAGCAGGCACTGCCCCCCTCTCCCTGCAGCCCTTCCTGCTCCCAAGTGGGAAGGGGAGGCAGGGGAGGGCACCTGTGGGACAGGCCAGATGTCCCCTGGGGTCAGAGCTGGATGTGGGGTGGCTGGCCAGGGGCAGGAGCCAAGAGCCAGCTGTGGTTTCTGACCACAGGGAGGAAGTAAATGAGAAAAATGAGTTCAGGGCAGCATCAGACACCAGCAGCAGGGCTGTGGAAGGTGGGCTGGCAGCAGGCTAGTGCAGATGCAGAGGCTGGGCAGCCAATCCTCCCATGGTCAGAAGTCATGTATTAGCAGGAGGCACCTTCCTCAGCTTTCTGCCATCTCATCCCTGCCCCTCAGCCCTGCACCAAGCACTCAGCTTCCCCGCTCCCTCGCTGGTCTGAAGCCTCCACAACAGGGACAAAAACTGGGGGCTAAAATGCAAAATTCAGGCAAAATATCAAAATTGCACTTTTAACAGCATTTGTTGTGACTGTTCTCGTAGCTCTGATCACTGGGGGATCTGCCCCTGAGTCCCTGAGCTGCTTCCAGGGGCTGCAGGGGGACAAGCCTGGTCCCTCTGGCCCCAGCCACCCCACAAGTGTCCCCCCCTGCCAGGTCAGCCCCTCACAGGCAGCATTCCCAACCTTCCCAGTGCTCCAGCTCCAGAGACCTTCAAGCCACCAGCTCCCTGGCAGTGTTTTGATACCACTGGTCTAGACATGAATGGTATTCCTGCAGTTTAGCTGGAGATGCAGGGTGTAAATAGCACCAACAAGAATTCCTAGAAATAAAATTAATACTTGTAATCATCATAATTACAGCAAGCACCTCTGTGGCTATTTTATAAAAGGACATGAGTAAAACATCTTATGTGAAGCTCTAATATATTTTGAAAAATGTCTTTTCATTTAATGAAATTATTTTAGCTTCAGTTATTACTCATTCAAGTCTGGCATTAACAGAGTAAGTTAGTTGGGGCCGTGCAAATCCAGCAAGAAATGATAAATTAACTATGGAAAAGGCAAAGGTAGGTCTGCTCTGGGAGAGGCTTTTCCTGGCTTGTTTCTGCCCCATTTTATTGCGTCCCCCAGTGTTTACAGAAGGCAGGAAAATGTTTCCTGTTTAGGCTAACGTTAATTACATACAGAAATGACAAAATTGGCAGCTTATAAGTGCACATACACACGCACTCTGGTTTTTAAACCTTGCTTTAAAGAGTGAGGGGGAGGGAAATGTGAAAACAATCCCTGCTTTAAAATGATAATGCTTGAGAGGCACCTGCACGGCTCCTGCGCCCGCGTCATCCTCCTTCCCCCAGCAGCCAGGCACGTTGCCTCACATGAGTGGGTGAGAATCTCAAAGTTTTGCAATTCGTTAATGTCAGCAGTAAATCATGATTAACTCCTCTGGCAGTCATCGTGGTGAAAAACATTGTCACCACATGCCCTTTGCTATTAATACTGTGTGATCAGCAGTTTCCAAGAAATACTGTTTGAAGGCTGCCCATATGCAAACTCAGGGCCTGTCCCTTCCCTCTCTAAGCCCAATGGTTTAAAAGCCAGGGATTTTTTTCAAGGGAAGCAGAACCAAGCCATGAATGTTTTGGCCTACAGACACGTAAGTGGCTGGCTCTAATTCTGCTCAGAAAGCCACCATCAGTGAGGCCTTCTCGAAGCTCATGGGCTGCAGGGTTTGATGTCCTGCTGCAAGACGCACCCAAGTGTGTCAGCATGAGTGGGAGAGGCTGACGTGCCCAAATGTCCCTTTAATTCAGAGCTGAAGTGATTCTAAGGATGCTAGAGAGGCAGCCAGCTCTCCTGCTCTCCTGCTCTCCTCACACCCGTGAGCCAAGGCCTTGACAAACAACAAACCCTTCTGTAAAGCCCCGGGGGGAGCTCCCAGCCTCAGCAGTGGGTTGTCTAAGCAACACGTGTTTCAAACCCATTCTAACCCTGCTGTCAGCTTTGCATCTGTGGCTTTGCATGCAGGACTTGTCACTGAAAACGTACCAAGGAAATGACTGAGCCACAAGTTTTCAAAGATCACCTGTAACATCATCTGAAATCCGCCTGCAGCTGCCGGGGGGGGGGCAGAAGGGCACCTGAGCAGCCTGCAGGCGGTGCCGGGTGTACCTCCTGAACCCCGCTGTCTCCTCTGTCCCCTCCAGCCCAACACCACGGCGCGGCAGCTCCTGCAGACCAGCAAGAGCCACTGGTCCCCGCAGTTCAAGTGCGCGTCCCTCCGGACGGCGTCTCCCAAGGCGAAGGGCGCGGACTCGGCCCCGTTCCCCAAGGTGCCCGACTCCCGGCGGAAGAGCCCGCGGCCGTTCTCCATCACCACCGCCCTCAACACCCTCAACAGGATGGTCCACGCGCCCTCCGAGCGGCAGGCGATCAGCTCCCCCGTGCTCATCAGCTCCAGCAACCCCACCGTGGCCACCCAGAGCAGCGAGAAAGCCGAGCTGCCCCACGGGACCCCGCTGCAGGTGAGGGGGGCTGGGGGGGCAGCACGAGTGCGGAACTCGAGCCCTGGGAAGAAGCACGAGGTGCAGGCAGCAAGGTGAAGAGCTAAAGCACAAACACGGGAAGACAAAGCACCTGTGCTAAGAGCAGCACCAAGATGTGCCACCCGCAGCCGCGATGGTTTCCCCTCGTTTTGCACTGGAAAGGTCTGTCTTCAGGGTTTCAGGGACCTAAGGGAGTTCATAAGAAGATAAATTAGGTTATCAGAGTAACTAAACACAGATAAAGCACATTCCTGACCTGGTTTCTGCCCCACTGCAGGGAGCTCCAGGCATAGAACAGAAAATAGAGAGCTTAACTGCAAAACAAAGTATTTTTCATTTTGGAAAGTACTATGGAACATGAGCTCCCCAGGGAGCTAACTGAGCTCCAGCTCATTCACACACACACACATCTGCATGTGCCTGAATTCATACCACAAGCAAACATCTGGCTTGCCATATAATGATGTTAGATCAAAAACAGCAGCTCTCGACATTTGCACAGTTAGAGCTAAAACCAGCCACTGGCTGCTCTCACCTGTGTCACTTCAATGAGCCTTTCCAAGCTCCTCTCACATAATTAGGTTGCACCAGCACAGTAGGACCTGCAGCATCAGGCCCTGAATTATGAGCAAATAAAAGCCCAGTGAGATGAGTGAGGAGGCTGCATCGTGCTGAGCCACTGCTTTAACGGACTCTGCATCTCACCCCCATGCCCAAAAGGAAAAGAGAAACCTGCTCTTTTTGCTAATTGCTGCTTGCATTTTTCTGGCAAGTGCCCGCCGGGCACGGGCAGGCACTGCAGAAGCCCAGAGCTGTACCCTAATCCCCACAGCTTTCTCCAGAGGCAAACTGCCTGGGGACTGGCTTCCTCACACCACGCCAGGCAGCAGCAGCAGTATAACCCCTACAGAAATAATGAAAACACTACCTGCTTCATCTGAGCAGGGCTGCCCACCCTTCTGAAAAGCTATCAGGGCCTCTGCCCTACCATAAATCAGTCCTCTGCCCACATCTGTCCACGTCCAGATGAAAGAATTCTGCCAGGAGAGGGCAATTAACCGGGTCCTTGTCACTCTGCAATCTGAACAGGGTCTGTGCTGAGAGAAGCAGAATTTGAGGCTGAGATAATAACCATAGCCTGACCTCTTGGACTGTATCCGCTCTTCATTTTAGGAGGGAAAGGAGTCTCATTCCTCCTTCATACTCTGCCTAAAGATCTCAATACAGAATCTTCGCAGATCATCTAAAATGGGAGAAAAAAGGGGTTTGTTTAGATTTATCTGACATCTTTCATATTCAAGGTTGCTCTAAAGCTTTATAAAGCAATAAGCAGGGCCCTGGTAGCTCCGTGTTTGTGCAATAAAACCCAGCAGGCATTTTGTACTTAGCAATAGCCTGCAAAGAGCCTTGGATGTTAGACCCCGTTTTATGTGAGAGGAAATGAAGCCTTACAATAGAACTATAACTCAATTGAAATGGTACCATCTCTTGCAAACCTCATATAATTTTACCAAAAATGTCTCAGCATGAACTATTGTCAACAGCAGAAGCAATAGCGTGTTGGCATGTTGCTGTAGAAGGGTTGGAATCCCCTTTTTTCTGAACAACAGTTTTGCTCCCAGAGGTTTGAGGGAGGACCTGTGCTGCTCATGGGCCACACAGGTTGCAGTTTTTCCTTTTTCCATCTCTGGGTTTGGGTTGCAATGGCTGAGCTGCAAAGTGGAGAATCTTTTGCAAGCCCTGGCACCAGCTGTCACCTGAGGATGGTTGGACTTGGTAATTTCCGAGGTCATTTCCAACCACGATGATTCTGTGACTCTGCAATGGGACAGCACAACCACCTTAGTGAGCAAACTGGAAACCAAGTGACCCTGCTGCTATCCAAGCCTTTAGATCCCTCTGCAAGGACAGGCTTCCAAATAGAAACTGAGTATTTGGATGTAGGTTTTTTTAAAAAAAATCCAAGCGTTTTGAACAGGTATGGTCATTGCTCTCCTTGGGGTCAAAGAAAGTGGGAATTTTCCAGTAGCTTGTAGTTACATGATACTTGCCCCAAGCTATGAGACTCCATGCACTCGAGGGAGACAAAGAGGAGCACTGGCATCCCCCAGCACGGGGGTGCTGGGCAGGGGCGCGGGGGGCTGCACCCCGGGCACCCGCGGGCTCGGGAGCAGGTCGGACTCACCGCTGCCCATGAAAGGGAATACCCGGGAGCAGCCGGCGCTGCCACCCTCCCTCCCTTCCCTGCTGCCAGCCCGGCTCAGAACCGGTTCCCGGCCTGTGGCACACCGAGCCATGCCGGTTGTGCAAGAGCCCGGCACGGCCCGGGGTGCTGAGCCCTGTCCTGCCCCTCCAGCAGCACCGGCAGCTCAGGAATCCCTTCCCAGCCACCCAGGAGCTTATCACCCTGGGCCTGCTGGTGCTCAGGTCAGGAAACATCAGGCCAGAGCTGCTGCTGCCCTTTGCTGCTCCTTAGCAGGAGCTGATCTCCCTGACATCTGCTCTCAAGCACATCAGGCTTCCCTATGTAATAAAGGAGCTGAAAGTCCCAGGCGCGGCTGCCAGTAGCGCCGGGTGCCCCACAGCACGATGGGGACCATGTCCCTCCCCACAAGGCAGCTCCTGAAGACCGGCCAGGGAAGTGCCTGTGTCAGCAGGGAGCCAGGGACAGCAGCCAAGGCAGAAACCACCTTGGCGACAAGCAAGGTGGGGAGATGGAGTAAGAGGGATTTAAGGAGAGGCGGAAATGAAACTCCCTGTGCTTACAAGAGCTTGCAAGGTACTCGCAGGAGATCAGCAGGAGTGCTGAAATCACTTAGACCTGGCTGGAAAATAATTAATTCCATCTTTTAACCTCTCTGTTGACAATACAGAACTGTGTCAGATCCTTCCATGCAGATTGGCAACAGAGAAAGATGGAAAACCTTCAGTTTTCCATCCCAAAGTGAACAACTGAACACAGTTCCATCAGGAAAGCCAGCAAAAGGTTGTCATTTTGCTCCAGTGCAGGAAAAATAAACTCCAGATTCTCAGAATTCAAAGGTTTTGATTATCAATATTATTAAAACAGAATTATAATTCCCAATTAATTTCATTTATATGAGAGGCTGGTCTGACCCCACCTGGATTAGAAAATGAGAAACAGAGATGGTTTGCAGCTTACCTGCCACTCCAGGTCCAGGGACAGAAGCCAGAGTTGCTGGGTTTTTTTAATTAACTTACTGAGAGCAATAGAGATGGTGAGTCACTTTTTTTTTCCCTAGGTCCTTGCTAAGCCAGTGCCCCAGCACCATCTTACAGACATGACCACTAGAAATTAGATTTGAAATTAACACAAGATTAAAGCCCTGACAACTTACATCATTAAAGGTCCTGTGGTCTTTGCTGGAGAGCAAGACTGCCAGCCACATCCCAGCCCAGTGACTTTCTGCTGGGCTGGAATTCCCCAGGGATGCTGCTGCAGCCCCCCTGCTGTGCTGGAGCCACCTCCAGAGGAGAGAGATGTGGTGGTCCATGTTCCAGCCAGCCCTCTGCCTCCCTGCTGGGCATGGAAACAAAGCAGCCAGCTAGCACTGGTCAAAAAACTTCAGCTTCAGTTGTTTTGCTGTTGTCGTCTGAAAGAGAGCTGAGCTTTCATGTGAAAGGGAAGGGTCTACTGCCCGTGGAAAATTCTGGTTTCATTGTAAGACCTTTCACCCCAATTGCTACATAAGTTTGCAGCCAGCAAGGAAAATACTTCCTTTAAAGTATGCTGTCATGCAGCTCCAAGCAGGATTGAGCCCAGCATCTTCCTCTTCTGGCATGGCAGGAATTCCCTGATCCGCACTGCGAGTCTCCTGACCAAAGGGGAAGATGCTAATAGATGGTCCAGGAGATGCAGCCCCAACGGATGGAAAAACAGTGGAGGAGGCACTTAGACCTAAGCCTCCTCCAGGCACGTCAGTAGCATTTCTTACTATAAGTACCGTGTACAGTTGTCCTACACACTTCAGGGGTTTTTATCTGCGTGTTCTTCAGATGGTTTTGGAAAAGAATTAACATTTCCCATGTCTAATAGCTCCAGTACTGTTTTTTTACCACCCATTCAATCTATCAGCTGGCTATGAAACACAAGCCCACTTTGCACCAACAACCCAGCAAAGGAGCTCCATGTCTTGTTCTTGGCATCTGGAAGCTCCCTCCAGCCTGCAGAGTATGCTGGAGATGGGAGTGCAGACTTCCTTGGACTCAGAGAGCTCTTCCTATTTACTTGTCTGAGAGCAGGACTGCTCTCACCTGAGAGCTGGCATTTGTAGAAATTGCCCCTTTTCTTTCCATTGGATGTTCTTAACCCTTTGAACAAACCCCACTCTCCACACAGTCCTCTCATGGAGGTGAAGCCTCTGCAGAGATCAGTGCCATGTGAAGGGGGGACAGCTGCCCATGGTGCAACCATGCTGGAGCCCACCAAGCACAAAGGACATAGAACCAGAACCAGTGGCAGCAGCAGAACAGACACAGAACAGGTGCAGGCAGGTCTGGGGGCACAGCCAGGTGCTCAGCCAGACTCCAGGCACAGGGTGCTCACCTCCAAAATCCCCCAAAGTGGTGGATATTACTCAACCTGCAGGACATGGAGGGGCAGGGGAGAAGGAACAACCCAGAACACCGCCCACATCCTCACTGGGACGACAGGGAGGTCCAAGGAGTCACCTTCTTTCCTCAGGCAGGCGGCAGCAGGGACGGGCAGCGCAGCCCTAGCACGGGGGGTTCAACACACACAGTTACCCTGACAGCAGGAACAGGGCTGAGGTTCCTCCTTGGAACATGAAAGACCCCTGCGAGAGGACAGAGGGGGGGCATTACGGTGGCTGGTACCCCCAAAGGTGCAAAATGGTAGTGGGGAAAGGGCCACCCCAAGGCCCAGCCCAGGCTGTGCTCCCAGACGGCAGCAGCTGCTCCGGAGCTCGGCCCGCGGGGCTCCTCGGGACGCCGTGGACAGAGTAAATAGCTTTAATAATAGTTATTAAAAGATCACTGAGGCACGGACTGTATTATTTAGGGTTTAGACAATGCCAGTACACCCAGCTGGAGCTAAATAACTAACAAGTGAAACAGCAAGGCTTACACAGCCCTCACCTGCAGACGCGAGGGCTGCCTGCCCAGAGCCCTCCCCGGCGCAGGCACCACACAGGGAGTGAACAGGAGGAGCCCACCTTGCTCAGGGACAAGCAAAAAGGGTGAGAAAACACCGAGCACAAGGAGAGAGGCACAGGAGTGTTTCCAGCTCGAGCAGATCTCATATACTTGAGATGAGCAGCAATTACAGGTTTAGGGCTCAAACTTGTCCTTTCTTTCTCCCTGCAGGTCAGTGCATCTTACTACCCTGTGCCAGGGTCCTTGGGGCACTCTGCAGCCATCGTCACTCTTCCCCACCTGCAACACCACATACCAACTTACATGTACGTAAGGAAACTGAAATATGCTGGGGGGGGGGGCCTTGTAATTTCCTGTACCTTCACCTTAGGCTTATCCAGCCAAAGGTTCTGTGAGCTGGGAGGCAAAGGCAGATGGAGCCCAGCTCCCGTGTGCTCGGATCCAAATGCAGATCCATGTAGGAATGTACTTGGCTGGTCTCATCAGGGGGTCACAGTGACAGCATCACAGTTGAACTATTCTATTTCCAGCTGGTGAACTGTCCTTGAATCTTACTAACTTATTGCAGTATTTACAGATTATAGTTCTGCCTATACATTTAAATTGTTTTAAATACACAGAAACTCCTTAAATGTCTCTAGTTATTTAAGTAAACCAGTGATGGTCACTGGTGTGTTGAAGGATCTGACCTTTTAAAACTTTCCCAGGGTTAAAATTTGCAGATAATACATTGTGATGAATTGTTTTCCTGTAGATAAGATTCAGCAGCCTGGCACTGTACCTAATAACAACCTGATAGCAGCAAGCTGTCTACATGGTAATTAGCACCTCCACAGTATCGGGCCAGACCTGTGGAATCACTGGTACCCAGGAGCAGTATCTGTGCTGAGCTCAGGATGCTGCTGCTTTCACACATGAGCACAGGTCATCTGAGACTATTGCACACATTTAATCCTGAGCACAGGAAAACTCCTAATACCTTAAAATAGTTTGCAGAGTGAGGATGTTACTAAACTGTGCAATCAGCTGCCTGTTCTGCACAGCTCCTTTTCCAGCCTTACTATCTCAAACCTGTATCTGCACATCCCACTCTCCAGGGAGTCCTGTATAAAATGCCAAACCACTGCAGCAGCAGAACAGCCTCACACTGAGCCTGCTGCTCTGGGCAAGGAGCAGTCACTTTATAAAGACAGGCATTTCCAGGCAAACTTTCAAGTGGCTGGTCTGAAGAGCAGGGAGAAAGAAACCTTTTTAAAAATTATGGTAGAGCCCTTGACTATCTAGACAACTACTCTGTTGTTTCTATTTTTGAAATAATATCTGATAATTGCTGTATTGGTCTGTAACTCATTAATACTAGGGAGTAGATCACATTCCCCTTGAAGAAAAACAACAACAATGCAATTAAATTAAATGTGTTACACTGGAGACAAAGTTCTTTGAAGAACTAATGGGAAAGTTTTGAAAACTATACCATTTTCTTTTGCTCCTGTTTTGCTGTGTGGTCACGAGTGGCTCCCTGTAGAGAACAAAGCTTCATCACCTGGTCACAGTCCCAGAATCACAACAGAGGGTCTAGAGGGGATCTCAATTTGGTTTCTGCAGGCAAACAGCTGCTGCTCACCCAGAGCCAGTGCAGAGGGTCTCCAGCATGGCCAAACCCCGGAGCTGCAGGGTGGGCTCTGACTGTGCTGCAGGCTCCCTCCTCACCCCCTCTCTCCCCAGGTGTGTGGCTCTGCATTCCTACCTGGCTCACAGACCGGAGGAGCTGGAGCTGCAGAAGGGAGAAGGGGTCCGTGTCTTCGGGAGGGAGCAGGAGGGCTGGCTGCGGGGCATGTCCCTTGCCACGGGGAGAGTGGGCATCTTCCCCAGCAACTACGTGGCTCCCCTCTTCAGGTCTGTTTTTTCTTGCATAAACAAAAACACACGGGGAGGGGAGGGGGTAACACGTAGGATTCGGGGTCTTCTCGTTCCCGCTGAGAAATCTCTGCCAGGGATTCCTGAGGGACAAGGGCCAGGGACCCCTGAGCTGGGGGGGTTGGCTCCCGGCAGCTCTCACGCCTTCAGCTTCCCCGAGTGCCCGCCGGGCTGCCCGGACTTCCCGGGAACCTCACCTGCCGCTGCCCTGCCGGGGGCCACACGGCCCGGAGCAGCCCAGCAGCAGCCTCTGGCCGGTTGCTGA
>NW_009953803.1:1638015-1641487 GCF_000747805.2 Chaetura pelagica
CCTGCTTAATTCAGGCCAGGAGCTTTGGCAGAGCCCGGCGGGTGCCACGACCGGCTCGTTTGGACGAGTCACCCCGGGAGCCGGGGCAGCAGCAGCGCCTGAGCTCGGACTTTGCCTTTGTTCCTCTTGGATGACTTCGGCCTTTTTTTTTTTTTTCCTGCCAGAAAAGAAACCAAAAGCTGAAGGCTCTTTTAGAGTCAAAATACTGTCTTCAGAGCAGGCATTTAATCACTGGACACCATTGATTTAACTAAACAAACATGCATTAGAAAGAGCCATAATTAAAATACACAGAATTAAAATTTACAAAAAAATGCCTGTGCCCTTAGTTCCCCTGAGATATGCTCAGATTAGGTAGATAAATTAATAACAGCTTAGGAAAATAGTGCTCCACTTCTCCAAACAGGAAGTGGGGAAAGTCAGAAGGCCTTGGAGCAGGGTTTCCATGTCTGGAAGCCCTTTGTGCTGGTCCTGCAGGAGCAGGGATGGACAGAGGGGAGCAGGGATGGGCAGAGGGGAGCAGGGATGGACAGAGGGGAGCAGGGATGGACAGAGGGGAGCAGGGATGGACAGAGGGGAGCAGGGATGGGCAGAGGGGAGCAGGGATGGACAGAGGGGAGCAGGGATGGGCAGAGGGGAGCAGGGATGGGCAGAGGGGAGCAGGGATGGGCAGAGGGGAGCAGGGATGGGCAGAGGGGAGCAGGGATGGACAGAGGGGAGCAGGGATGTGCAGAGGGGAGCAGGGATGGGCAGAGGGGAGCAGGGATGGACAGAGGGGAGCAGGGATGAGAAGAGGGGAGCAGGGATGGACAGAGGGGAGCAGGGATGGGCAGAGGGGAGCAGGGATGGACAGAGGGGAGCAGGGATGGGCAGAGGGGAGCAGGGATGGGCAGAGGGGAGCAGGGATGGACAGAGGGGCAGCTTTAGCAGCAGGGGGATCACTTCCATACAGGGCTACCAGGGCTGCACTGACAGACTGTTAGGGCATCTCAGCCCTGCTTCCCTGAAGTCTCCCAGCAACACATCTAAAACTCACCTGCCACACTCCCAGATCCTCCTGATGCCATTTGTTTTCTCCCCCCTCGATTCTCTGTCCTTGCTCACACTCTATCCTGCCAGCTCACTGGGTTCCTGCCAAAGGTCCCAGTGCTGCTTTACTGCCAGTGTTGCCCCCTGCACCCTCCCCATATTCAGCAGTACTGCTGATGAGTCTCAGTCTTCCCAGCTCATTTCTGGCCCATTCAGCCTCCAGCAGCCCCAGGGCTCCACCTTGCCCATAAACAGAGCCAACAAGTCATGCAGAGCACAGCCCAGGCACCCTACAGAGCCTCATAAAGCATTTGGAGCTGCTGTTCTATCCTCCCTAGACAATTTCTACATAGTAAATTGGTGCCTGAGTTACTTGATGAATCACTGTTCAGTTATTAAACCATAAATCATTCCTCTACCCATCAAAATGGTAAAGGAAGAATCAGAGGAATTAGCAAAGGGACATCATGGTGTCCCACTCTCTCAAGGGATTTGGAGCCATGTGGCCAGTGTGCTGGTGGGAAGGGTTGCCAAGGGGTTTTGGCAATTCAGTAGCCCCAGGTGAGAGCATGAAGATGACCTCTCTGGGGAAGGCAGGGGAGGAGGACAATCCAAGGTAGCTCCTGTGCACCCAAAGGGCAGAGGGAAGGCTTGAGCCAGGTGACAGGAGCACCAACCTCTGCCTGGTCTGTATGGACCCACCCAGCCCCTGTGCCTACAGGTGCTTCTCACCACTCCAGCTATTTGGAGGATTTCCCATTATTCCCTATTTGGTAATAATTTCTTACACATCTAGTGCACAAGTCTAGTCTCAGCTTCTTTTCTTGTCCACTCCAAACAGGAAATCTATTCTCTCCGACCCAAAGATGCCTTCCCTCTACGCCTCCTGGACTCTGTCAACCTCCTCGCTCTCCTCCCAGGGGAGCATCTCAGAGAACGGCCCGAGGCAAAGCAGAGCCCTGAAGCCTGTGCTGCTGCCCCCGCCGGTGCCCCCGCCGGGCCGGAGCGGGGCCGGGGCTCAGACAGCGCTGCGGCGCGGACGGGGCAGCACCAGGAAGAGTAAGTGCTTTGGGGGGCCCAAACCAGCTTTGGGGGGCCTAAACCAGCTTTGGGGGATCCAAACCAGCTTTTGGGGGGTCCAAACCAGCTTTTGGGGGACCCAAACCAGCTTTGGGGGGCCCAAACCAGCTTTGGGGGGCCCAAACCAGCTTTGGCCAGTCTGGAGGGAGGTTCTGCAGCTGTCACAGACAGCTCTGTGGGAGCTCAGTTTAGTATATTATTAGGAATTACTAAGAGAGGAACCCAGAATAAATGAATAAATCTCAGCTGTTTATGGTGAACTCAGACCCTGAGCACTTCATGTATTTCTGGCAATTCAAAAAGCAAACAGTAAAATCAGGAGCAGTATCCAGGAGGATGGCCAAGAGAATGAAATAACTTCTGTCTCAGGAGAAAAATTATTCAGGTTGGAAATATCTGAGACGCATAAAATCATGAATAGCCTGAAGGTGAGAAAGGACACCCCGCCAAAAAACAGCGGCAGGAATTAACCAGGGAGATGTGTGGAGTCACTGCTCGCTGCTGCCTCTTCGCTTTGAGAGGAGCGTTTAGGATCCCTGCTGACTTACCTCCTGCCAACTGTTCTTGCCCGCAGACGGGTCCCTGCAGAGGCCGGGGCAGGCAGGGCTCCCCCCGCACGCTGCCGGCTCCCTCCCGCGTCCCCCCGCAGCGCGGCCGCTCCAGCTGTACCACCAAGGACCCCCCGTCCAGGAGCGAGGCGGCCCCCAAGCCCCCCGCCTCAGCCCCGCCCTCCATCCTGGTGAAGCCGGACACCTCCCGCAGCGGCGCCGAGAAGGTAGGGCCGGGGGTCACCGCGGAGCAGAGGGACCCCAGGCCTCCTGGATGGGTATTTGGTGTCAGCTCAGGACTGACCAGGGTCGAACCCCTCCAGGGCTCCACCCTCCCCGGGGTTTCCTCTGCTGGCGAGCACTGGGATTGGTACCTGCAGCCCCAAATCAAGTATTTGCGGTGCTGACTCTGCTGTTCAGGTCAAGGCCTTTAGAAAAGCAAGATGTTGCAGGAAATCCTTCCATGTAAACCAGTGTTCAGTCACAGTCAAGTCTTGAGACCTTTCTGAAGTCTTAACTCAGGCAAGAATCCCCCTCCCCAAGGCCCCCGGGTGTCTGGGAGTGCACGAGCAAAGGCCAGACCTGCTGTGGGTCCGTGTGTCAGGCTGCTCTGCACAGCCTCTCCCATACCCCCCCGGCTCGGGCTGAGCCATCTGGAAAGGAAATTTCTTTCCCTTTCTGGCAGCCAGAGGGAAAGTTCGTCAAGACAGAATATTCTGCAGGTTGCCCTGACTCGGGTCCCCATCTCGTTGCAGCAAGTGAAGACGGTGAGGTTCCAGAACCACAGCCCCCCGCCGCCCAAGCGGCACAGCCTG
>NW_009953803.1:1641691-1647990 GCF_000747805.2 Chaetura pelagica
GGCCCGGCTACCCCCCCCTCTTTCGCCCCCGCCCGCCCCCCTCCCTCCTGCGGGGGGCAAACAAACAAACAAAAACACCCCGGCCTGCCGCCCCCCTCCCGCAGCAGGGGCAGCTCTGCCCCGTGTCCCCCCCGCGCCGGCACCGCTCGGACCTGCGGGTCTGAGGCTCGCAGAGAACTGGGGAAGATGCCAAGGGAGCGGGACGGGGCAGGACAATGTCTGTCCCCTCACCGACCCGCCCCGGGCTGTGCCGGGCGCTGGAGGAGCCCGCAGGGCTGCAAGAGGCACAAACACCCACAGAACTGAGCTCCTTTGCTGTCGTGTGAGGCTGCCTGCAAGGTACCAGAGAGAGGGTGGGAGGGGAAGGAAAGGGTGCAGGTATCAGAAATAGCTCGGCTGGTTTTGATCTCCTCGCTGGTGCAGGAAAGCCCACAGATACCCAAACACGGGTTCCTTACTTTCCTGCTTCTGCAGGATAAAGAAACCATGAAGAGTCAGTCAGTTCCTGGCTGATGGTTCATGTCGCCTTTGGGGGGGGGTCACTGAGAGGTTTCATTAGGTTGCTTGCTTGCTTTTCTGTTTGGTTTTAGTCCTGGAGTTTTAACACAATGTAAGTTCATAGGAGATTAGGAGAAGAAAGGGACAACGGGAAGGGACGTGCCATTCTGCAGTCACTCAGACTCTGCAGACAAGGGCACTGAATCTTGCTTCTCCTCATTGCTTGGTTTCTTCTAATTCCCTGCCAGCTACCTCCTCACAGCCCAGGAGCTCCCTCAACTCCTTCCCACTGCCCACCCGTTCACATAACGCTTTTGTAAATATCCGAAGTGAAATCCGGGGGCTTAAGTCTGCATTAAGACGCATGAAACGTTGTCTAAGTTAACAGAAGCAGCGTTCAGCACTCAGCACGCCCCACACCCACCCCCGCGGCAGCACCAGCTCCAGTTTCAGAGACCCCACTGGCCCCGGCGCCTCCCGTGGGCCCATGGGGAGTGGGCAGAGCCAGAGAGCTGGGCCAGCTGGGACCAGTGGGACCACTCTCCAGCAACCCCCTGCACAACAGCTCCTGGGTTTCATGCTCTGTGTTGATTGTGGGTTTCCCGACCAGCAGTTCCCCTCCCAGGCACAGCCACCACGCACAGCTCGACAGCAGTAGCTGTGCCTCTTCCAAACGGCTCTGAAATCCCATCCTTGGTTAATCGCACACAGACCCCATCAAATTACCTCCACTGGTCAACAGAAGCTCTCTGAGACTCTGGCACAGCCTCAGAGAAGGACATTTTCTTCTGGAACTAAGAAAAGGGAATGGAGAGAAAAATGTACTAGTGTACAGCCCCTGTTCTTTTACTCTTCCAGACTTTTTCTGTCAGTGGAGTGGGAAGCTGGGATCTGCCTGCTTCATCCCCACAGGGATTTTCTGTAGCACAGAAACCACCAATGAACAGACAACTTCCTCACCTGGTGCACTCTGTTACAATTTAAGCCCCTGCAAAAAAACCCTGACAAACTGAAAATGTGGCGTTTGTCCAGCAATGAAGGTGGTGGCAGCTGCAGCCAAGGAGGTGAATGTGCCTCTCAGCAGAGCCACCTCAAAGACAGCTGAACACCTCAGAGAGGACGTGCCAGGGCTTTGCTGAAGTCTCATCCTTTTAAAACTCAACCAGAAAACCTACCAAGCTCTATAACCAGGCAGAGCTCCTGCTCCTCCCCAGCACACTGAGAGCTGGACAGGATGGCAGGTGTGTTGGGACCAGCTCGGGCAGTAATTACCTGTGTGGGGGGGAGGGGCTGGCTCACCTGGCTCCAGACGGTCCCTCCCCACACACTAATGACAGGACAGGCAGCTCGGGCTGACCGAGTCCGTGACCACTGAGGAAACATCCCCAGCACTTCCCAGGCCCAGGGAAGAGTAGCATGGGTGCTTGGACCTGCACGGGAATTAATCAGGCAGTGCTAACAAAAAAAGAACCAGCAGCTCAGGGCAGTCACATGCAGAGAGGCAGGGAAAGATGAGGGGCAAAAATAAAACACCAAACCAGAACTCATTGGGGGTTTCAGACAGCTGTACATTGAAGCCAGTCACCTTGCACACTCAGTCTACAATTGGAGCAGGGTTTCCCACGTGACACAGGCGTGCAAGGCCTGGCAGCAAGGAAGAACCTGGGGTTCAGTTTGGGGCTGCAAAATGAAAAGCCCAGAGAGCAACAGACAGAAGTTGTTCCAGCTCCATTGCTCACATCTCAGCCCTGCCACTGAAGCTCAGCTATGAGGAAACCCAGCATCTCCTTGGCTCAAATTTGCCAGGTGCACTAAGCTTCAAGGGACCCCAGGAGCATCAGGAGAAGCCAAAGCTGCTCAGCATGCACTAAGACTTCAGGAGCCACAAAGCCTTTCCGTGCCTCTGGGCTCACAGCACCTAATGCTGCTCACATTACCCGTTCAGAAAATTGCTTTCCATGGAACAAACCACCCTCTCTATCCTCTCACATCAGGATGAGCAGCACTAAGGTTTCACAGCTACCATGCACACAGGGAAGCCTCCAAAACTGTTCAGCTCATTACCTGGTACTGGGGGCCCAAGACAAACACACTGAGAAGCACCACAAAGCCCTCCCAGACTCAGCCCTTCACGGGCAGTGCCAGCAGTGGGGACAGAGGCAGCTCTGGCACTTGTGCACAGCAACAGGCAACAGCAGGGAGAGGAAGCACTGACAGTGAAACTGGTACTTTGGTAAAAGAGCAGGCAGCTATTTTGGGACAGATCTCTGAGTTTCTTGCACAGGATATTTCAGTGCTTTGATGCTATGGTGACAAGTGCCCTAAATATATTCAAAATACGTAGGGAGAGAGAACAGAAAACAGGACATTTTAAAGCAACAGCTCTAATGAGCACCTTGTTCCCACAGCCATACCTGTCCACTGGTCTCATAGTGCACCCATGGAGCCACATCATCTAGTGCTCCTCACCTTCTCTGCTCCTCTCCTGGCAACACCTAGGAGGAAGCATCTGGACTGCATTATTTCACCAAGGAGCATCTGAAGAAAGAAGGACTAGAACTGAGAGCTTTTTCTTCCAAAAGCCCAGGCTAAAGCAGAACCTCCTGTAGGAGCTAACCCAGAGCTTTGTCACAAGCCCTGAGTGAGGCAGTGCCCAGCAAGTGGCCCTTGTCTACATGGACAAGCTGATGATCCCAGGGAAGACATTGACTAGGTCTGTGGGTCAGCAAAATGCACCAGACTAACAACATCTGTTCTGAACAGCTGCTCTCATCACCTTTCCTCTGCCAGCAGAACCACCCACCTGGCTCTGGCAGCACAAGCAAAGGCAGTGGTTGCTGCCTTAAACACACTGCACCTTCTTTGAAGATCTGCTCCAAACCCCTGTCCATCTCTGGCTGCTGCTGTCCAATTTCTTTCTTTTTTAATTGGGCAGCAATGAAAAGGGAGGCATCACATGCTGGCAGGAGGGTGATAGCTCTACACAGAGGTGGGCGAGCTCTTCAAGGTTTTATGTTCTTTTTATAAATACAAAATTCCCTCCTATCTTCCCATCCTCCAGACTCTCTTCAGCCCTATTTCCTCAGGGAAGAGAGGTCAGACATCAACATTGGGCCCCTGCTTTGTCATTCCTGAGTTGGCCAGGAGGGAAGGCCACCCCATCCCCCCAGGGATGTCTCCCCTCTGCAGCATCTCTGTGGTGCAGAGAGGCTGGTCCAAGCCCTGGCCCCACTAACCACCAAGTCTACAGTCTTCTGCCTCACCACAAGCCACCACACAAAGCACAGAGTGCAAAGAAAACAACACTAGGAAAGGCAAGATACAACTGCAGGGGTTCTGCAGCATAATGTGTGTCTATAATGCAAATACATTGTTCTGAGCCTGCCCGGCTGCTCCGGGCTCTGCCCAGCCCAGCACCCAGGATGGGGGGACCATTCATGAACCTCTCACAAGCTCCTGAATTGGGCTCATTTTCTATCCACTCATTCCTTATGATTAGTTAATGAATTGGAGCCTGCATCAGGTCATTCATCAGCTCAGTTTTAATTGCCTGACTAGCCTGGCAGAAACCTTGGAGGGCTTCAGTAAGTGACCTACACCCAGACCTGAACTGCAGTCCTGTTTCCTGATAAATTACAGGCAGAGGCAGCAGAGGCAAGAAAACATTAACAAATCCTCTGCACATCCATCACATGGAGGATGCCTCCCTGCCACAGCCAGAGCCACCTTGTCCCAGACACAGAGGAGGAGGCAGAGCAGCCTCCTGTCCCCATCTGACTGAGATCTGGAGCACTGGGCACAACAGGGACTCTCCCACCATGTGCCATAAGGAAGGTTGAAGTGATGATGTTCAATTTCAGGAGGGAATTCCCAGAGCTGTTTTGGATGGCCACTGGCTGATTCTCTCCTAGAGCCTGAGAACTGCAGCCACGATGGTGTCCACAGAAAGTCCCCTGAGATCAGTCTCTGCTCCAAGAGGATGCTGTGGTCACACCAAGTATTTAGGATCATGTCTGGTCAGGTGCCACACACGCTGGGAAGGTGCCACCAGAAGCTGCACTGCTGGCAGCATGGGAGGGCCAGGCTGGATTTGGGCAGCTCCAGACACCCAGCAGGAGGAGGAGGAGGAGGAAGGAGAGCCAGGGCTGGCTCAGTAACCATGAGACACCCTGCCTGGCTCCTAGTTCTGTCTTCCAGGCCCTGAGCCCTTGCCATTCTCTAGAGTTTCATCCTACAGCCGCCAGGGGATTTAAGTTGTTTTGTTTTGTACCGTGACTGTGTGGTTCCAGGAAGCTGGGGTTTCAGGAAGAAAAGCATCCCAATCCTGATAAGCTAGTGAAAGAGCACAGTGTGGGGGACACCAGATACTTACTCCTTTCACTCTCCCAACAGCCCCACCCTCTCTTGGTTAACAGCCTTTTGTAAAGGTGCATTCAAGACTTCTAATCCACAGCAGGTTCTTAACCACCAGGTGATCTACTGAACACTTATTTCCCGGTGTTTTATTTCCTGTCTTCCTCCTTTTTGATTTTTCATAAGCCACCAAAGAGAAACAAGAACTCAAACCAAGAAAAAGCAAAATCTCAAGCATCTCCTCTGCATTCAGAAAACCCAGGAGGTTAGGCTCAAGGAAAAAAAAAACTGAGAGAAGAGGCAGCCTTTGCTGAAGAGCCCCCCAAACTCCCCAGTTCCTGCAGCCTCCAGCTCTGCCACGCAGCCCCTGAGCCCTCCCCAGCTCAGCACAGCCCGGAGTGGCAGGAGGGGGGACCCAGGCCCCAACTGCCTCCATCCCTGAGCAATGCAAACATTGGCCCAAAGCATTTAAGCTGGAAGCATGGGAGCAGCCCAGGAATGTGTCAGCTCATGTGTACATTTATCATTGCTTTAGGAGGTTTCTTATTGCCCAATACTTAGGGCAGTTCATTTGGGCAACTACATGTTGGAAGTGTCTCAGCATCTCCCCCATTTAAAAAGTAACACTTCAAACTATTAATAAATCAACGTTTAGAACCCAAAACTATCCAGGTGAAGCACTAGGGACTTACCAGGGATGTCAGAGGGAGCTCATGCAAGCTGATCACTTGGTACCTGTTCCACATGGGAAGTTGTGAACTCCACGGGCAGCACACGAGGTACCCACCAGTGTTCAGGCTGGGAAAGGCTACACCTGTAGTAACAGTGGGGAAAAGGCCTATTTATGCCAAAGTTCCAAGCAAAATACGTTTTAAAGGCAGAAGGGATCAAGAAAAGGTCGTTCACCTTGATCCCCTGTGTAGCAGACCAGGGAATTTTGTTGTATTCTTTTGCACTGAGTAGGGGCAGCCTGGTTATGAAATGTTAAATGTTGCTGTACATGAGAAAAGAGAAATTGCTATTTTTACACTTATATGCTTAGAAACCATAGGATATATAATCTCTTATCTGGTGATGGGTCAGAGGAACAAATGAAATACACACATTAGGTTAATGCTCAGAGAAACTTGTACAACCTCAGTGAAACTTAACATTTTTCCATGATGTGAAGTTCATTTTTTAAAAAAATAAGTTTTTTTCAATTTAAGATACTATTAGGGAGAAGAGAGAAGTTAATAAACAAAAAGATAATAGTTTTCTGGTTTGTATTAATCCTCAAGATATTTATTTTGTATTTCTGTAACTGAAGAACAATGGTTTAAATAATTTTAAGTTTTCAGAAGTTTATTCATCTAAGTTTATAGCACCAATGTTTAATTCTGTAGCCTGTAGATTAATTGAATTAATTGGAGCCAAGTGGATCATGGCAGCCTCTGTGCCGGGGGTGT
>NW_009953803.1:1648453-1658541 GCF_000747805.2 Chaetura pelagica
GGGTGCAGAGGGAGAAGGACTGGATGGCCTGGCTTGGTTTTCTAACCTGCACGTCCTACCAAGACCGCTCCACAGCAGGAGGGAGCTCAGGGCCCCATCCGGTCCCGATGGGGTGAATTTATCCTGTGCTGAGGTGCCTCTTTTCGGCCCCTGATGGTAACAAGACCATTATTCAGCAAACAGTCAACAAATTCCCTGTATCCATGGGCAGTGCTGTCGCCAGCGCTGGACGGAGCCCCCCAGACTCCTCTGCCGTCGCTGGTTTATCCCGACAGCAGCGACGACAGACGCCGAAGCCTGTGCCACATCCCAGCACAAACACAGGAGGAGGACTCGGGGCAGCATCCCGGGAGCAGCCGGCGCTGCCTCCCGGCTGGGAACGCGGCTCTCCCTGCTGTGGCCCTGGAGCAAACCCAGAGCCTTTGCTACCGCAGCCGCTTGCAATTCACCCACGGGCCTGTTGTTTGCAGCCCAGGGCTCAGGACCTCCAGCACAACCCCCTCTCTCCAGCAGAACCAAAGCTCTTGGACCTTTGCTGTGGAATCACGTTGCCTGAATCTGGTTTATAACGACAGTAACAACTTCAAACACCGTGCAGCTGTAACAACGCTGCTGTTCAACGCAGCGGTCTCTGCTTAGGAAACGCCTGCGGTATCTGAGTTCTTTTAAAATGCCAAAAGCTGTTAAATAAGAGACCCTCGGCTCTCCCAGCACTGAGTGAGGAGGAGGAGACTGCCCGGGTCTGTACCTGTGTCAGGAGAACTGAGGCCCTGGAGGGGGGGGGGACCCCTGCAGGCTCTGGGGGTCCCGCGGTGCCCCCTCTTCAGTAACTCGCACTTCCAGCACTTGCTGAGCTGACCCAGCCAAAGCAAAACCCAAACAGCTCCAGCTGGCAGAGCCCATGGGAAGCCGGGGGGCGGCTCCTGTGCGGCAGGTCCCGGGGGGGGCTGAGCCCCCCGGCCCGCGCTGCCCCCCCAGCCCGGCTGCTTCGCCCCTCGGTTCTTGGGGCCCTGCAAACCCCTGGGCCCCCAGACATCCCAGCAGGGAGCGTTACAAACCTCCCTCCCTCAGATAAACAGCCCAGCTCCCGGGGAGCTCTCAGAACAAACCCCCGGGAACGGTTCGGAGGCTCCGAAGTGCCCGGTGCCTGTGGATGGAACTCGCGTCCTTAATGCGAACGAGCAGGGAGGGTTTTCTCCTCCTGACACATCCTGAGAGACATAAAAGAAACCTGGAAGAAAGTAACGTGACCCCTGCCCAAATCAAAAGAAAAAAAAGACACAAAACCCCCATCTGCTACTGAAGAAATAAATCACCAAAAGGAACGTAATTTCTTCCTATTAGACACATCTCGGCTTCGGGGATCAGAAATTACCCCACAGCCACCACTGAAAGGTCAGGGGAGCAACAGCTGAGCCCCCTTTATGCCACGGATGAGATGCACGTTTTCCTCCTGGCAGCTGTGGGTGCCTGGAGTTGAGCTCTGCCCCCAGACCCAGCTCACAGGGGGGTCACAGCCCCCAGGGGGTCACAGCCCCCCAGGGCACACACCAGGGGCTGCCAGGGCAGCTGGGGTGGGCACTGCCCTGCCCCTTGCACGGGGGTTTCTGCTGCTCCTCACTTCAGTGGAAAACAATTCAGCAAGGTCACAAAAGCCTCTGACACAAAAAGGCACTGTTGAAGAATAACTATTTCTGCTTTAAACAAATTATAGATTCTGGATACTTTGCGGGTGCCACAGAGTCAGTAATTCTCTCTTCTGCCAGCAAAGCCTGGAGGGATTAATAAACTGCTTTGAACTGAATTCCTGAGGAAGAGGAGCCCTACCCAAGTCTCACTGCAGAGAGATATTTTACAGTGCAATATGCAACAGAGAGCATTCATTTCTCATCAGCTACATGGCTTCTATATTGATTCATTTTTATATACACCAGATTATTTATAGCAATAACCAAGGATGGGGCTCCAAACCCTGCTTCTTATTTGAGACCCAAAAGAAGAGAAGTCTTGTCCTCAGGCCTTACCCAGGAATGACAGGACCTCAGAGACACCCATCCTGTCAGCATCCAGCCAGGCATGGAACCAGCCACCTGGGAGCAGGGCAGTGACACCACTGAGCAGTCACACAGCTCTGTGACACAGCTCTGCACTGCTCCCCAACCTGGCAGCAGGAGGCTCCCAAACTGAAGCACTGGGCTGAACTGGATTTGAGGGAGCCAAATCCCATGGATAAGAGGTGCAGCTGTAGCACGTCTGTGAAGAAGCTAGGAGCTCCTGCAAAGAGCTTTCCACACTCACACACCCCAAACCCACCCGTGAGGAAAGCAGGCCCAGTGCTGTGCCAGGCCAGGGGAGATCTAACTCATTAGGGGTTATGGTTTGTTTTTGAAATGAGACAAATGTGCCTGCAGAGCAGGCACAGGACAGGAGCAGGTTTCATGGGGCCATGGTCACCCATCGCTGCCTCCTCCATGGGGGGTCCTGGCTGGACAGAAACAGGATCAATTTGATCCAAACCAGCATGTGCTGGGAGAGGCAGCAGAACAGCAGCACGGAGCTGAACTCCTGTCTCTTGGGAAAGCACCTCAGGGAGCAGCAAGGCTGCTTTCTGTCTCCATCTGCCATGGTCGTGCAGGGCTGCACATTAGGGGAGGCAGCTGCTGGCACCTGCTCTTCCTCTGGGCTGTTCCAAATTATTTCAACTGCATTCTGTAAGAAACATGATTTATGCTTCACAGTGTTTTGGGTAAAAGTATCCACGTGTTCTGAAGAAAGAAAACCTGAAGGGCATAGAATGCCAAGGAAACATCCTATGGTGCTATGGCTGGAGACTAGAAGAGCCAGGAAACAACAGCAACAACCTTGTTCTTCATTCTTACATATCTTCATGTACTTAAACTGGATCAGTTAAAAGGTTCCCTTTCCAGATTTCTCCAACCAAAATAATAACAGAAAGACTAGTAAGGCCAGAAATTCATCGATAACATGAGAAACCAAATACCAAGAAAGCCTCTATCCTGTTACTAGCTTTTATTTAGAATACCCATGTCCCAGCGCAGCAGAGACATCTTCTGGAAGCCAACAAACCACTGCAGACAAAAATTCTAGCTCCATCTCACTCATGGTCAGTTCGGCCGATTCACTTAAACACCAAGACTGCAAGAAATACCACAGCTGTTTAACTTGCCCCTCACATCAGAAAATAAAAATAGAACATACAGATCCTCACTTGGGAACCAGCTCCCCCAGACATCTGTGGGAAACTCTTTGCTTTCAGGACAGTTCCTGAAGGGAAGAAAACCCACAGATTATCAGAGTGAGGCAGCAGTACTTACTGTTGTAAAACTCTGAACTAATTTTTGGCTGCTCAGATTATCTGGCTGCTGCTTCATCAATATATTAGATTTTTATTGCCATAATCCCTGCTTTTTGGAACCAATAAAACTGCTTTTGTACAGGGAAATTAAGGTGACCCTTCCAATTAGCTCAGCTCATCTGCTTTGAGCAGCTCATAGTGGAGCCCTGGTGATCAGAACACACGTAGGTGGAAGATCATCCACTGGTGAGTTCCAAGGAGAAGTGGGAGGGCTCCAGCTCCACAGGGCCTCACCTCTGCTCTCCTGCATCCAGAGCATCAGCTTTCCCTTCTGGAGATACCACAGTGAATCTTGCATCTGCTTCAGCCTATTTGGAAACCCCAAACCCTTCCCTTGTCTGACAGAGACCTTTGCTCGCAGCATTGAGCCAGATTTGCTGGGAGTCAGCAAACCAGGGACCTCTTTTCCTGAGCACACACCTCCCTCCCCACCTGGAATCTTCGATGAGAAGTATGAGAAGTGGCACTGCATGTGTGCACCAGGGCTTGTTTTTCCCCTTCAGAAGGGAATTCAGACCATGCACAAGCAAAACCTTGAGCAAAATCCCAGTCCTGCTGGAGCAGTGGAGGGATGTGACTGGTGGACACTGCACCCAGGGCTCTGCTCTGTGCCCCCCAGACCAGAGCACCATGGGACAAACTCCCCTGCAGATCCAGCACACAGGCACCTCCACCCACCACACAGATTCCTCTTGCTTGTTGGTGTTCGAGGAACTTAAAAGGCCCATCGGGGTTAGGGCTGTCAAAAGTTCTTCTCCCAAGCACGTACAGCAGCAGGACCACAGGGCCTTAACCCTCCCACCAGCCTGTCCCCAGCACCAGAACTGCCCTGGACTGTGGAACCACCTTTTTCTCATGATAAGAGTTTGTCCAAGTGTTTGCTTAGCAGTACCAAGGAGGAGCAACAGCAAAGGAAACTGCTATTGCATCTGTAGAGCCACAAACCAACCTGCCTGAGGGGCAGGCAGGGGCACACCCAGCCAGCAGCACTCCCTGCTCCCTGCCACAGCCCTGGGCTCCAGCAGGGCTCCTTCCTCTCACACCATGACCTGTCATCAGGGGAAGTTCGAAGGGGAAGCCATGGGGAGCAACCAGAATTGTGAAACTGCTGAGGAGCAATGGTGCAGAACACAGTGTGCTGTCCTCACCAGCTGCCTCCTCAGGCTGCAGAGCCCTGCAGGTGTTGATCCATGGCTCAACAAAGGGAACACACAGCTGGAGAGGGACCTGCAGTCACCAAAAAACATCTAAGAATCTAAGAAAAGAACACTCAACCTTCCCACTTAAAATTGATTTACGAATAGTTTTATGGAAGAATAAGAAAGGAAAAGTCAGTCTTTAAGCAGTGTTTGCTACAGGTGGTCCCATTTTAAGTGCTGAGCAGCACAGACACATTCACCTTTAACTCTTGCTGAATTGCTCCTCAGTGTCCAGTTCCTCCTGACCTGCTCATCTGTGTCAGTGTCCTAAAAGTGTTCAGTCACCTGGGTCATTGAAAAGTAAAACACACAGGTGTGCAAGCAGCTTTTTCCCCTCTATTACAGGAGACTTACAAACAACTTCTCTACCCAGATCCTAGTCTATTTAGGACACAGAAGAATTCTGAGGGTGGTTCTCTAGTTTGCTTCTGAAAACACTGGCCAGAGCTGAAAAGGAAGATCCACCATGTCAGGATTGAGGATACCAGTTTCTTTTCAAGAAAAGCCAAAGGACCAGAGGAAAATAATTTTATTCTATCCACATTTAAAAGAGTAGGAGTGATCTTGCATGCAAAATTAGGCTGCTTTGAGTGGGCTTTTATATATATATAGAACAAATTCTCATCTTTGCCCATTACAGATGATTTCAAGTCACTCTGTGAACTCTCTCTCTGCCAGGGATCAAGCCATGGGCCAGTTTAATGCACCAGGTAAACAATCGTGTCACCAATATCCTTGGTCAGGCCATTCTCAGTGATGTGGACACGTTTCTCCTCCAGGTCAATGTGGAAGGTGCTCTGCTCCAGAATTGGGGTTTTCTCTGCTTCTTCCTTGCCAAGGACTGGGACACGGCGTGGGCCAAGCACGGGATCATCAAACCTCATCAGCTTCACTTTAGAGAGATCTGCAGAGAGGAGACTGGCTAGTCAGGCTGTGGGAGCTGCACACAAGCTGAATCAACTGAATTAATCAACTGAGTTAATCAAAACAACAATAATTGATACTTTAAAATATCTGATCCAAGGAAACACATTCTCTCAGGAATATCATTCATATTAAGATTTACACCCACCACAAAGATGTTATTTGGTCTCCACACACATGTTACCAGCAGAAAGAGGGATAAACCACACAAATACCAACTGCCAAGACCACAGCAAGCACCAAATTGGCCTTATCTGGTTTTGGGGCAGCTCTGAGCAACTGAACAGCTACAGAATCATTTTCTAAGGAATTAATTTCAGAGACTGGGAGAAAGGGGAAGGTGAGAGCTGTTTTAAATACTATTCCCTATTAAAAACCACACTAATAAAAGACTGCTAAGCAGACAAAAAAAAAAACAAATCTCTAGGAAGCCTGGGATCTTTCTGCCAAGCCTCCCTCCAAGTACAACCTTCTATCTCTTGAGCTCCAACAGGACAGTGACACCTTCTGGAAAAGGCAGAGTGAGAAAGAGTCCCTGCATAACCTTGCTTGGTTCCAATTATTTCAAACCAAGCCCCAGCAGGAGACCAGTGGACAGACACAGTTCTGTGCAGACAGTGCACTGCCTCACCCTCCATCACACACCCCTCCAAGCAGCACCAGTGTGGAGCTGCCTGCTCTACAGAGAGACATGAAGATAAACACAAGCTGTTGAAAGACACAGCAAGAAAAAATTGCTCTGCTGTCACAAGCTTTTGGAGGCCCAGTTTTCCTTTTATACCCAGCTCAGGGTGTTTCAGATTTGTTTGATTCTTAATTCCTGCATTCTTCAAGACAAACACAGCTGCTGCTTCTCCAAGGAAGCTTTTTTCTTTCGTTATGCTGGCCAGAAACTTAATGTCTCTTTCAGTGATGTCTAACATGAAATTTTATCATGCTATTCTGTGTTTTCTTAAAATATCTTCCCAAACAGGTGGAGAAATGAAGAATACTAAAAATGCAAACAAGTAGGCTGGAAAAAAATGTGCTTATTTCCAAGAAAAACTGAGGGAAAGCAGCCACACTGAAATGTCACTGATTACAGAGACCACCTTTAGCCTGTCAAGATACCACAAAATATTAACTAGTTCCTGTGGAGGTGGCTAGTTCAACTTGGCATAAACAATGGTAACTGACAGGCTACTGCATAATTCTTCAGTAATCCCAATCCTATTTGAAGAGACAGTTTTCCATTATGAACTGGGACAGAAGTTACCAGGAACCAATGTGGCAACTTACATAAATTCAACTCTGACTAAATAGGAAATTAAATTGGGTAAAGTTTTTTACAGCTCTGGGCTCCAAAAACAAGTGGCAGAAGCTGCTTATAACAAGTGAGGGACTCTTTTGGAAATTCAAAGCAAAAGGGGAAATATTACCCATATTAATCTCTGGCTGGAACAGGGTTTTGGTGTACCCTGTGGCAGAACAAAAGACCCACAGAAAAACCTATTTGCAGATTCTCTCTTTTCTTGTTCACTCAGACACAAAACTCCTTGCTCCTTTCTAAGCATCCATGACAGCAGCTTTGCCTCCACTTCATTCCTGGAAACATTAATCTAATTAATCAGGTGTGATGACTGTATAGCTGTGCTAGGATTTTACCTTTGATTCCTCTGTCCATCTTCATTAAGCGTCTGATCACTGTCTCTCTATTGTCTCCTTGCCTGATTTCAATTTTTGTAGAGAAGTGGCCATTTGAGGGTTGAGGGTTCACCAGAAATACAGACACGCTGGGCTGTGGGACAGTTAACAGAACATTGAAGGAGAATCTGTATTTGTGATCAAAGCCTCAGAGGAAACATGGAACTAAACCCATCATCATCTATAACCAAACATTCTGGGTGGGTAAACTTCCTTTAGAAACACTGCCTGCCAGTGGCACTAGACAAGCATCCTCACTGCTCCTCACAGCAGAAGGCACAACAGACACTTCTCAGGACCTTGTTTAGGGACATGGATCAACGTTTCACTGCTGAGAAGTATCAGAGCTAGAAATACACACACACGACAGCCCTGGTGGCAGCTCCACTGACCTCCCAAGACCCCAAGACACAGCTGTAGGGAGACTTCTTATTAGCCACTTATTAGCCCATTATGAACTAATGGATAAACATAGCAAGTATTAAAAAACACTTTAGGATTCAGCAAACAAGTAATACCAAGTTTCACATGGAAATGTATAATGCCTTAAAAACAACCATAATAAGAAACATAACTCCTAAATAACAAGTGAGATTCAGCCATACTGGCACAAAATCTACTCAGCCCAAAAACAGAGACTTATGTTTTAACTAGAATACATTCTACCTTACATAAAGGGTGGTAGTTGAGGCATCTGGCTGAAAGACAAATACAAGAACATGCTAATGCTCAGGTCACCCATTTCTAACAGTTTTGAGGCCAAATCAGTAAATTGTGCTGACTAGAAGGGCCTTAAAGGTAAGTAACAACCACAGACACATTTAGGGCTGTATACAGAAGAAAAAAAAAAAAAAAAGTGTTCTGAAGGGATGTTAGATCAAAGACAAAAAAACCCAATGTTCATGTATGATTCCAGTTTTTAAATGGCATATTTGCATTTTTTGTTGGTTTTTGTTTGGTTGGTTTTGGGTTTTTTTTTAAGTTTTCATACTTCTACTATCTGAATTTCTGATTTTACCTCAGTTCTGAATATGGAGAATGGTTTTCCAGGACAGCAGTCTTCTTTTATTTTATCTTCAGCTTCTGATGCAAACTTCACTTCAATGTGATCCAGCTTAAAAAAAAAAAGAAAAAAAAATAGGGAGGGAAATAAACAGGAGTTTAATCATTGAGGCTTTCCAGTACCTAAAGGGGCTACAGGAAAGCTGGGAAGGGAGTCTTTGTAAGACATGGAGTGATACAATGAGGGATAATGGCTTTAAACTGGAAGACGGGAGATTTAGGTAAGACATTAGGAAAAAATTCTTTGCTCTGGCCCAGGTTGCCCAGGGAAGCTGTGGCTGCCCCATCCCTGGCAGTGTTGAAGGGCAGGTTGGATGGGGCTTGGAGCAGCCTGGGCTGGTGGGAGGTGTCCCTGCCCATGGCAGATTGATACACTTATATTTCACAATTTAAACAGCAAGACAGAAATACAGAAAGTTGATAGAAAACTATTACATGAGAACATACAAACACAAGTTGATGTAAACAGGCTTAGAGCCTTAGGAAAGCCTGTCCTTCAGCTATCCCAACAGAAACCAAGAAATGAATATGCCAAGTGTACACCAACCTCCAGAGAATTTGTCAGATAGACAATGTTCTCCATGAGCACTGCACGTTCATCAAATTCCAGTTCCAGATCAAGAACACGTGAACCATTCCTCTCCAGATTTTCCTGTCGGAGGAAAAAATAAAGAATTAAAACCCTCTAAATGCTGCAAGTAAAATGATGCTTCAAAATGGCAAACTGTCTCCATTAGTCACGTCAAGAATAGGCTTTAAATATGAGAGTTCTCTGCTGGCACAACACGCTAACGTAGGAGCAATAATTTTCTCATAATAGGGCTTCTTCTACAGGGAGTTGGTGACACTGATGGGAGGAGTAAGAGCAATTAGAACACATCTTTAATATAGAATTGAAAAAGTGTTTGACATTCACAGTTATTTATAACCCCTACTTCATGTGCAGATTGAGAATTCACAAAATAAGTCAGCATTTCAGTGGTATTTCACAGCAGGAAATTCAGTCTTATGACCTAGTTTAAAATAAAGCAGAAGCAACTGGACATGTTCACAGCAGTTGTAAAACAAGTTCTCTGCAGGGAAATAATACCTACTTTATATGTTAACATAAAAGCAGCTTAATTAGTCCAGAAAGCCAACAGCAACAGTCACAAGAGACAAAATATTCAAGGCAATATAAAAAACACGTGAATTTTTTTTCCTACTAAAACAGGACTTCCTCTTCAGAACTTAATCTGTCCCTCCTTGCTTTCATATGCTGAGCCAGCTGTCTCCTTTGAAGCTCTGCTTTGCCAGACTCAGCATGGTTGTGGTTTCCTGCTTTCCTTGTCAGTTTAATGTGAAAGATTCCCTCCATTAACACTGAATTGCTTCCCTTTGTAAATCACAGAGTTTCTTCTCCTCTTAAGCTCTCCTCTGGCCAACAGGAAGCAAAAGCAGAAATGCTCCAAATGCTGTGTACTGGAATTGCTGAGTAATTGGTTTCACAGGAAAACACACTGATCTGGGGGGTCTAAGTTCAGATGTTTCTATGTCTTTCCATGAAATTGTTTACTGCACTTTAAAAGTGACAAGATGGACTACTGGGTAAGTCCTGACTGGGGTGCACCAGGATCACCAACTGCTGCCAGATAAGGATATCAAAAACCAGGAATGTTTCAGGCCTAACACACCTGTGGGACTGACAGCTTGCAAAACACACACACTACCAAGTCTCAATAAGACCTTTAGTTCACCTGGGCCAATTAAAGTAGAGACATTTTTGTTATATCTTTCCTCCAGAGATGTCAAAGAAGTTTGTAAATAAAAACATAAAGCTGCCAAACAAGCAAGGGGTAGGAAAA
>NW_009953803.1:1658553-1674518 GCF_000747805.2 Chaetura pelagica
AGCAGGAGATCCAGGAATGAAATAAAGGAAACAACAATACCCATGCACAAAGTTTTAGATTATTATTGTCTTTGTCCCAATGTGTGTCTTTCACAAAAGCTTTATCTATACCAGAACTGGTCCTCTCACCCTTACCTTGATCATGGCAACAAAAGGCATCACCTTCTTCATGTACTTCTTCAGCTCTGGCAGCGTGTTGAGCTCACTGGCAATTACTTTGTTATCTGGCAGCTGCCCTCCATTGGCCTAGAAACATTGACCAGCATCCATAAGAAAGTACAGGTGGCATTAAAAACACCTTACCCTTTGATATTGTACCCACTTCATGCTTCCCCATAAATACCAGCAAGGTTTATCAGCACTGATCACATAATAATCTTCTCATCCTTTTGAAACATTTTAAAAGTAAAATTTTAAACCTTGGACCACAAAACCCAGAGAACTTCTGTCATTCAGGCAACTTGGTATTATTCTGCATTTTCTTTATTCTTTCTGGACAAAAGATTTTTATCTAACTTTTCTACCAGAACACATTTTAAACTCACATTTAAGTCTTACCACAAGCACATAGTAAGTGCTACTTTTCTGAACTGTTTGGGTTTTACATCCAAAAATTTACATATTTGCAACAATTCTATCTGGTGCATCAGACCAAATCACAGATTCTAACACTGATGCAGAAAAGTGCCTATAGAAAGCCAAGTAGCACTTGAGGATTATTGGTTTATCTCAATCCCACAGGCTGGACATGTCATAAACCCTCAGCTTATCAGCTGCAATACAGACCAGTTCAAGCTGAGTGTCGGGTCATCCAGATGCCAAAAGCCACTCTCATCAGTTTCCCTGTGTCAGAAGCAGATTATTCTGCTACCAGAAAAGTTTATTTTTTCTACTTATGATGTTGTTTTCCAGTGCAACATGTTTCTTGTAACACCACTGGACAGGATACACCCATTCAAGGACCAAAGGAACACTTCTAAGCCCACTCACATAGTAAGTCAGAATTAGTCTGTCATTCAACAGTGTTTCCTCAGAAATACACTTGGGAAGAGTATTTTTAAAAGCTATCCACTTACAGAGGGAAAAAATAACAGACCATGGGCTGTCAAAAGACAATGAGATCATAGTATCAAATCAATGACATTCCTTGGGAGGTTTTCATTAAGCCCCAAAGTTAACTGAACCGTTGTAAGAGCACAAAGGAAATGTAAACTATCTTGCTTTACATTTAAATGATTTGGCACGAAAATAAAGCTTTAAGCTTTTTCCAGAGAGGAAAATAAGCCCACAAGAAAGCAGGTGAGCCCCCAGAGAGGCAGGGAGGGATGAGCACCTGGTAGTGCTTGCGCAGCAGGGCCAGGGTGGTGTGCTGCCAGGGAGGGTAGCTCCTGGCCACGTAGATGGTGCAGTGAGAAGGCTTCTGGGCAGGTTCTTTAGCACTTTTCTAAGGAAACAAAGAAAAAAATATTAGGAAGGAGTCCTGAGGCAATACAGAATTATCAAGTACACACACAAAAAGATGAGGAGGTGCTCTTTACCTTCCCCTTTGCAGGGGCCATGTAGCTCTTCAGACGGAGTCGGAGGTCATGAGCTGCTTCCATGAGGTACTGAGAGGAGCGAATCAGCACCTGATCCACAGCACCTGCTGTTGGCCACGAGGCTCTCATGATGGAATCAGGCTTGGAGGGAAATGCACCAAGATGAACACACATCAGTAACTGGTGGGTTTTCAACCCATTGTAGCTTGACTAGAAACCGGAGTTCAGGCAGTCTGAACCTCAGTGAGAACCCACCTATAAGTAGCTGGAGAAGGAACAAGTAGACAGCCAGCAAGCATTTATTTACAAGTGTGTTAGGCACCAGACATACAGTTACACCTGCCATGCAGCTACAGCTACATGTAGCTACAGCTACATTTCATCTACAAGCACTACTAAAAAACAAACCTACATTTCATGCATAAGTGTAGGAATATTGCATTATTTGGGGTAATTTCTGATCACCTCTTTGCGAGTACACAACCAATGTGACTTGCATTATCACAGCAACATGCTAGCTCTGTGTGTTCACTGTCCCAGCTATTATGGCTCTGCATATTATAAGACTTGTTTCTTCTACCTGCACAGCAAAGCCACCCATAAGCCGAAAACAAGCCTGACTGAAAATCAGGAAAAGCTCAGACCCAAATCAAATGACAGCACTGAAACATGAATACCTTTCCCAGCAGTGACCAGATGTGCTCACACACGTGGGGACAGATGGGAGCAAACAGCAGAGTCTGCAGCTCAATGAACTGAAAGACCAGGTCTCTGTGCATTCCTTCTATCGCCAGCTCACGGTATTTATCCTTTGCTGCCTGAAACAGCCAGTGCACCCACCATTAGCACCCTGAGGAGACACACTTGGAACAAAAGGCACAGCCCTTTACTCTAACATCCCCTTAGAATGTCAGCAGCACAAAACCCAGTTGGATTATTACATGAGCTGTACTTCCCTGAATCTGTCAGTTAGCCCTTCAATTGTTTAATTAATACAGTACTTTCCAAAAAGTGTTTATTGACACAGACTTAAAAGACAAAAGCCTTCACAACTGTGTATCAGGTACTATTGTCCCAAAGAGCCTGCAAAAGATACTAATAAGTACTAAGCAAAAGGCAATACATATGATCTATCATTATCCATGTAATTCAGCCTACTTTATGATATTCAGGAATATGATTAAGGAACCACATAAAGGAGTCTCTGTAATTCATGAAGTGAAGTGGCATGGCTCAGCAGACACTCTGGAGACTTGGTTTATGGGATGTATCAGAAAGCACTCTGCTTCCAAACAGTTTTTTTGACATAGTATCTGGATTTCTAATGAAAAGTCCCCTATTACAAAGGAGCTAAAGAAAAACTTTTTAGTGGTGCCTTTTTTTAAGCAGCTTTTTGCTCATATTAGATATCAGGACTGTTTGCAGCATCACAGTTGTCTTCCTCCAGACCTTGGCAAAAGTGACACAAGCAGACCTTTATAATTTCTCATTTATTCCATTCAAGTGCTCCTGTTTCTTGGCACAAATCTAATTCAACTGTATAATTAAGGATGAGAGACATCAGGATCAAAAGGAATTCACAAAGTAACAAACACCAAGTGTTAGTTTCTTACACCTAAAAGGACACCTCCTACCTGAAATTCAAAGAAGCCAGTTTTCAGAGCTTCCTTAAACATCATCCTCTCATAATTTTGGTCTGTCTTCATTATGCCTTCATTCATTTCACTAGAGAGGGAAGGGAAAACATCAGTGTTGCAGAGCCTGCCCCACGTAACGGCAGTGCTGGTGGAACAGGCAGTGCCACAGCACAACCACATCTTCTGTTTTGCTTTATGGAATTCATTCATTTGTAGCAAAAAAATACAGACATGCTCCTTGTGAGAAAAAACACAGACCAAAGTGTATGATTAGCCTCTGTACAGTACCTGGCAAAGACCCTGTCATTGAAGGTGTTGGCAGGACCACTTCTTAGACTGTCTCTGTTTGCAATCATCTCCTTCACCCACTCCACCCACGTGTAGAGACGAAGAATCGCAGCATCTGCCACGGCTTCCATAAAGTTGGCATCTTCAACTGTATCTCCAGCATCAGCCAAGGCTAAACGCATGCCTGAAAGAAACTGGATCAGCTAAGCTGGCTGGCATGCAGCTACCTGCCAGGTATGGATGCAGGAGGCATGGGACTCCAGATGAGCTCCCACTAACTTCTCATGATGAGTTCATGAAACACGAAGTGAAGTAACAAGCTGCCTGGCCAGCTACGGAGGTTTCAAAGGATGCACTTTATCCAGGAGCTACACTGCCCTCCTCAGGAAGGAAACCAGACAGACACCAAGATCCAGATGAGTACAATAACTGTCCAAGCCCAAGCATGTGCAAGAAGGAACCAGGTCACACGTGTACATGCAGTGCACACCCATAGGGTGGCTTGTGTTTGGATCTCTGAAGTGCATGTGGAAGAACAACATCACCAGAGCAGCTCTTGGTTGAAAGAGCCCTTGTGCTAACACACATCCCAACTCCCTGAACAGAGCTCAGCTTTTCAAACCTAAACAGGTGGTAAGCAGTAGATTTACTGCTATTCATTAGTCCAATAAACCCACTGCTCCTCTGAGAGCAAAACACTAATTGTAGCCATTTTGGCATAATTGAAAACCAGATGCAAGTCAGAACATACCATCTGCAGAAAACTTGTCAATAGCTTGAGTAAGGGTAAGAAAGTTGCCTGTGGATTTAGACATCTGAAAGAAACAGAAGAGTTTGTTTTCTTACACATACATTTTCTTGTTGGAAAAGGCAGACAGACACAGCAAGGGTTTGGGCAAACCACTGAGAAAGTATTTTCTTATGGATTGTAGCAGAAGCAATTTGGTACATCTAAACCAGATCTCACAGTGAACACAGACTGAACTTTGCAAGCACTCATCTTCAATGCTGAGACTTGCACAAGTTGTTACTGCTCAGGACCACACACACCAGTGCAGCTGGGAAGTGGCAGCTGCCTCCTGCACCCATCAGCTTCCTCCCCAGACTCTGCCAGACTTAAAAACAGGACAACTGGTACCAAAAATTAACTCCAGAAACTACCTAAAACAGATAGTACTTCAAAATCAGCATTTTCATTTCTTAAGGACTCAGGTAGGGTTTTTTGCTTCATATGGGACAGTCTCCAAGGCTTAATTCCTCAGTTTGGGCACTTTTAAATTCAATTAAATTCAGTTTCAGAACTTGCACAGATTAGCATTTTATCAGCACAAACATTTTACTCTCACCTGCACCTACTCTAATGCTTAACTAAGCTAAAATTTAGTTTAAAAAAATTAAAACTCATTCTACATTCTATATTACCCTAAAACTTAAGAGAAATGCACTGAAGACAGGTCCTTTCCTCTGATGGATGAAAAACTGAGGGCATCATAAAGAAACTAGAATTTTCACTATTTCCTCCTCTTAAATTCTGAGGATTTTCCCAGCCTGGCTGGGAAGTGTCTATTCTGACAGACACAAAAGCCACCTCACACAAAACCTCACTATACCTTTTCAGAATTGAGGAGGAGGTGTCCATTTGCTCTCACTGCTACTGGCCATTTTTCTCTGTTTGAAGACAAGATACAGAGCATTTTGTAAATACATTTCCTCTTTTATAAAAAGCACATAGGAGAAAAATAAATACATAGGAGGAGGTATTGACAGAAGATATTTGACTTTTATAAAACAGGCCAACAAAAGCTAAAGTTAAAATTTGTTCTTCACCTCTACACAACAGCTTTTTCCTATGCCTACCTACCTGAGCATTTCATGCCTCAGTAGCTAGCTAAAACAAATAAAAAACAGCATCAAGCACCATAATTCCAACAGCAGCTGCACTTGGATTTAGCTCTATATGCTGCTACTTAGTATTCTCTATGGAAAAACACTAAAGATACCCCAGGGTTTTTCCACATATCCACTAGAGAAGCACCAAGCCAAGGCACTATTTAATTAGGACACAGAAGTACTTAGGTTTGCTCTAGAGCTTATTGAAACTGCCAAGTCTTTTCTGTTACATACTAGAATTGCAGTGTTTAGAACAAACAGAACTTCAGCAAGTCAACTAGAAGTCATATCATGCAGCCAGATTTTAATTTTGCTTCAGTGTTTCAGAATTTGTATGTAAGAATCTTGCTTCTTAAATCTTTAAAGGATTCTAGAAAAAAACAGGGGAAGTAATGGCAAAAAGCCTTCAATTTCAGTAACTTTTATGATAGACAGCTGTAACAAAACTGCAATATGAAAAAATACACTTTCAACTTAACTCTTGAGTATTGTACACTCCAAAGAAGCCATTAGCAAATGCCCCAGAACCACAAACTCTCCTGCTGTACCTGCTGCACAGCTGCTCTTATCTCACTCACCTCTGGTCTGCCCACATGGCCACATGGTTATAGAGGTAGTATGACAGATGATTGGGGACAAGATCTTTGCCAGAAGCTCTGAGATCCACAGGATACCAATATTCAAACTCTTTTTTCAGCTTGTCCAACTTTTCTTTTGGGATATCTGTTTTAGGAAACGGAGCTGTCCTGAAGAAGATGTAATCCCAAACTTCTTTGCTCATTTGATGTGCCCTGCACAAAATCAGTCCCATATTGAGATGGCAGAAAATGTTCCTCTGGCACTCTGCAGCATTTTGAATAAGACAGTTTAAAACTGTTGATTTATTCTCACAACATAATCCCTTTGATAAGCAGAGCAAACACAGAGTGCACAGGTACTGTCTAAGATCAGATGAATGAGTCCAACTTCAGAAACAAAATCAGAACTCAGAGCTGCTCAACCTGTGCCCTGCTGAAAATGCCCTTTGATATTTTCCTCAAAAAGCATGAGAATTCCCTTTAAAGAAAAATTAATAATTAAAGCATAATCTTGAATGTCCTGGAAACCTGATTATTTCATTTCCAAATGCCACCCCTGCCACCCCCAGCACCACGTGAGACCTTAACAGAATTCTCAAAAGCTATTACTAGTACCTAAACTTCTCTGCCCTCCCTCACCCTGGGACATGCAGCTATTCCTCTGGCTTCCATGAAAGTAACAGAGCAGGAGCAGAAGAGAACTCCTGTACAATTCAAGGTAGCCTCCTAAATGGAAAAATTACTGGTCTTCTCCCACTCTGAATGGAAGTAATGAATTAAAAAATTAACATTTACTATAAGACACATTTGACCAATTACTAGAGCTAGGATCCACGATTTTGAGTTGAAACAATCATGAAATGCAGCTTAGGCCCACAGTCCTGCAGCCACTAGCCTGCATTAAAACAATATCCTTTTAGTTTCCAGAGATTTTTATTCCTAGCTCCTTAAAATTTCACTTGAGTCCACCAGATACCTGCACAGATTTCAAATAAAGTAATTCCAAACAAAAGTCTCCTATTTGTTAACATATACTAAGGTGCTTTGTCCTGAATTATGCAGGGAGGAGAAACGGTCTGGATCCACAGCACCTCCAGTGCACATCAAAAAACTAGTGCAAGTGGCAGCTGATACCACTGGTCTAGAATGAAGACTTAGATGCACCAGTTTGATGGTTCAGATCTGGCAGTTGTTGTTCTGTGCTTTAAATCCATGTTGTGTGCTGTGAGCTTCCATGTTTGCTGCCAAGGATCTCTGTAACTGAGTGGTGACTGATATGACATGCCAGACACCCCTTTTTACTTCACCCCATTGAGTAAGTCTTGGCAAAAAGTGTTTGCTGACACTGTAAGAAAGATGTTATCAGCTTCCATAAGAGCTCCCTCTAATTGTACATACTTCATTACATCAAATCTCTAATTCAGTGCTCAGGATGCTCACTTCAAAGTTTGTTTCCAGACATGACTAGTATGTAGGCAGCCTCTCTATAATTAGAGAGGTTTGAGCAAAAATTAAAACCCTGCCAAGTCTTTCAGAACTATTTCTGTTGGTAAGAATCCTCAATTTGGAAATGATTTTCAGATTAGTTACAGCCTTGAATAAGGCAAGTTCCACTTCCAGTATGTAACTGCTAGTTCATAAAACATGCAGAACTAGAACGTGAGATTCAAGGCAAGACTGACAGTGATTTTTCCAATTCCAGCTGAGTTGTGCTACCCCAGCTCTCTGATCTCCATCACTGAAAGTTGACAACCACTCCAACCCAGAGGTCACAGAGCAGTCTTAGGAAGTATCTTGGTACAAATGCCTTCTCTCTCTTCCTGTGACAGTTTCCACATATGAGTTGTGGATAAAAGATGGTTCTAATCTTTAAAGAGTTACTAACTGTTAATACAGAGACAACAAGTAAGTGCTAATCTTGCCCACCTTGTACCCTGAAGCCTGCAATTTTTTATAGTTGCAAAGCAATCTCAATAAGCAGAGACAATTGAGCAGCCACTGAAACCACTCAAAACACCTGGCAAGGACCACTTCAAGGCAAGTCAAACACATGTTAAAAAGGGTGATTTAGGCCCTAGGCAGTTCTATTTTCACAGACACTGCTCCCCTCTCTAGCCATGATACCCTTGTCTTTCCGTATCTTGCTCTGCAGTCTTGCTGTAACGTAACTAACAGTAAGTTATAACAACGATGCTTTTTAAATACAGAATCAGCCTGCTTGACAAGTCTTTGTCAAGTACAATTCCAGGGGTAAGCACGCGGATTTACACAAGAACACTGATAGACTGATTCTCCTTACTTGATGCCTAGAGGAGATTCTCCTTGGCCCCTCAGGTCACCTCCCTGCAGCAGATGAGCCACTGTGTAATAGGCCATGTAGATACTGGAGTCAGAGAGAGACTCGATCAGCCACTGCTCATCCCAGGGCAGCCGGGTGCCTAGGAAGGGTGGAAGCAGCTGTCAGCACACAGGCACTGTGAGCCCAAACAGCCACAGCACGCAGGAACACATGAGCAGTTTGACTTCCAGTGGAACATAAATACACACACACATATATATATACAAGTATTCATTCTCATTTCATGCTTTTAAAACATCCTTTTTAAAAAAGTTTAACTCATGTATCTGAAAATGTTAGAGGAAGTACTTGATATTTTTGTAGTCTGCTTAACAAAACTTAAATTTCAGCTCACAATGGTTTGCTGTGTATTACAGAGCAGTTGTAACAGTTGTCCCATGTCACAGGATACACAAGATGAAAACCAGTCAGAATTTAAGCAGCACACCCAAAAAATGCTCTTAGTTCCCCTTCTGACATCTCTTCCAAAGCAATGCCCCACACAAAGAGCTACAGAGGTGCTGCATAATCACTGCAGTGATGCAAAAATAAGATTGCCCCTGGCCACATGCATTTTCAAGGAGTGTGCCTCCTCTGGGATGCTGGGCCAAGATGGAAACATCTGTCCAACAGTGCCTGACTATTCAGGACTCTAGGCAGCACTTAGGCCTTCCAAATGAAGTGGCAAGTACCATCTTCATGAGCATTGAGTGAGAAAAGGAGAGTTTTGCCTACCTAAGCCATATGTCCTGGAGCACGCATGCTCTTGTAGCCAGCCTAAAGTGGCTTCAAAATTTCTCCTAGTCTCTTCACAAAACCTGTAAAAAAAATCAGCTTTCACTAATTGCTCCTCTTGGCCCTCTCAGACCATCACCAAACAATCACTCCCTTTGACATCTGCTTTTATAACTTACGTCTCTAGATGCTTCAAGCACTCTTCTGTCTGCTTCTTCCAGTTCACTTCACCATAATCCAAATACCTGCAGTCAGGAAAAGCTTATTGTAACAAAGCAATCCACAAGTAGGATGTAAATTGGCAGTAACTGTGTAACTACCACTTACCACTGGTCACAAAGGGCCACGACACATTCATCAGCAGACCTCGACATAACTTGTTTCTCAGGTTCCATGTAAATCATGGCTTCACCCTAAGAGTTGAAAGAGTAAGAGTAAAGTAAAAAACACTAAGATTTAAGTACTTAGTCCTGAAAATCCTTACATCCTAACTAAAAAGAATCCTCTCCATTCTAAGCTGGTTTACAGCATGTATTGCATGGCTTTCAGCACTGCACAGGGGCTCTGCCTCGAGTAAACTGAGGGCAGCCCTTGGCTCTGCACTTCTGAGGAGCCAGTTCACTGGCCTGTGCCAAGGATGTCTCCATGCATGAGGAAAAGGAGAGAAGCACAACACATTCCTCATGGACTATGCCCCTACTGATTCAAACAGCTGCTAAAAAACCCAGGGAGAAGGGCAGGGGCAAAGAAAACTGTAAGGGTGAACTTCATTCCTTCCTTCACAAATATCCTGGTGCAGGACAAGCTGTAAGTGTTTTAAGCTGAACATAATGCTACCACAAGGGAACACTGACTAAACAACCAAAGTCTTTCCCACTTCCAGTCCTCAGAGAATCTTATTTGAGAGAAAACGACCATTTTCCTATTTGCTACAGGATGAACCCCAAAACCAGAGTGTCTGCATGCCACAGACACCCTTTTATTGGCAGGCTGGAAAAGATTGACAGTTCAGATCTGACACTTAGCATCTTTCCAACTACACCAAAGATCAAATCAAACCACTAAAGTATTTCCTAGACAAGGTGATGGGATGAAGCAGGGAACAAGAGGTCTCTAATGAAGCCATTCATCCCACTTAGTCCAAGAACACGAGGTCCTTCTTTTATCAACATTCCATACTCTTTAGCTATCCAAAGCATCTCTAAGAAGCCTGCAGAACCAAAAGGGAGAGCCTCCTACAGCACTGGGCTACTGTGGAAAAGACAACATGGATTATCGCGTAAGAGCTGTGTGCACACTACCTCCTACCTTATCCACCATCATCTTCTGAATAACCTTCTTGACATCTTGAACTTTTTGTCCTTTGAATCCATCCACCAACATTACCTGTAAAAGTTGGGTCACAGCACTTGGTTATTTTTATTAAATTAACAAGAAACAAGTGCCATAGCTCTTTAGATCAACATAAAGAAGTAGATGCTGGCATCTTTGATATGCAAAAAAGCAGGAATACAGGGGGATTTTTTCATTAAACAGATGGCCATCTTTACCCAAAACGTGTTTGTATACACGTTAGCATGCACATAGGCTGCCAATAATGGCTACTCAGACATAAAGGTTGTTCTAGTTCTGTGTCTTTAACCACTTTTTTCCTCCTAATTAAACTCAGCAAGAAAACACCTACCAAAGATCTTTTATTACTTACTCCCTCATAAAAAGCTTTCAGGTACACTCTCTCCTTGGCCTCAGCAAGTTTTTCTCTGTCGTTCTGGCTCTGGATTTTGAGCTCATCACAGACTGCTGGAGCACAAAGGCTGCCATAGCCTGGGATTTCAATGATGGGCACCTGAGAATTAACAAAATGGTGTCAAATATTCAGTTCAAATTATCTCCATGTAATAAAACCTACACAAAGAATTGTCTCCTGTATTTCACAAGCTCTACTAGAAGTGACACACTGAATGAAGCAGACAAGTGTATTTTCCTTGGTTTGCTGTCCCCAGGCAGACACAGGAGTCTGAACCAGAGATTATGGAGGGGAAAAAAGCCATTATTACTAGTCAGCTGGAAGTGTTTGTGCATTTATCCAAGAAGCCCAGTGGCAGCAGAAGCAGGTGCTAGGGCTGATGTCCAGCTCCTGTATCATGCTGCTCTGTGTGTTAAGTTCGCAGCATCTATTACTAATTACTTAAGACTCACAAGCAACTAGAGCAAAACATGAAAACTTAAAACCTCTCAGCTCTTTCAGCTGAGGAGGACTTTAAATGGGAGTTCTGGGAAAGGTGGGCACAGTACTTGGTGTATTTCTCATCAGTGAGTACAATGTCACACTGGCTGTACTCACCGGCTCAAAGGGAAGGACCATGTCATCCCTGATGCCATACTTCACTGCAGTTGGACACACTGGCTGTACTCACCGGCTCAAAGGGCAGGACCATGTCATCCCTGATGCCATACTTCACCCTCAGGGCCTTTGGTAGAAGAAAAAAAAATGCAACATGGTTAGAAGAAAATTCTTCCATATTTAGAGGTTTTATCCTATTGCTCTAGCTTGAAAAGGAAAGGGATAAAGATTCAATAGCCAAAGATAGCTGTTTAGACACAGACATACTCTTGAAGCTGTAATAGCAACAGCTACATCAAGTCTCGTTTAAAACTCCTGCAGAGGTCTTTATCTTATCTCTGGAAGTCACTTTCACAACACGAATTTATTTCCATTTCACTGGTACTCATCTATATTTTAAATGCTGCAGTAGTTACACTACTCTTGTAGTACTCTTCCTGAAGTCTGAAAATAAATACCTGTCCCAGCCCTGCAGGTTTGCACTTCATTTATTTTTAACTACTTGAAATCAAAGTTAGAGGCAGCAAAACTCCAGTTAAAAGGAGTTTCATTTTACCCACCAGGCATCCACTTTTGACCCTCCACACTGTGGAAAGGGAACAGGGACAGAAGTAATTCAGTTAACAGACTGACCTGTTTTTTTTTCAGATCTCTCAGGGCTGCAATGTCATCTGGAGAATCAGAGGGAACACTTGTTACCACTCCAGTTCCTTGACAAAGAAAGAGAGATAAAACGATGAGTTAAGACACACTGAAAGCACAGTGCACATCCAACAGGCTTTGGCAAGGGGCTGAGGGGAAGTTACCTTTATCATCCTTGATGGTGAGCATGGGAAGAGCAAACACAACCTTGTAGGCTGTGAGAGGTGCTGAAAGTGCAGCACCAAGTATCTCCTGTGCAAGGAAAAGGCACAGCATTACCATGAGCTGCACTTCTCAGCCTAGCTGGGGGAGCTCTCCTGGCTGATATTCTTTACATTTGCTGGAATTCCTTACATATAACAAACAATTTTTTAAAATCATATATAATTAGACAAAGAGGAAGCACATATGAAAGGCATGTGTGTATCATTTGTGACAGTGCATGGACCATTTACTGGTAGAAAAGTCAAACACCAGATAGTATAGACACAGTAATTCAGAGAAAGCAAAACTACTGAGGTGTGGAGTTGGAAACAGTAAGCTGGAGAACAGTTTGCCTCCAAATATCCGAAGCACACTAGCATCAAGACAGGATGGACTGGGAAGCCAGTGTCAAAAGCCAGATTAAACACAGGCAGGAAAGAATATCATCAAGACCATTTATACTCTGACAAGAGGTAAATGCTACTAACTACACTTACTGAAAGCACAGAAGTTAAGGACAGTAAATATCAAAGCCACTAACATTCAATATTAAACTAAGAAAGCTTCACTCACAGATGTACTGGAAACATCAACATGAACAAAAAGCTTTTTTCACACAGCCCTTTCTAGCTATTGCTTTCTTCCATCCCTTTCCCTGCCTCACAGAGAAGTCACCACTCTGCCCAGTGTGCACAGGAGGGATACTTCAAACATTCATTCACCAAGCAATGCCAAGGCAACAGCAGTGCATGTGTCCACAGGTAAGTGCACCAGGTTAACCTCCCAGAAGTAGCTCTGGCTTGGCTGCGAAAGAAGGTGTCTTCTGCTTGCCTTTTCAGTCAGGAAACATTTCTATTTCATTTCTTTAACAGTTTCTATATTTTCTTAGAAAGTAGAACTCTACCATCACCTTCCTAAGTACAAATTTCAGAGGAAGAGATCAGCCTGACCAGCAAGCTGCAGATGCTCACCTCTCCCATCAGCTCCTTGACAACAGGTACAACTCCATTATCTTTTGTGAAGCCCTGGTAGGACATGTTCCTGGCAGCTCTTTGGGTACAGATAAAAATATCCCCGTTCTTGGTTTCAAAGCCGATGTACTTCATGTCAGGGCGAACCCAGCAGTTGGTCTGTCCAAACATGGTCTCTGGCCTGAGCGTGGCAGCCACCAAGAAGATGTTTTTTCCTCTTAGGCCACTAGGGGGAAACAAGAATTTTGTGAGCCACGATAATAAAAACATTTGGGGCAATACAGAACGTTCTTAAGCTACTATAATTTTAAGTAACATTTCCTAAGGGATGAGAGTGGGTCATTAATGTCTTTGTGGGTTCTTTTTTTTCTTTTCTTGTATTTTTTTTTTAAAAAAAACCACTCCAATTTGAGTTTCAGACAGACTAGCGAATATGGCAGCTCCAAACAGAGACCAAGTTCTCAAAGTGGCAGAAATAACAGGAAGACATTCTGTTCTTGCATTAGGCAAAACAGACTATCTCACTTAATGGTCACTTCTGGCCATAAGACAGAACCTCTTGGCCATTACAAATTCCAGACCTACCTTAATTTTGCAGGATATGGATCCAACACCTTCATTTTTATTAGTGTATATTCTTGAGGCCCAACACCCTGCAATTCAAATAATGCAGCAATCAATTACACCAACTCAAGCAGCAAATAAAATGAATCCTACTCTGTAGTAACCTGACCTAAATGCTATTTAAGGTCCTGATGCTTTCTGCAAAGTCAATGACATTTCCCTTGATGCAAGTGGCTGTTTGCTGAAACACAGACTGGAGAGGGAGCTCACACTTCATTCCTGTGTCCAAAAATGTACTCCACACAGCCACTACCTCAGCAACATAACAATTGATAACAACCTGTTTCTTTTGCTTGAGAAGCTAGATAATGATGCAACATAGTGATGCTGCAGGCACAGATTGCTGAATAATCACAGAGACAACTACAATGGGAAATACTACCCACAGCTCAGGACGGACAGCCTCAAAGGAGGGGTTCACTCAGTTTTCACTGACAATCAACAATCAGTAGCTCTGCATGTACAGAATACATTCAGCTCCAAGATGCATTTGGTATTTAAGATCTTAAGTAATGCATAAAAATGGTAATTAAAAACATTACCTCTCCTGTTTGCCTGTCATGATCCATGCAAGGCTGTCCATCTTTTGGAGAATAAATTGTGTATCTAGAAAAGGTATATTTTCATTTAGTAGTAAATGCAATAATGTGCAGACCCAGAGGGAAGAAAATAAGTATGTTTCTGGAAGAGAGCTCTCTCAATGGCATTTTCATTATCTTGTACCAATCTGTTTCCACCAATGTCCACATTCAGTTTGTGGAAGAGCTTTCATTATTGGCCCTGTTTGGCTTTGAGTTGGTATCCATGGAAAAACTAAAACAGGAGCACAGTGTCACACTTCACTAGCACAATAAATACACTGGTGTACTGTGTCTAGTAGAGCACCCAAACTGAAAGGATTTTAGCTTAATGTAAGTTACAAGCACACTCCAGACACACGTCATGGGTTCCCTTTGGTAAAGCTGAGCTCATGCACATTCCCCATCACCTCAGGGGGGCAGCCTTACCGTTTCCCAAACTTCACCTTGTTTCTCTCCTTCAAGGTAAGAAATTGCCATCGTACAAAGGAGTCATAGTAAGGATTGACATCTGTAGTAATGAAGGAACGCCTCCAGTCCACCTGGAAATGCATCAGTAAACACAATAAAGAAATCCAAGGAAATTCACAATAGCAAAATTATAATTTTAAAAATAAAAATAAGTTTCTTTTCCAAAAGATGCTGCAAATACATACCAGCCAATGGGCACATGTTGCTAACCATAACTCTGCAGTCTGCACCTGCAGGGTCTCTCAGAGGAGAGGTATCAAACACCCTAGGGCCCTGCCTGCTGACTGAATCTGAGAGATTCTGTAGTTGTTTTGACCAACCAAGAAAGCACTCATCACCCAAGACTATTAAAAGTTTAAATTAATAATTCTAGTACCTTCAATCCCATGCTTTTCAGATCCTGGACAGCAAGGGGAGGGAAGTAATCCAGCCAATGCTCAGCTTCAGAAAACCTGGCTACTTCTTCATCAGAAAGACCCAAAGACTTCATGATTCCCCACTGGTATTTGGAAGAGCCAGTCTTGGCAGCAGCTTTGCTCTGAAAGGACAATTGCAGTCAGGAGAGCACACACATTTCTTGATTCACAGCAGCTTTATAGACTCAGGACTCTGGATGATCAAATGTTTCTCAGGAAGCTACTGAGCAGTGCACCAGCTCACCCTTCAGATTTCATACACTAAAATGGCACCACTGGAACATGCAGCTGATGCATTTTCTCAAGTACCCAGCTAACTTGGAAAAAAATATCTAAAAATTTTATCACAGGTTTCTCTGAGGTTTGTGATAGAAGGAAAACCCAACGTGCATGTTTCGAAGTTTGGAGAGCACAGCTATCAACCCAGAAAGTCTCTGTTGAAAGTTTACCTTTTTCCCTTTTGCTTTGTCTTTTATGATAATTTCTTCTTCTTTTTTAGAAGAATTTTCTTCCTCTTCCTCCTCCTCATCAGGAAATTCAGGTGGGCAGCCATACAGCTCCATTTCTCTTTTCAGCTTATCTGCACAAGCCTAAACAGAGTCACCAGGTGACTAAACTGCTAACACCTAAACAGTCACCAGCACTTGGCTGTGCCAATGGCATCAATCACAGCTAAGGAATGCTTTTTACTTGCAAACATTTGCATTTCCC
>NW_009953803.1:1674557-1675614 GCF_000747805.2 Chaetura pelagica
AGGAATGCCTGCCAGGGCAGGCAGAGGTTTACAGAGAGGATTTTCTTGCAAATCAAATAATACTGTAGATAAACTTAATTTTCAAGCATTTTATTTTTAACAAGTCACAATGTATAGTTCAAGCACAACACATCTTTACTACAAATTCAGGTTCTAAATCACCCTATCTTAATGAATTTTTAATAAATTACCATGATTTTCTGGATGGACAATAAGCAATCTTAACTATAAAAAAACACTTTAGAAAAAGCCCTCAGTAGCCCAAACTCACCTTGATAGGCATCCCAGTGCAGTGCAGACCAAATGGAAACAGGCAGTTCTTTCCCTTTAGCCTCTGATACCCAACTGCAAACTGTACAGTGGAAAAGTGAAGCAGATGGAACAAGAATGATGTGAGGCCAAGTTAGCATCCTCCTCAAAAAAATACCTTCCATTCCTTCTTTAACGTGAAACTACCAAAAGATAAAGGCAGTCAACAGCATCTAGGAAGCTAATTAAAGGGTAAGAAGGTGAAACTCCACTTTGTTACCAGGTCTGCCATTACCCAGCTGCCTAAGTGAAAGCCCTCCTAATTTGCAGGGGGCTGATTCTGACCAGAGAAGAATGGGTGCAGAGAAGAGACTTGCTTTGTGGAATCCTACCCACCACCAGGACCCAGGCAATACAGCAGAGTGTCCACAAACACAACAGGCAGTGAGGTTTCTTATGCCATTTGCACCATTTAGCAGCACCCCCTGAAAACCTCAGCAAATCTGAAGGAATTAATAGAGGAAACACCTGCAGTCTGGTCTCCTAGTAAAAATTTAAAAAGTCATCAGTGGCAGTTCTCTTCAACCCCAAATATTCCCACTGAAAACATGGGAGAAAAAAAAGGAAAGTTGAGTAAGTAATTACTGAATCTATTGAGCAATTAACAAAGCATTTTGTTAGCTGAGAATTTAACTTAAAAATCAGCATTTGTTCTACAGTAGTATTTAAAGGTGTTATAGCAAAGGAAAACGTTTACCTCACATTTAGACAAGGAAAATACATGTCCCAGGTGAAGGCGGCCGTTCAT
>NW_009953803.1:1675656-1678548 GCF_000747805.2 Chaetura pelagica
ACCAAAGAATTAAAACATGTCATTAGTTTTTAAAATCACCATCTGAAGATGCCAAGTAAAACAGTTAATGGGTATCTCCAGCTAGTATGGGCCCACAGTGACATTGAAACAAGTTTACCCTGCCAGTAACATGAGGTTTTGATTTTAAAGACCTGATATGCTAATAGGTTTTATCATTTAAAAAAAGAAAAAAAAAAAAGAAAAAAGAAAAAACAAAAACCCCCACAGGACTGACATCACAGAGATGTAACATCTTCCCAAAGGTAACAAGCTACAATCCTGCTTCTGTAAATTGATTACTGCAACAGCTTGAAGTAATTCATTTAACCCCCCACCACCTGAGTTCAGGTTGCCTGGGGCACATATAAACTAACACCCATTTCACAGGGATACACCATTGCAGTGTTTGCAACATATATTGTGTTGTTGTAACCCAACCGCTCAAAGTAACTGTGTGAGCAAGAACCTCCAAACGACCCAAGAACGCTATTGATTCAAAAGAGGACATTTCCCCCCCACAAGATATGAAGGAAAAAAGTTTCCCTGAAAAGACATTTCAAGCAGTTGCAGAGAAAACCTGCACAAAAGTTCAACGTTACCTCTCCTGGTTCTGCCTGTCTGAGGCATCGACCTCAAAGACCTGCTCATCATCCCACTTCTGCTGGATCTCTTTTTCAATTTTCTTCAGGAAATCAACTTTTGCTGTTCCTTTACGTTCCTGCTAAACAGAAAGAGGAGGAGAAGTCTGGCTGAACGGGTGACCAGACACAGAACTGTGACATGACAGCCCCTTCCCTGGCTCCAGAGCCTGCAGCACCAGCTCACAGCATCGTTAGGTGAGCAATGACTGCACCACGGAAACCTGTATCCTTGAGACTCAGCCTTCCAAACCAACATCTAAAATCTCTAAAGAAAGAGTTTACAACCATTTTCCATGACCAAAGACTCTACAGTAGTAAAAAAACCATGCAAAATGTCCAACTAGCTGATTATCTTACCAATAACTAACAAACCCAGAGGTGTCTGAATTGGCCAGCGAGGAATGGGTATAAATAATAACTGGGGAAAAAAACACAGGAATTCTGTTTTTATCCCAGGCTTTACATAAAGCCCATGTAATGTTTCTTCATCTTGCTACACATGAAGTGGGAACAGTATTTCCTATGCCAGGGGAAGGGTAGGGCACACAAGTCTACTCTACTAGTAGTTCAGAGAATTCTTCTGGAATTCTTCTTCAGAGAATTTTCTTCTGGAAAAGCATTTTGAACTATTTTATAACAACACGCATAATTCCATCAGTCTTGATGATATAACAATAAATAACACCATCAGTGTTTAAAAACACCATTAATTCTTTCTCAGTGTTCTCTTATGACACGACATATGGCAGGTGTTAAAGGAAACACCCACTACAGCAGCCTGGCACACCCGGTGACAAAAAGAAAAAACAAAAACCCCCACAGGACTGACATCACAGAGATGTAACATCTTCCCAAAGGTAACAAGCTACAATCCTGCTTCTGTAAATTGATTACTGCAACAGCTTGAAGTAATTCATTTAACCCCCCACCACCTGAGTTCAGGTTGCCTGGGGCACATATAAACTAACACCCATTTCACAGGGATACACCATTGCAGTGTTTGCAACATATATTGTGTTGTTGTAACCCAACCGCTCAAAGTAACTGTGTGAGCAAGAACCTCCAAACGACCCAAGAACGCTATTGATTCAAAAGAGGACATTTCCCCCCCACAAGATATGAAGGAAAAAAGTTTCCCTGAAAAGACATTTCAAGCAGTTGCAGAGAAAACCTGCACAAAAGTTCAACGTTACCTCTCCTGGTTCTGCCTGTCTGAGGCATCGACCTCAAAGACCTGCTCATCATCCCACTTCTGCTGGATCTCTTTTTCAATTTTCTTCAGGAAATCAACTTTTGCTGTTCCTTTACGTTCCTGCTAAACAGAAAGAGGAGGAGAAGTCTGGCTGAACGGGTGACCAGACACAGAACTGTGACATGACAGCCCCTTCCCTGGCTCCAGAGCCTGCAGCACCAGCTCACAGCATCGTTAGGTGAGCAATGACTGCACCACGGAAACCTGTATCCTTGAGACTCAGCCTTCCAAACCAACATCTAAAATCTCTAAAGAAAGAGTTTACAACCATTTTCCATGACCAAAGACTCTACAGTAGTAAAAAAACCATGCAAAATGTCCAGCTAGCTGATTATCTTACCAATAACTAACAAACCCAGAGGTGTCTGAATTGGCCAGCGAGGAATGGGTATAAATAATAACTGGGGAAAAAAACACAGGAATTCTGTTTTTATCCCAGGCTTTACATAAAGCCCATGTAATGTTTCTTCATCTTGCTACACATGAAGTGGGAACAGTATTTCCTATGCCAGGGGAAGGGTAGGGCACACAAGTCTACTCTACTAGTAGTTCAGAGAATTCTTCTGGAATTCTTCTTCAGAGAATTTTCTTCTGGAAAAGCATTTTGAACTATTTTATAACAACACGCATAATTCCATCAGTCTTGATGATATAACAATAAATAACACCATCAGTGTTTAAAAACACCATTAATTCTTTCTCAGTGTTCTCTTATGACACGACATATGGCAGGTGTTAAAGGAAACACCCACTACAGCAGCCTGGCACACCCGGTGCGGGGTCTGGGCTTCTCCTCCCAGACCCAGGCAGCACCAGGACGTGCGGGGCAGGAGCTGTGCCTGCCGTGACTCACAACAAACCCTGGAAATAAAACCCAGGGTGTTACAGAGACTTCATGAAAGGTCCGCACTCGTGCCGAGAAATGTCACCACTGCTCTCTTGCTCCCCCACGCTACTGAATCATTCACCTCCGCCTGACTCTGCCGTTTCACTATTATC
>NW_009953803.1:1679918-1698711 GCF_000747805.2 Chaetura pelagica
GGGGAGGAGGAGCCGCCTGCCCGCCGCGGGGCACCGGGGCGCGGGCAGTGGCCGCTGGGACGGGGTCTGCCCGGGGCAGGTGTCTGGGCAGGGAGGGCCTGGCCCTGGGGTTTCCGCAAAGTAAAGTTAAGCCCCGTCTGAAGTTGCAGGAGGCACCTCTACAATGTGTAGCTAACCGATACTTCTACAGGTACTTTCTATTTTCGTGTTTTGAGTAGGCCTTCGAGCTGCCCTGGTGCAGTCATTAAGTAGCAGCTTTGTGAAAATTCTTCGTTTCTTTCCTTTTTACTTTTTGAAGAAAATGGGTCTCTCTGGTGCTTGCTCAAATCCTTCTGGAACTCTGTCTAGACCAGAGTGTAGCTCTTGCTCCCACACCTTCACTGCCAGTTCCAGTCAACCTTCTGTCATGCTGTTCCCTTGGGATCTGAGCTGCACCACAGGGACCTCAGGTGGAGATGAGGGTTCATGGTAGGGAATTGTCGACTTTGCTGGTGGGTCCTGAAAGCAAGAATTCAGGAGTGCAAATACCAAACGGTGAACCTGGAGAGGTGCACACGTCTCACACGTGCTCCTGTGGTGTGTAGTGTCATGCCTGGGAGAAACTGATGCATGGAGAGATGGGAATGGGTGTAAAGCACAGGATCATCTCCTTGATTTTAAGTTGAAGGCTTAGAGCCAGTTGCAGGTGGACAATAGCACCAAGTGCATTACCTAGAGTTTATTTCCTTTTGTGAGTGTGTGTGTGTAAGAATTGTAAAATCTGTATATTTGTGGTTTCTTTGTTGTTAATTGCTACATTTAGTGTGGCTTTCATCGGGTGCTGGAAACAGCCAGAAACTAATTTGGAGTGGAGCTGCTTGGTTGGCTGCTCGTGAGGTTTCTTATTTTCTCTAGCTAGTTGACACCTGCTTGGCTTTCTGCATTGTGTTTGTGTTTTCTGGATGGGTTTTTTATTTGATACTGCTTTGATATCTATATACTTCAAACTATTTCCTTCTATATCCATAGTTAATATTCCCTAACTGTTAATCATAAAAATAATTATCTGTTTAAATTGTCAGTGGTTTGGGTTCCTGCCTGCCATCTGCTAGCTTGCCTCTGCATCTTTTGAGAGGCAAAATGAGGAGCTGTTGCTTAATCGTTTGACACTGTTACTCTAGTTCATACTTGGAATGTTTTTCTAGTAGCTGAATAATGGAATCTAAAGCAATATCCAGTTTAAAGATTACTGGCAGAGTTTTGCTGCACGAAGTTGTCTGGTTTTGGTGTTTGTGAAGCTGGATCAGGGCTTAGGTAGTGCAGACAGTGGATCTGTATTGATAATTGCTCCCATTTCAACATTTTTCAGTGTTAAAGAAATATTGTATAGTCTGTAGGCATGGAAATAATCTTTGAGGAAAGAAACCCCCAGGTATGTTAAGCACAGTGACTCAAGCTGTACAAGATGTGTCTGTGTGCATACTGAAAGTGTGCTTTTGTGATGCAGCTTTCTGAACTGCTTTTCATGGTGATCATGTTTTAATACTTTACAACCACTGTAATACTGTAAAAAAGAGGAAAGGTAGTTTTTCCTAAGCAGGACTTAGGAAGGAGCAAAAGAGTGGGAGCACTGTCAGGTGTGGTAGGGTCAGGAGGCACGTCACAGATCGTTCTGTGGTTGGAGAAGAACTTCCCTGGCTCCATCATCCCGGCGCAGCCGAGCTGGCAGTGTCGGAAAGGCATTGGACATGTTGCCAGGGCTGCCTGGTGGCTCTTCTGCAGCAGTGACTGTCCAGCACAGGGTTTTGGCATGCTTCAGCAGCACCAAGAATGGTTCTTTCTCTCCATAGATGTGACGCAGACCCCTCGGCCTTAGCCAACTATGTCGTGGCATTAGTCAAGAAAGACAAACCAGAGAAAGAGCTGAAAGCTTTCTGTGCTGACCAGCTGGATGTCTTCCTGCAGAAAGGTACTGTGCTCTCTGCCACTTTACCTGCTGGATGCTTGCCATTTAGCTGGGGAGAGCAGGAGGGATGGGGCACCCTTGTTACCTTGAATTAAAGCATCCTTCAGTTGCCTTGAACTACTTGTTTACTGTGAATTGAATATTTCTTACAGTGTGAAGGAATAAATGTTGTGATTAAATACAAAAAAAATCTTAAGATGAAGTTGTGTAGCTTTGTCTTGTTCATGACGGGTGGGAGGAAATCCTCTGAAATAAAAGCTAGCAATTTCATTTTGAACTATCAGCCATGCTGCTGATACTTGTTTGATAACTTCTGGAAACCTGGTCCATGTTAATCTTTCAGGCTTTTGATGAGCTTCTCATATCAATCTGGTTCAAATTCAGGGTTTTAAACAACTGAAATCCCAACACTCACTGAGGGAGTTATTGTGCATTTTTTGTAATCTGATGTTAAATTGATGGTTAGTCTTTCATGAACTATTTACTCATAGAAGTTGCTGTAAAGAGGCAGGGAGCGGTAGCTAATGGCACAGCTGTGGGCTTGTTCCTTGGCCATAACTTCTGGTCATAGCTGCCCCATAGAAGATTTCAAAGTTGTAAATGAGATTCAAGGAAAAGTCAGTGTCTGATACACCTGATTAATTTCTTTTCTTTAAATGAACAACCTCAATTCCACAAATGTGATTTCAGCTCCTTGAATGGAATTGATGTTCATTGCTCTAGGATGCTGCTGTGAGCAGTCCATCTAGGTGACTTCTTTCAGAGGCTTCTCTGGAAAATCTAAAGGTGGCCTTAAATCAGCACGTAACAATATGTTCTTATGTTCTGTATCCACAGAAACTTCAGGTTTTGTAGATAAACTTTTTGAAAGTCTCTACTCAAAGAGTTACCTTCCTTCTCTTGAACACACAAAAGTAGAAGCGAAGCCTGCAGGTCAGGAAAAAGAAGAAGTGAAGGAGGAGGTAACATCACCTTTTCTGTCTACCTGCTTCTAATTTTCAAATTAGCCATCCTGTACATTTGTGAGGCAAAATGTGTAAGAAAAGTCCACTCTCTTGTGACTAGTGATCTCTGTTCTCTGTGCATCTGAAGGAAAATGGAAGAATATTCAGACAAGAATGTTTTAAAATCCCTCTGTAGAGTGTGTCTTTGACCTGGATTAATGGCATTCGGAGTCCTGTTGGGACATCCCTGGTGATAATGATTTGGAGAGGTGATAATGATTGAAGAGAGGGAAAAGAAGCTAAAACATTCAAAACATTTCCTTTTCCAGTTTTGTATTTTCTGTGAGAAGTAACATTTATTTTAAATGCTTTCTATAATGCTTACAATCAGTGACACATGGTGGCCTCTATATTGAGGGATAATTACTTTTAAAAGTGAAGTAGCATTAATTTGCCAACAATTCTTTCTGTTTTATTGAGAAAACTAAAAACAATCAAGTTTTTGAGAACAGAAAACTAATATTCCCGTAGTTGTCTTAAATCTCTTTTCATATTATATATAATCTGCTATCACTTGTCTAAGATACCTGCTTTTTTCATCTAAGTTGCCATTTAGTTTTTTCTTTCTGGTGTCCTTTTCTTATCTGAGGATCAGACCCAGAATTATCATGACAGTTTGAGGCAGTAGCATTGGTGGTGAAGTCCATAACGTGCAGCTACACAAGACTTTCACTTTAACAGTTTTCTGATTGCTTCTCAAACAGATGTTGTAATTCTTACAGTTTGTTTAGAGCTACCTTCAGGTGACTTAACCAGTGCATGGAAACTTCTGCCACCCAAATGTACAATCACTTCTAAGCAGTGTGAAATACCAGCTAAAGTGCAAAATGGGCTCAAAGTGGTTTACAGGAGTGGTACAGCTGACAAGACCTCTAAAGCTGCTTTGGTTTAGGCCAGAAAGAAATGTGACTAGTTCAACCATGGGAACAGGTGTCTTTTTTGTTTAAAGCATGTATTTCCAGGGTTAAGCTGATGACAAACCTACTTGGAGAAGTAGCTCTCCTTATTTGTGTTCTGGTTACAAGATCAGAAAATACCTCATTGAGTTGCTTACTTTAACTAGCATGATAGAGAACTTCATCTTTCATGAATCCTGCTTAAAAACAAAGTATTGAAGTAGTTTTATTTTGGGGCATCTCCTCTTCTGCAGAAGAACCTGAAAGATTTGAACCAAAAAGCTCCACAATCTCTAGTTGCAGTGCTTGAGTGTTCTGTGCAAGTCTATGTTCTATGCAAGTTCTATGCAAAAACATATTGGTTTTGTACAGGGTGTTAACTGTAACTTGAACTAAATTTTGGTCTTGTATTCTTCATTTTTTAAAAAAGTGATACTCACCCTTGGTTTGTAGTTGTCTCTTAAACAGAATTTTCAAGAGCCAGTTGAAGAAGAGCGGGATAGCAGGAAAAAGAAGTATTCCAGTCCACAGAGGAGCCGTGGAGACACCAGTGAGCAAAGGTTAGTTCTGAACCAAAATATTAAGTTCTTCTGTGTTTGGTGGCAGTCTGTCCCTGGGGATTTTAACCTTGTAGGTAGTGATTTTTTCATTAAAATAGTCACTTCTTCCCAACTTTTTTCTATTTGCAATATGTTATTTGTATGCTGATCACATGCATGAGGGCCCTTGACTAGAAGTTGGTCTCTTCCAAAAAAATGTCAGTCTGTTTCAAGTGTTAATACCTGGGAATGTCATCAATTCTGTTTCCTCTGTTGTATAAATTAAAAAGCATTGTTGGCAGTCATTAGAGGTGGAGAGGTTGTTGACACAATGTGAGCATCACTTTTAAAACATACCATGTTTTGGTCATCTAACTTCTTCATCTTTCCAATTCTGCTTAGTCCTTCCCTTGCTGGTTTCTACTAATTAGTGATTCAGTTTGAGATCCTGTACTTTTCTAATGTAATTAGGGCCGTTCTGACTGAAGCGTTTCGCTGCCCAGGTCGGATGGGAAGGATGAACAGTGTTCTCTCGCAAGCTTATTTTTTTAGTTGGGTGCCTCTTTTCATAAACGATGTGTTTTCTAGAACCAGAGAGAAGAAGAGAGACGATGGGAAGTGGAGAGACTACGACAGGTACTACGAGCGGAGCGACTCGTACCGGGAGAAGTCGGGCTGGCGGCGCGGCAGGAGCAAGAGCCGCAGCAAGAGCCGCGGGCTGAGCCGGAGCCGCAGCCGCAGCCGGGGCAGGAGCAAGGACAGGGAGGCCAGAAGTGCTGGTGAGTACCCGAGGTGCTGCTGCTGGAGCTCAACTCACGTTCATGGTGTGGGTTCTCCTGGCAGGCTGCAGAAGTCCTTGAAAAGCTGGAGCAAATTTTGAGAGCTTTGTGTTCCTGAAGTTATTAACCAAGATGCTGTTCTTTGGAGTAGAACAATTAAGGGGATTGTTTTCTTATTTGCTAACCTCTTAATTTATCCACAGGTGTATACCAGGGGAGATCAGGAGCTGGTATTTTTCTGCTGTGTGTGGTGTTGACAAAGCTGTTGCCTGTTTTTTTTTCTTTTTTCCAAAGATCTAGGGTTTTTGCAAAACAGTGTACCTCCTTTTTCATTTTGTAACTGTGTATTTTTTTAGAGAAGGTTTTTCTGTAACTGAAGGTGCTTCCCATGTGATCCATTGTTCTTTTAGGGCTAATTCAGGTCGGTTGGGAAAATAAGAGGCACAGATTACAACGGATTTCAGCACATGTTGAGGCCACATTATTGAGGGGGGTGCAGTTAGGTTTGTTTCTTCAGGCTTTTTCCTCCCTCTTTCTGGTTTAAAAGAGAAAGCTGTAATCCAGAATGGAATAAGGAATAGAGGAATAAATTTGCATTTTGCAAAGAAAATGTTTAGATTTCTGAAGTTAAAACCCTGTCTGCCTTATGTTTAGTTCTTATTCCATTGCTAAGACTAAGCTCCTTCAAGAACAGTCTAACATGCAAAATACTGAATATTTAAGGAAATGTTTATGCTTTTGTGTAGTAGCTTTTTCCAAGGCTCTGATATACAGAACAAAGCAGGAAGACTTTGCTTTATTTTTATTTTTTTCAAACAGAGCACCGAGAGAGATCCAAATTCAAGAGTGAAAGAAATGATGCTGAAGGCTCCTATAACCCAGTGCCCGCGTCTCCCAGTAAATCCTCAGAGCAGTATTCCTCTGCACAGGCTATTCCCAGTGCTGTCACTGTGATTGCACCTGCGCACCATCTGGAAAACACAACAGAGAGCTGGTCAAATTTCTATAACAATCACAGCAATCCCCCTTCATTTGGCAGAAACCCTCCTCCTAAAAGAAGATGTCGAGATTACGATGGTAAATTATCTGCTTCTTAGTTTTCAGTTTTTCACCTTGTTTCAGTTATTCTGTGACTTTTTTTAGGTATTCACTAAACATAGGCAGCAAGTAAAAATGCAGTAGCATTTAGAATATACCTTGAATGTAAAAGATGCATTTATGACCTGTATTTTACTGGAGAAATAACTAGTCTTACTGGAAGCAGTTTACTTACAATCTGACCATTGCTGGATAAGAGCATAGGGAGTTTGGTCACAATTCTGTGGATGCTTGGCAAGTATTTCAACCACTGGCAGCTCTGATACAGATTGCAGTGCATGTTTTTAATATAAAACAGTATTTCTGCATGATTATTTTTTTTCCCACATCTTTTATGATGAATACATGTATGTTTGTATGCTTTTATGGAAGATGATTCTAATTTTAGTTATTTTTAAGCCTCATCTGATAATGCAATGTTGGATCAGTGATTGCATATTTTCATTAGTAAGAAATTCCAACAAAAGAAAACAGATGCTACAAATCATTTACCACTAACCTTTTATGTTTTCCTAAAAAGATTATTAAATGTTCTGTTTTGCAGAGCGAGGATTTTGTGTGCTTGGTGATCTTTGCCAGTTTGATCATGGAAATGATCCTTTAGTAGTAGATGAAGTTTCCTTGCCAAGTATGATTCCTTTTCCTCCACCACCTCCGGGACTTCCTCCTCCTCCTGGAATGCTTCTGCCCCCCTTGCCAGGGCCAGCTCGTAACATGAGGTTGCCAGTTCCACAAGCTCATCCCCAGGCACCACCTCCTGTTGTGCTTCCTGTACCAAGTAAGTCAGAATATGGTTCTGTGTTCCTTTAAGTCGCCAAGCTAAAATGATGGCTCTTTCTGGAAGATCTGTGTGTATTCAAAGTGATGAGCTCAAGTTTCCTTGATAGCCCTGTGCTGTTCAAAATACTGCCAAAAATAATTCCAGAAAATCAGCCTGTCAAATATGACGTTCCCAGCACTCCAAAATGAAATAGATCTGTTGGGCAGGTAGGCAGAGGGGGTGTCTTTCACATTATGTTCTAACCCTGGTGCTGTTTGGATTGACCAGTAAAAATTGGATTACTAGATGTTTTTTTTCCTAATGCAATAATGTTGAGATTTAATCTCATAAAAGTTCTAATAAATTTATGTTTGGACTTCATTATGTACTGCTTTTTAGTAGCAGATAATGGATACATCTAAGATCTATTTGGGCTCAAGGCTCAATCTCTGAGACTGTGTAGCTTTTTTTGTTATTCTACTGTATCTTACAATGTAAATTCTATGAAGATACAGAATATTAGATAGGTGATTACTCTGTGTCAGCACTCTCTATTCCAGTGACACTGGAACGTTGTGATAGTTGATCAAAATAGCAACAGCTATGGGATGAGAAGCAATTTTATATAGGATTCACCCTAAACTCTGCTTGAGCATTTTAGTGGGAGGAATTGGCCTGGTGTGGAGGGAACTCGCAGTGCTCTCTGATGTATTTGTGTCCTGATAATTTGTGTAGTGTAACTCACTGTCCTGTTTTGGCCATATGGTCAGTAGGAATGTAGGTATCCTGTATGGTGCAAACAAAGCAAAAATAGCTAGACAGACTCCTCATCTGTGACTGCCTTTTTGCCCTGTAGTTCTTGTTTGAGAACTGTAATCCAAATGTTGCTGATACAATCTCTTGCTCTGAGCAAGCCTTGATTATCCATGGCAGAGCTGAGGGAGGAGCTGGTTTAGCTAATGCCAGCTCTAGCAATAATAAACCTCTAGGGAGGAAAAGACACTTCTCTCTTTTTTTGTTGTTGTTGTTTTTCTTTTCTTTTTTTTTTTTTTTTTAAAGCTTTGTCCTTTCTGGGAAGGAGAAAAGCTGATGAAATCAGAGCAACTGACCTGAGCAGGGCTTCTCAGTTTACTTCTATTGTAAAGGGATTGTAAATATTTGCAGTTTTCACCTTACTCAAAGCAAGAAATACACGAATTGCACTGAACTGTTTGCACACTTTGTCTGTGGAGTGTCAGCTCGTAGTGTTCTCTTCTGTGATGTCATTCTAGGACCACCTTTAACACAGTCAAGTTTGGTAAATAACCGTGACCAGCCTGGGACAAGTGCAGTGCCCACTCTTGCACCCGTGGGAGCAAGGCTGCCTCCTCCTCTACCCCAGAACCTGCTCTACACAGTTACGGAACGTAAGCACTTACCTTTTTTAAAATCTGTTGGGATACATGTTTTAAAATTCCTCTGATGTATGATTAGAAATTACTACCCCTATGTCTTCATCCAGTATATAGACGTCTTAAAAAGAAGTCTGATGGCTTTCGTGGTGGTCAGTATATGGTCCGTTGTTCCTGTGAGAAGCAGCAGGGGTGTCCTGTCACCCTCTGGGGAGGGGTCATTTGTGGGGAGCTTCCTTTGAGTTTTGTATGCTCAAAGCAATAGGATTGTTGCATAAGAAAGGGATCCCCTCATCTTAAAGGTGTTTAGTAAGCAAAGAGTGGATCTGCAAACCTGTAATTACTGTTGAACTTGCTTTGTATCCCAGTCCAGTTTTGGTTACTGCAGATGAGACAGATTATTTTTTTTTCAGCTGTGTATCACAATAGTCTTTACAGTCTAGATACACTTCAGTACTTTCTTTCGATCTTTTTTTTTTTTTCCCCCAGATTTGGCTAAGTTCTAGCTTTCTAACTTAAAAAAGTGGATGGCTTTCAATGGACATGCCCATCTCAACACAGCTCAGATTTTTCCAAAGTGGGTTTTCATGAGGGAAAGTATCAAAAATACCTGGAGAGTCCTAGATTGTGCAATTTAGATCCAACAAAGCTTGTATTTCTTTGATGAAGAAAGGAGTATAATGACATTTCCATGTCTTACGTGAACAAAACAAGATCATTAAATCTTGATATTTTACAATATTCCCACCTGGGTTTTTAAAAATATTTTCTGAATCTCATTCAAAGGAGGGTGCCAGTTCATGATCCATATAATTTCCTTTGTGACTCCCATGCTTTTCAGAACTTCAGTCACTCAATATCTTGTGAGATAATATGATCAATTATCTCCAGATGCTGTCAGACATTTAGATGTTACCATCTGATTCTTTCAGCTTCACTACTTCTAACAGGTGGTTCTGTCTGTCTTAGCTCACAGGGCATCACTGGCTTCAGTTGCACCACACAATTCTGTTCTCCAGAGCATGTGGAGATTGTCATGTCCTGTCCTTGGACTGGTGTGGGAACAACTGCTGGTTGCCCTCTTGCAATCAGTTGTATGCAAGTTCTGGAGGAGGAGCTGGTGGTTCAGCTTGTGCAAAGTTAATGGAAGTTCTTGGCAGAGTCTGAAACTAAACTGTGAAACATCAGCATCAAAATTCTGGGGCATCTGTTTTAAATTGTAGAGTCTTCATGGTTGCTGTGGAATAAGGAGCTGAAATCTAGAGTGACTCAAGTCTGTCAAGTCCCCGTGTGTAGGCATTCATTTCTGTTCCAGGATGTACTGTGTTTCTGTGGAGGCTTTTCATAGACTTTTTTTCATTCTAGTTCTTGTGTAGCTTTTGTGTTTTGGAAAAATCAATCATCCTTGATTTGGACCTTGGGCTGGAGGAGCAGTTTGAGTCAGTTCTGTCATCTTGTGTTCCAATGGTTATCCCTCTTAAGTAAAATAATCATGAGTGCCTTACTGGAGCTAGGTAGCTCATCTCAGTCTTACAAAAATTAAGATAATTTAATAGGTAAGTATTGGTCAAATTACCTGATTTCTCAGCTTTCTTTGATTGGAATCATCTAAGTACATTTTTCTCAAAAAATCCTTTTCTGAAGTAAACTAGTCTGCTGGGCAGCAAAGACTGAAAATCTCTTTGTATCTTATGCCCCACAGAATAAATGCCTGAACTGAATCTGCTGTTGCTCCCCTTGAGACACTGTCAGAGGTTGTGAAGGTTGTCACACAAACACCTCGTTCCTTTTCAACGCTCAGTGTGACTGATGCACTTGTACCAACAGTAACAATCATACCAATGCCCCGAGGAGAACATGCCCAAGCAGAGCTGGGTGTAAGGGTCAGCTGAGGGTTTTGCATGGCTACACACGCTGGCAGTACCATCTCTTCTCTTCATACCAAACAGCTTCGGTTCTTGGACATCCATGCATTTCCTTAAAGGAAAATTAACCCTGAGTCTTAAACTCATTTGAAAACTCCTTTCATTTCTCTCCTTTTTTTATAGATACATATGAGCCAGATGGCTATAACCCTGAAGCTCCTAGTATTACCAGTGCTGGTAGATCTCAGTACCGACAGTTCTTTACGAGAGCACAAACGCAGCGTCCAAATCTAATTGGCCTAACATCTGGGGAGATGGATACAAATCCAAGAGGTAGGAAGGGTTTCCAGTCATTGCTGTTGCTATTTTTGTCCAAGACCGTCATACTGATTTTCCCCCTTTTCAGGCTGAAAGTGATAGTTTTTCGCACTGATCCAGTGTTTCAGAGCAGTTTTCAGACATCTCTACCCTTTATAAAATACTAATATGACCACACTGAAGTCAAAGCAGCCTTTTGGATTAAAACTAACCACTCACTTGGTGGTGTTACAGGGGGTTGGTTGGTTGGGTTTTTATTCCTCTTTAGCTTGTGAAGGCATTTTTTGGGTGCTGGGTGCTTCTTGAAAGAAAAGTGGTGCAGAAAGATGGTTTTAAGCAGTACGGTCTGAAGACTGCTTTTGGTTTGCCAAGGGTGTGTTTAGGATCTGGGGCACAGAGGTGATGATCTACACTACTTGCCTCAGCTGTCATGGTGGCAGCAAGGAGGGTAGCAGTGGTGGGATGTGTTTGTGCTTGGTGGTCTGGCAGACAGGTGCTCTCTAAGTGAGCACTGCAGGTAGCATTCCCCTTCTCCTAGCCTGTGGAAACCAGTCGGTGTTTAAGTAATTCCGTGTCCTTAACTGGGTGGATGTGGGTGTAGTCTCTTAGAGGTCACATGTATGAAATATCTTATAGGGGAGAGAACAATCCAAGGCTCTTAAAAAAAATGTTTGTTCTGTTAGCATAATTTTCTTTCCGTCCTGCTTTCCTGCCCCAATCCCTAAAAGAGAACATGTGAAGTGTCAGTGTTTACTGTTACACATCAGTGTTTCTTACTCAGTAGGTAAGAGAGATTTTTTTCAATACTTCCTTCCAGTGACTCATCCTATGAATAATACAGTTAAATATTATTGCAGAAGTCACTGTTGCTGTTTTCATCTTAATCAACATCACAAAGGCAGGGTTGGGGCTGTATTTCTGGCCCTCAGATTCTCTAAGAACCCATTCCATTTGTAAGGCATGGGTGACTGTTCAGCAGTGGTGCTTCAGGCCACTTGATTTTCTCTCTTTGTCAAGTGTATGAAAGGTTTGCTCTAAAATCATCCTCTGAAGTAAGATTAAAACTGTGCCAAAAATGCCCAGTCTTTATTCTCACCAGTTCTCACCACTCAGCAGAGCTCTGGAATATATAAAAGCTGTAGAAAGTTGACTTGTAACTCAGACTTCTTTTTAGGAGTTGAATATTTGGCACACACAGGAGACCCACAGCAACAGCCTGATCTTGAAAAAGTTGTAAATAAACACTTGGCAAACTGTGATCTGGTGTTTTTGCTTTGTGTTTGTAGAGGTTTCTTCAAACTTTAATCCAAGAGTATAATTTCATGCCATAGTTGTGCTTAATTAGCAGTTGGTTGCTGAAAACTGTATGGAGGGAAGGCAACAGGATAGCAGTGGGAGGAACGGTTTCTTGGTTGCCTTTCACTGTCAGGGGTTAATACAGGGGAAAGTTTGTTGTTTATCCAGCCCATGCCTTGTTGCTGAAGTCTAACCTGAAGTCTGGCACCCCAGCCTTGTTTCCTTTCCTCCTTTTTTTCATTTTTCCCTTTTTTTTTTTTTTTTTTTCCCCCTCTTCTACAGAATCTGAATTTTCAGTACCTAAAAGATGGAGTTTAGGTTTGTTTCTTCAAGATAATACTAATCTTAAAGGCAAAAATCTCATCCCTGCTGGCAGGACTAAATGTTTTCTGAAGTTGTTTAGTTAGACTAGCAAGTGATCTCTGAAGTAACTTTCAGCTGCAAAACTGACCAACTTGATAAAGTCTTACTTATTTTTGTGGTTTTCAACTTAGTCCCGTTTTGCTGTTCAAGTGGAAGTTTTCCTGCTGTCTCTGATGTGTGGTGAATAACAGAGGCCCCTTTCCTTTCCTCCAGCTGCCAATATTATCATCCAGACTGAACCTCCCATTCCCATTACAAATAATAGCAGCAATGTAACTAGAGTTGTCCTTGAACCAGACAGCAGGAAGAGATCTCCAAGTAGCATGGAATGTCCACCACTGAAGAAACCGTGGCTGGGAAAGTAAGAATGAACAACTGATTGGAATGCACTTTGTTGCTATCAATGCTGTGAATATTGCTGTTCACTAATCCCTATAATTGGAGCTGGCTGGGTCAGAAAATCTGTGTCCACCTAATATGGAGTCTAAATGTTTAGTGGTGGGAGCAGCTCTTCTTTCTTAATGTCTAGAGGGTAGATTTTTTTATAAGAAAAATAGAAGTTAAATGTGTGTTAACATTTGCTGCCTTACTTAAGTATATGTACAACTAAATTACTGTCTTCTTTTATTTTCTCTAGGCAAGCAAATAACAACCAGAATAAGCCAGGGTTCTTGAAGAAGAATCAGTATACGAATACAAAATTAGAAGTCAGAAAAATCCCACCAGAATTGAACAATATTACACAGCTCAATGAACATTTCAGCAAATTTGGGACTATTGTAAATATTCAGGTAAAAAACAAAGTTCAGTTTTATGCCTGTATGTATTTTATTTTCCCTGAAGCCTTCTTGAATACTGCAGCTGATCTGCATTCCTCAGGAAGCCTTAGGAGGCTAACTGGGAGAGTAGATGATCAAATTCAATTAATCCTTTTCTTGGTCTACTCTGTATTATTATCCTAATCCTGTAGAATTGTGTTGGCTTCTGCCTTCATGAGGCCTTGCTTAATTTGGAAGGCTTGCAGATTTAACAGTATCTAAACCAACTCAAGTTTTTGAGCAACTTGTGTATAATTTTTGAAAGACATCTTCTAAAGATTTCTGTCTTGCATGATAGTCTTACAGTATTTCATAGCCAAAGTTTATATGATGCTTCAGGAGAGTCTCTATGTGCATCAATTTATTACCACTTGGCATCTTGGAGCTGGCTGCAGGTCAGTGCTGTTCCTTGCACTGTAGCAAGGGGAAAAGCACTATACGAGCAAAAACATGGGTAATTAGATGATTAAAATAGTGATTAGTTTCCATTTATTTTTCTAGACAAAACAGTTTCTCCTTAGGTCCTTGGAGATCTAAAAAGACAGATACATGGGAAGGCTCTGCACTTGCTAATTCTGTGTCTTGGCCAAAAAGATGCTGTGGTGCTTTCTGCACCTTGCTGATGAAATAGTGTATGTAAAACACGCTCAGTTGTTCTACTAGAAAGTCCAAGATACATTTTTATTCCTGTATTGAATTTTTAGAGAAAAATAGTCTTATTCAAGACAGTTAGATAATGCTGCATTGGGAATGTGTGAAGCTTTGTGTTGTACCTCCTGGGACAGCAACAGCCTTTCAGGAGGTTAAAGAGCTCTGGGGTCAGCACCAGGGTCTCTCCAGTCATACCCCAGTTCACAGGGCTCTTAGTATACCATGCTGTTTGGTGGAGGAATCTTTTATTTTATTGTTCTGCAAATAGGCTTTGCTGCAAGTGTGTGCAATACTTGCCAACAGGTAATTGGCTGTAATTACATAGAATGTTTTACCTGTATTTGAGCTGTCAATATCACTGGATATCCCACTCTGTATTTTAGATTATTTGTAGCTTGGTTTGCTACTGGATGAGATGTTTTCTTCCTAATGAACTGATGCATCCTAATGAATTTTGATTCAGGTTGCTTTCCAGAATGATCCTGAGGCTGCTCTAATCCAGTACTTGACTAACGACGAGGCCAGGAAGGCCATTTCCAGCACAGAGGCTGTTCTGAACAACCGGTTTATCCGGGTGCTGTGGCACAGAGAGAGTGATCAGCAGCCCCCACTGCTGCAGCAGCAGCAGCAGCAGACCCCTCCTCAGCCTCTTCATCACCAGCTTCATCTTCAGCAGCAAGGCCTGACCACAGCTCCAGCTGTAACAGTGCACAGCAGCCTGACAAAGGTAGTGTGCTGTGATGAAGGAGTGGTGGAGGTTACCAGCCTTCCTTAGTGACAGCTACTTCAGAACCACAGAGTATTTAATCTTTCATTTTTTACTGTCTGCTGATACACAGGTGATGAATAAACCTCTGGCATCTGGCGCGTATGTCCTTAACAAAGTCCCAGTCAAACGTCGCCTTGGAGCAGCAGGGGGAAGCCAGCCTGACTTGAGCCAGCCAGGGGCAGTGGTGGAGGACTCTCAGGTGTGTTTGTGAAGCTGAACATCTTCATACTTCAGTTAAAGCTTTAGCCTTTTAGCTGAAAAGGAGCTTGCAAATAGAGCTGGTGAATTGTTGGCAGTTGATTCTGTTTCTTTTCACTCATGTTCCAGGCAGCCATGGTCAGTCACTTCCTCCTGGTTTCATTACCTGTTTGTATAAAACAGGGACAATGACTTCAGAAACAAAGTATCACTGTTTTAAGTAGTATTAAATATTTTTGGCAGTGCTTCATAGTAAACAAACTTGACAGCCTGTATGTGATGTCAGCTTTTTGTTGGCAAAACTATGTGCTTTCTCAGGGATTTTTGAGCTTATGCTGTGCTTTACCAGTAGTGCTAGGAGCTGGTAGAATGCTTCTGCAGAGAGTTCAAGCTGATGTAGTTTAATTCACACTGATGTCCTAGTGAAGCAACTGTTCTTGGCCACAGAAAAGTCCTTTAACAAAAGAAAGTTTGCTAGTGACTTTTGCTGACTTACATGATCAGAAAGTGTGAGGTTAGACTGTGACTGTGAAGCTGAATATCATGCAGATGCAGAAGTGCAGCTTCAGTGGTATTCCTAGTGAATACCAGGATACAGAGGGAGTTTTGGATGAAGAAGGAAAGTAAGTCTCTTTTTTAGAAATCCTTTTAACATGCATTTAAGCTGATTGCTGCCAAGCAAGCTGGCTGCTAGACCGATGCAGTTACATGTATAATTGCCTTGGGCTTTTTGTCTCATTGCACAATTCTGGAAGTTTGTGTTCCTGTTTTACAGGGTGCATTCCTTAAAATTAATTCATGGTCTATCACATTCATTTTAAGCTATTATATATTTGTGTGTGTGTTTTTGCTATTTCAGACATTTCCTACTTCTACAAGCCACTCAAAAATGGTTTACAGCTCTTCAAACTTAAAGACATCTATGAAGCCTGGTGCAGGGTCTAAACCTCATGATGTGCAAGAAGCCCTTAAAAAAAAACAGGTACTTTACTATTGATTGGCTGACGGACAGTGTAGCAATTGAAGTCCTTCATAAATGTCACCATTTGACTCAGGTTCAACAACCATGCTCTCAATCCCCTCCCCCTGCCACCCAGGTAGGGAAGGAGAGAGAAAAAGAGAGAGACTTGGCTGGATTGAAAACTAAACTACACAGCTTTAATTAAATACTAGTGATAAGAGAAAATACATACAATTATATACAAATATGTTCAGATATGTGCAAAAGCCTCTTGCCTCCCCCCACCCCCAGCAACTCTCACAGCATCTCCTGAGTTGGGAACAGTCCTGAAAAATCATGGAGCTGCTGCTGAAGAGAGTGGAGAGTGAGGAAGTGAACAACTTGTGTTTTTCCAGCTCATATACACTTCGTAGTTGTGTGTTTTGCAGACTAGTAGTTTTCATCATGGCCTTCATTTCTGTAGCTTCAAGAAGTAAATATGATACATCTAATTTTAGACTGCTTTTACTGATTGAAAGAATTACTTTCTCATACAGGAGGCAATGAAACTCCAACAAGACATGAGGAAAAAGAAGCAGGAGATGTTAGAAAAACAAATAGAATGCCAGAAGGTAAGTCTGGAATGTCTTCTGGTAAATGCATTCTGATTTTGTAGATATGTCTGTTTGGTGTTTGGTTTTCTTGAAATTTTATTTCCCTGCTCTTTTTTTAATATGTAGATGTTGATATCCAAGCTGGAGAAAAATAAGTCCATGAAACCAGAAGAGAGAGCAGAAATAATGAAGACTTTAAAAGAACTAGCAGGAAAAATATCTCAGTTAAAGGATGAATTAAAAACATCATCTACAACTTCGACACCATCAAAATTGAAGTCCAAGACAGAGGTATTTATAGTGCAAGACACTTTCCTCCATGTGTTTTGTAACTGTTCCTAATATTATATCCTAAAAAATTAGATCAAAACACTTCCAAGCGTTTTGAATTTAAGAGTGATAACCATGGACAAGCAAGCTGTGGTTTGAAGGAACTCAGATGACCTAGTTCTGCATGTGGCTCATTTGAGCTTGTTCCAGTTCTGAAGCAGAGAAATCTGGGTCCTTTGAAAAATGGGCTGGGCAGGGGGCACGGAGGCAATGAAAACACCCTGAATTTACAGGAAGGATGGATGTTGTGTACTGGTCTGTGTTGACCATTTACATCAATGCATTGCTGAAGAAGTGGAACAAAACATTAAAAGCACACATTGCAGTTCTGCTCTTCCCTTCCCCTTTCTCTCTCTGCCTTTTTCTCTAAGGCACAAAAGGAACTTCTAGATGCAGAGCTGGACTTTCATAAGAGACTCTCTTCTGGAGAGGACACAACTGAGCTACGGAAAAAGCTGAATCAGTTACAAGTGGAGGTAAGTTTGGATCAATGCTTTTAGTGTATTTGTGAAATATAAATATGTGAAACCCTTTAGAAGTGAGGATGTCTTGGTCCATCTCTGCCCTTCCCACCCAGGCCGCCCGCCTGGGCATTTTGCCGGTTGGTCGAGGCAAGGCGGTGCCAGCCCAAGGAAGAGGACGAGGACGGGGTCGTGGTGGGAGAGGAAGGGGCATGTTGAATCACATGGTCGTGGATCATCGTCCCAAAGCACTGACAGTTGGAGGCTTTGTCGAGGAGGAGAAAGATGAATTGTTACAGCACTTCTCTGTGAGTATGAGGGCACATTGGAAAAAGGAGAAAGCTGAGGAGGAGAATTGTGGCTGAGCTATAAGTGAGATTAAGTAGGTAACCAGTACCCTGGATGTGTGCTCACCAGCACAGAGAGGCATGCTGGGAACTGTGTAAATACCTGTTTCTCTCTGAATTCTCAAAGATGCAAATCTTTTTGTTTCTGTTAGTGCAAACAAATCAAAGACTTCACCTTGAATCCATGGAACAGGCTATGGATAAGCAAACAGTTTCAGGCATATTGAGGGTGCAAATCTAATGCCTTTTATAGCTGCTTTACCATAGCTGCCCAATGCATTCTTTTACTGGGCAAAGCTAAATAGCTTACTCTTATTAGTTCTGCATTAAAGTAGTTTAAAACAGATGTTAGGAGGCTCAGAAATACCCATCAGCCTCTCTCTGTTTACAATAATTTCTCAGATTAGCAGTTCATACCATTTATCTTGTTTCTCTCTGGCTCAAGAAGCAAAGCACTGTTTTGCTCAACAGGACGTCAGTTTCTTTCAAATTAGTTAAATTTGCTTATGAACTCATGGTAGAGCAAGTTTGTAAGCTAAGCTAACAGATGTGTTAGCATATAACTAAATTAACATAATGAAGGAAAAGCTGATTTTATGTTTTCTTCAGTTACTTGTTCCGGAATGAAATGTTTTCATGGGCAAAGCTGGTAAACTTCAGAGAGATCATGTAGTACTTCATAAATAGACCCAGCATGAAATCTAAGCTTGATAAGTTGAGTTGGTATTTATGGAGGCTCTTTGCATAGCAAGTGACTGGTATGGAAAATTAATTTTGTAGAATCCTGCCCTTTAGAAGCTTGGGTATGTCTGATGTGACTGGAACAGTGTTACAACCCTTCATGCAGGGGTGAGCGTTGCTCTTGGGGGGCAGTTACTGGGCTTTGGCCTCGTGTCTCATCGGAAGGTTAGAGGCCTCTGCTGCTTTGGTGAGGTAACTTCAGGGAAAAATGCTGTGTGGTTTGATCAAAAAACCAGCCTGCTCCATGGTGTGCTAACAGTGAGCCCTGGGCAAGTCGTGAGAGGGAACCAGAGTTGCCTTTTTAAGAAGATCTTTGCTCTAATTCAATTTCTGAGTAACTTTGTGTTTTTGAAAGTTTTAGCCATCCTCAGCTGCTGGAACGAGTAAAAGCTTTTACAGACAACTAGGGCTGTAACTCAAGCTCCTACCTTACTGGCTTTTGAAGTACTTTTCTTCTGCCGTTCATACTAAATCTTAAGTTGACTAGAATGTTCTTTTGTGCTGCTCATACTTTATGCATAAATCCTTTTTTTATTTGAGGGTTTTGTGTACTATTTAACTATCACTGCTGTGGTCATTCCAATTTTCACTTTTATGCAGTACCTAAGTTCAAAAAATGCAAACTTCTGGTTAATCTGCCATTCAAGATTATATTTCCCTCCCTCTCAGT
>NW_009953803.1:1698740-1711183 GCF_000747805.2 Chaetura pelagica
GCTGAAAGTGTTCTGCAAATCAGTGAGCTCTAAAGGACTTGCTTAATAGGTGTCAAGAAGTACAACAGTGAAGGGCAGAAGAGAGTAAGGGAAACAGGGAATCCAAATAATTAACTTCTGAGCTTTACATGAATACACTTTTTTCCTCTCCTCCTGCAAAATTAAGCTCCACATGTTAGAACAATAATAAATCTGAGCTTTTGTCCAAAAATACAGTTATAAATGCTGCAGTGTTGCCGGATGATTGTAGCACATAGTGATCATGTGTTTGGAGAACATGACTACTGTTCCTGATTGAGGTTTCTCTCATAGAAATTTGGAGATATAGAAGATCTTCAGGAAGAGGATTCCCCATTAAGTGTTGTTCTGACTTTTAAATCTCGCTCAGAAGCTGAGAATGTAAGTAGAATTATTCCTTTCTTGGTTCTAAAATGAGATTTTTCAACTACTTGTGTCTGCTTTTGTATTTTAAACTTCAGCAGACTTTGAATCCCACTAGTCTGAGCGCTGGTGTGGGTATGTGATGATACTGCAGATGGTGCCAGTAAAGGGGGAAATAACTGTTTACCTGATGAGCCCCATAGCTCTGTTACTGACAAGGGTCCAATGTCACCATGAAGTCAGCCCTTTTCATCTCTTCACGTTGTTGATAGATCAGCATTATTTATTTAGCAGATTCAGGCTTGAATGAAGTTGCAGTTGGAGGACTGGAGCAGCTGATTGTGGGTTATAGGATTGAGATCTGCAAATCTGCATCATGACGTTTATGGGGTCTAGCTTGCTGTTGGTGACCTTAATAATTCTTCACTTGATCCTTTTTTTGAAAATACATTCATTTAACACAATCCAGGCTGCTAACCAGGGGTCCCGCTTCAAAGACCGGAGGCTGCAGATCTCGTGGTACAAACCGAAGGTTCCCTCTGTGTCCACAGAAATTGAGGAAGAGGAGCCTAAGGAAGAGGTATGAACAGATGTTCATTACCTAATTGCCCTTCTAGGAATCTAAGAGCTCTGGTAGGATACAGTTTACTAAAGACATTTCATTGAAGATACTTTTACAAACCAGAAGCTTAACTGGTTTGAAATAGTCAGGTATGTATTCCACATTTTACAGAAGGTAAAAAGGGAAACAAATACACTTTCTGGATGTGGTGATGTGTTTTAAACTAAGAAGATACACCTCACATCCTATGCAGACTGCTCATCATTTTACTTCCCAGCACTAATGCTGTGCTGCACTGTAAGCTGGCTGTATGCTTTCCTGTGCTTCTGAGCACATTACACTGATAAAGGTTTTCCCATCTAGGCATTTAACAGAGTCTCAAACTGTTGTTGATTCCTGCTTCCTTTGAAATTCACCTTTCTTTGCCTTTCTTGATGTGTGAGGCTGCTCTTCTTCCCATCAAACCTGTTGGATGTAGCTGTGTGTGTTTCAGTGGGCCAGAGGGTAAAGCAGAACCTGACAAAGTACATCTGCTGCTCTTTGTTTAAGGGAACCTCTTTGTTTAAAAGTACGTTTTTTCTTCTTCTAGGAGACTGAAACCTCAGATTTATTTTTGCACGAAGATGATGATGATGATGACGAAGACGAGGATGAATCCCGTTCCTGGAGAAGATGAAACTTGATGTTGGAAATGTATAATTTTAGGAATATAGTTCAAGCTACATCTTTTAAACATTTATTTAAGGAAGTTGATGAGCCAAAAAAAAGCTTTACTTTATTTTCAAACCACAAGATTTAAAGTGAGCAAGTTTGATATCCAAACATGTGGGATGTAGAGCTGAGACCCTCAGCTGGCCAAAGGCCCAGGAACGTTTTACGTCATTATCAGCTCACCAGGGTGGTGATTTTTTTCTATTTAAGAAGGATAAAAAGAAAAAGGGGAAAAAATACTAGTATTTTCTTGTCCTCTTTGTGTGTCACCTGTATTACCTTGTTTTGGGTTTTTTTATAATGTGATTGATTTGTTAGTTTATAATTGACAAGATATTACAGGTTTTATTTAGCAATATTATGGGGTTGGGGAAAAGAGTCAAACTTTCATTAAATGTTATGAAAGAAAAAAATGCCTCATTTGCTAATTAAAAAGGGTAGCATTTTATTTCATACGGAATCATTTACTGTAGAAGTTCTTTGTGGCTAGATTCAGAAATCATTTATTTCAATATGTTGGAAAGCCACACAGTTCCTGGGTTCTGCTTTTTGTGAGAGGAGATGGAAGAAGCAATTTAACAGGGTGTTATTGTAGTATTGTCCAGTTCACTCTCTTTCTTCAAATTCTGCTTCACAGAAAACATCAGCAATGACAAGTATTTGAGTGAATTCTCATTCACTGTTGATTTTCCTCTGCAGTTTCAGCGTAAGGTTCAGGTTGAAGTCGGGCTGTTAACTGCATTTCAGTATTTGTGAGTGTGAATGTTAATGAGTTTCGTGCTTACTTGGAAGGAAAAACAGCTAAACTGGCAACTACTGACCAACCAGTAGAAACTCCTCCTCCTCTCCCTATTACCAGCTGCTTGTTGATGTTCAAACCAAATCTGTGAAGCCTTCTGGGCAGAATGCTCTTTGTTCAGGAGTGTCAGTGTCCTGCTGCAGGCCTGGTGTCACACCAGTGCTTCAGGGCACGTCTGCAGAGGAGTGTTGAGAGCTGGGCTGGGGAGGTGGTGCCTTTATCCAAGTACAGGTTTGTTCAGGCACAGAAGAGATCAACACCGTTACGTTTTCAGTTGCCTTATTGTTGCACCAGTCTAGGAGCACCCCCATAGTGACCCCCAGCAGGGGGGTGTTGTGACAGGAACCAGGACAGCCAGCCCAGGCGCTCGTGCCTCGTCACTTGGACACAGCTCCTGCAGTTCCTAGAGGTGTTTCCTGGGGAACATTCCCTTGGCTCTCCATTTGTACCGTACACTCTTCAGTACATTTTATTTACATTTATATACAAAATAAACAGAATGTCGGTGCAGAAATGCTCTCCTCTTTTGAATAATTAGTTTACCACTGCATTTGTCAGCAAGTTCCCAACTGAAGGAGATGACACTTCAAAACCTTTACATTAGGATGGCTCTGGAGTGGGCCAGTGACAGGTAGCTGAGCATACCTTGGGTTCACAGCACCCCTGATGTCCTGCCCTTCAGCTGTCATGGTGTATCACAGGTCAGACCAGGATAATTCCCTCTTTCCTTGCCAGTTGAAGGGAGTATGTCCTTCAGTATTGTCTCTTCACATGGAAACCTCACCTCTTTATATGATTAGGTCTTTCCTGCTAATACTGAGGCTGAATTACAGACATGGAGGTACAAGGGGAAACCAGTCTCACGTACATAGAAGAATGTCTTGCTTTTCTCCCATCATCTCTACTGTTGTTTTTTTTAATGTCTGTGGCTCAGTCACTGTATATTTAGGAAAATCCATTGCAGCAAACATATTTGAGTCCTGACAGTTTAAAAAGTGATAGAGGGAACAAAAGGATTTATATATTTTTTTGTACAGAGTTTTTTCTTAAACTGTATAATTTTGTAAATATTTTGCTTTTTTGTGTACTAAACTACCAGCGTATAGATTTCAATAAGAATCGTTGTATTTTTGTATTTGGAAAATGAAAATTACAGTGAATGAATGAAGCTGTAAGAAAAATTGCAGTAGCCTATGACACATGTAGAATGGGATTCCTTTTCATATGGTTTTAGCTGTAAAGTGACACCTGCTGGCACACGGTCCAGGGACACTTGTCGGTGCCCGGACGCGCCGGCTGTTGGAGCTGGGAAGGTAGGAGGGAGGTGAGGGCAGCAGCTTTATTGGATGATTTTTGAGAGCTTCATACGATTTCTGTTTCCCCCTTCTCAGTACTTCTTGGCAGGCTTACCCAGCACCCCAGGGACATCCCAGACCCCATTTCTGCGCCCCAAGGTGTGGGGGTGAGTTGTGCTCTGAACCCCATGATTGGCTTGGGGGAGTGTGAGCGATGGGCAGTGTCGGGGTTAAACTGTTGGGGCTTTTGTCTTGGTTGGTTGTTTTAGTAGGTGACATGACAGAACAGCTCACTTTGTTTTCATGGCAGCATTTTCAGGCAAAATGTCTACCCAGCAAGGGAGCCTGTGTGCACCAGCCCTGAATGTGCAGCTGTGTGCAGCAGGGTGTTATCAGCTGAACTTGGGGTGCAAACATGGACAGGGTGTGTGATCAGAAGGGAACTGTTAGGAAGAATTAGAAGAATTCTCCCTTTCATTGTTGAATTAACCTAAGCAAAAAGAACAAAACAAACCCAAGAGTTGAAAAGTTAAATCTGAAAACAGTTGCCTGCTTCTTGTGGAAACACTTATTTTAACAAAATCATGTGAAAAGGAATAAGGTTCCTCTTGGTGTATAGTAAACTTGTACTATAGTTTTTACAAATTGTGAACTTGTGTAATAGTATAATAGGAGATATTGTTGAATTTCTAACTGTTTATACATTTAAATTCATATATGTAATGTTTGTTTTATTGATTACAATCTGAATTTCTAAGATGCATGTTGACTTTTTTGCAATAAAGATATACTACAGAATGGTTCAAGATTTAGAAAAGACAAAATTCTAACTTAAATAAATTGGGCAGCAGAACCATTCAAAAAAATTACAATATCACAAAAAGAGCGTCATCACCTTTATTTTGGGGGGGTAGTGTATGTATGAAGGGGGTATTTATTTGCATGGAATGTGTGTGCAAGTTTGTTTTAATCAACAGGTACTAGCTACAGGAAAAATCATAAGGTGGTGTATCAGTGCTCTGAAATAGTACTAATTAACACAGCTAAATTGATGGGGCAGAGTTAAAAATGGGGGTGGGAGAGATTCCAATAAATCTCTTGGGGGATGGTCCAAAGTTTAACAGAAAATTAAGAATGTTTCTGGTCTGGGGGATGGTCCTGTGGTCTCTTTACAGACTTGCTGGATTGTTGAAAATAGTGTGTACAAAACATGAAACTGAGGTCATGCAAATTCTTGCCCTTTTGCCATTCGGTCTGAAAACTACTTTATTCTCACAGTAACTATTTTCTTGGTCTGTACCCCTATCACTGGTTTCTGGTGCTCCCTTCTGTTCTGTGTTGCTCTCACGACTAACTGTTGGTTTGTGACCCTGGTTCCCTCCAAGCCTTCTCTTACATTCCCTTTCCTCTCCTGGATTGTTCATGTGCTGTGGGGAGATTTTTTTTAAAAACAGACCAGGCGTTAGACAAGGGTGGGAGTTTGTTCTTCCTTCACTGCAGTAGAAGGAGGAGAGGAAGGAGGTTGATGGTACGTTTAATAATTATTTGTGTTGCCATCTCCTTCCCATCCCTTTGTGGTCCTGCAGTGTCAGTGTTTTAAAACATGACCTGGCTTCTCTGTCGATGAGGAGCCTCTTCCTGATAAACCTGTGGCTTTTGGGCATTTCATTCTTGCCAGTAACTGAATCTTTCCACAGCCCACTTTCCTGTCCATAGCCACCAAATAATCCCCATTCCACAAGAAAATAAAATAATTGAAGGAGATGGAGCCTTGACATCAAGTAGGAAATGGTCAAAGTAGTTGTTTCTTCCTACATGATCAAAATTAATTTTAGTGGCAAAAGAGACTAACAAGAACTTAAAAGGGGGGGCCAGCATTTTTCTCTGTGTGTGGCTTTGGATTTATTTTTCCCCTGGTTGTTCCAAATATGATCTAAATGTTCCCCTGGCACAGAGGTGCCATTCAGTGGGGCTTGACAGCTCTTCCTACAGCTATGGAGAGTCTTGCTGAAAGTTATTTTGAAGAAAGCAAGATGTGTTAAGTAGCTATTTTAACTGAACAAATGCACAGAGGTAAATTGTTGCTGTATTAGGCCATGTCTTCAGTGGCTACAGTCACAGCTGTATGAAATGCAACAATAACTGTTTACAAAGAGGTTTCCCAAACATGGAAATAGAATTTTAACTTGTCCCTTGAAACGTGGGACCCAGTTCTGTCCTGTGCAGCCCCTGGAGCAGGTTGTGTAACATTTATCTGGGTCCTGTCAAGGAGATCACTGACATGAGCCTGTGGTTGAAAACGGAACAATGAGCCTGAGATTTCTCTGAGGTTTTTGTGTGTGCTGCCCCTGCTTCTTCCATGCTGGATCTACAGTTGTGGTGATCAATGGATTGATTAGAGCTTTTTCTCTCTCCCCAGGATTATTCCACAGACTATGCCAATTGTGTATGTTAATTTTCAGGTAGGTCAATCTGTGCTGGATCCTGGACATGTGGAGCCAGATGTGAAGAACCACAGCAAGGCTGACAGCACGGTGAGGGATGGGCTTTGGTGTATAATATAACCTGGTGTTTGACAACCAGCTAGTTAGAGCTGCTGCTGAAGAGATCCTGGGAAGGTGTGAGGATGTGGATGGTGAGACCCTGGCCCAGGTTGCCCAGAGGAGCTGTGGCTGCCCCATCCCTGGAAGTGTCCAAGGGCAGGTTGGATGGGGCTTGGAGCAACCTGGGCTGGTGGGAGGTGTCCCTGCCCATGCAGGGGGGTTGGAACTGGAGGAGCTTCAGGGTCCCTTCCAACCTAAACCAGTCTGAGATTCTGTGGTGCAAGTGATGAGAACAGCCTGGAATGATAAGTCTTTAAAGGGTGCTTGAACTTCCACCAGGAAAGTGTGCACTGTTGGGAGAGAAATGGGAGAATCAGTGAGCAGTGTAGGTTGGAGGAGCTGGTTTAGCCTTGTGAAGGCTGCTGAGGGCAGAGGGGTGTGGGGGTCGTTCCCCAGCAGGGATCCCCACACCTCACCCCCTCAGCATTGCTCAGAGGAGCTGTGGCTGCCCCATCCCTGGAAGTGTCCAAGGGCAGGTTGGATGGGGCTTGGAGCAACCTGGGCTGGTGGGAGGTGTCCCTGCCCATGCAGGGGGGGTTGGAACTGGAGGAGCTTCAGGGTCCCTTCCAACCTAAACCAGTCTGAGATTCTGTGGTGCAAGTGATGAGAACAGCCTGGAATGATAAGTCTTTAAAGGGTGCTTGAACTTCCACCAGGAAAGTGTGCACTGTTGGGAGAGAAATGGGAGAATCAGTGAGCAGTGTAGGTTGGAGGAGCTGGTTTAGCCTTGTGAAGGCTGCTGAGGGCAGAGGGGTGTGGGGGTCGTTCCCCAGCAGGGATCCCCACACCTCACCCCCTCAGCATTGCTTCGGCTCCTCACGTTTTCTTGCCATTTGGAGACAGGTTTAACTGAAAGGTTAAAGCAGCAGAACCTACTGGTCAGCTCAGCTCTTTTTGTTTGAAATCTGTGTCTTTAGGTGTTTGGGTATTTCAAGTATCTGATGTGTAGCACCTCAGTGAAGGTTGCAGGTGGTTCCCTCGGGGGGCTGGTGAAGTGACGAGTCAGTGCTTGGCCTTGGGGGTGACAGTGGCATCTGTCCTCACTGTGCCCCAGTGCTGGGAGGCCCCAGGGTCACCCCGGGCTCCAGGCTGTGACTGCCTCCTTCATCACCTCATTTTCTGGGGGTCAACCCTCTCTTGTGCTGGGCCTTGCGGGTGCAGCCCTGCCAAGAGCGAGGTGCTCAGGGAGGGGTTGGGGTTAATTACAGCTGAGTCTGCCATCCTGCACCATCACCTCAGAGCACTTCTGCTCTGTGATTTATTTAAATGCTGATGAATTATACATTTCTGGCACTTTAGTAATTCATGTGAAAATTACTTGGAGTCAACTCAACACAACATACCTCATTGTGCTCTCTGGTGGCTAAAGACATGTCAGACAACAATTTCCTCCACTCCTTGCTTTTTAGCTTGACTTTGGGTTATCTGTGGGTCAAAGAAGTGAGGAAGACTTTGTGAACAAGCACACTTCCAACTCTGTTATGAAAGAGGATGTAAGGTCTAAATCAGGATCAGTCCTAGGCCTATAAGAAAGGATTTTCAGGCTCTATTTGTTCACAGTGGAAGCTTTAACATCAGTGTGTGGGGATTGGTGTGACAGGGAAAAAAGTAGTGAGTCGTGTTGTTTTAACTACAAAATGCATTAATGCCCAAGGTTTGGCTGTGGTGGAAGGAAAAGATCTCACTGCTGCAAACGGATTGTTCATCGGGGGAAAGGCCCAATAAAGGGCTGCAAAACTTGACACCACGAGCTTTGGAGTGCTGTGTTTCCCTAAACCCAAGGAAGAAAGATCTGCAGAGCACAACAGGAGTGACAAGAGCCGGGGCAGCCTGTGCAGGGACGTGCAAAGCTCCATGCTGTGCCCGTGTCCAGGCCCTGCGGGTCCTGCTCCTCCCCAAGCCCCACCAGCAGCTGCTCCGCTTCCCAGCTCCTCTGGCAGGGCAGAGAAAGAGCTGGTGTGATGTGGGAGAGGCTCTGGCTGGTGTGGAACCATCGCTTGCTGCCCTCATGATGAAGGTGTGATCTTCACACCCCCTTCCTCAGGGAGCCTCGTTCCACTACAAGTTCCTGCTTCACTGCTGATGTGGCACCTTTTGGGACACCGTGAGGAGCAGAACCCAACTGTAAGTGTCCCTGTGGCAAAACCTGGCTGTCAGCATCCCCTGGGCACCTCACGTTGTTGTGCAGACAACATGACCCCCACGGGGCCTGCGCCGAGTGGCACCAACACGGGGCTGGTGCCGGTGTCGCCGCGTCCCCTCCGGCCCCGGGACCGGCCGAGCGCTGCGTTGGGAGCCCAGCAGGGCTCGGGTGCAGCAGCTGGTGTGACTTCTGCAGTGAAACCCCAAGAAATGTGACTGTGGAAGGGATGAGTTTAACATCAGGTGACAGGGCTTCTCCCACCCCCTTTGATTGTTACATTTTAATTTCAAATTTTCATGAAGATCTCAGGAAGCATTAATGTAACGGGGACATGAAGGCAGCACAAAGCTGAATGATTTCCACGGGAGTTTGGCCCAACCTGCAGCTGACACTGAGCTGGGAGTGTCTCAGCTCATCCTCGTAACAGAGGCACTAAAAAGTAGCAGCAAACCTGGATTCCTGATGTGACCAGAAATGTGCAAACTAAGGGCAGGACTGATGGGGCAGTGGGGTAAAACATACCAGGGTTGTTCTTTCTCCATCCACCCCAAGATTGCCCTGACAAAGATACAGCTGTTTGACTTGTTGATTAGCAAAAACATTAGCAGACCTACTGTTTCAAGACATGAATAATTAATGTTTGTTCCTCATTAATTTCTTGTGGAACAGAGTCCTGTTAGACTACATTTAGATGTATTTCTAGAATTAGGAGCAAATACAACAAGAAAGAGATGCCTGACAGCTAAGTGCTCTGTTCTGCACACACACACACCCAAAAAGATGTTGTCATGTTGCTCCTATTATCTCCACCAGGAGCAGATCAGGTTTATTTTTAACAAGCACGGATGTGTCCTTTGTTACAATTTTAATTTCAGGGAATGATACAAGAAACAAGTTATATAATTCATGCACATTACAAAGGAGTTGAGGGAAGACCTCCCAGCTAGCATGAGCTGCCTGGCATCTTGCATTCCTGGGACCTCAAATCAAAACCTTGTTTACTGAGAAATTCAGAAAGAAGACAGGATCAGCTTCCCAGCTGCAGCTGCTGGAAGACAGGCTGTTTGTTCTGCTGCCATGAAACAAGGAGTTTGGTGCAGCAGCCCAGCTTTGGCACTCCTCGTGTTCTACTATGGCCACAGTGCTTTTCTAATACTAAAGGCTTTAAGTTTTGATATGGGTTTAACACCCACCCACACCCCTCACCCCTCCAGGGCTGCCCATGCTCTGTGACTGGTGACACCTACAACTGCTCCCCCAGAGCTCCTCTGCCTGCTTGGGCTTGTCCTTTACAGGCAGGAGCTGAGAGCCAGAATTATCATGCACCCTGTGAGCAAGGCATGAGCCCAGGTGTGTCCCCTTTCCTCCCTGGGGAAGGAAGCTGAGCCTCTGCCCTACCTGCCCACAGGACCTGCTTGTGGAGCCCAGTTGGTTTGTGCACTGCTGGTAATCGGAGGCACCAAGATCCACAACTGGGGTGGGAACATGTTGATCCCCCTGATCCAGAGAGGGATTCATGGGGAGGTCCAGGGCAGAGCTGGGCAGGAAGCTGCCCCGGGTGGCTGGGGAAGCCCGTGCTGGGAGCACAGGGTGCTGATCCACCTGCCATGTCTTGCTCTTCTCTAGAGGAGATGGCTCTGGAGCAGTGGGGAACAGGCTTTAGTCTGACACTGCTCCTCAGAGCTCTCTGCTGCTGGACCTGGCTGAGGATCTCTGCCAAGTGGCACCTCAGTGGCCATGCCACTTGCAGCTTTTCTCTCTGAAAGGGTTTCCATCCCACCTGTACTACAAACTTTGTGTAATGTGGTTGTTCCTTCCCTGGCCCCTCACTGTCACATCTTGTTCTTCAGAACACCCTCCCAGCACCTCTCACTCTCTCTCCTGGGCTGTCCCCTCGCTGTCCCCGCAGGCAGAGCTCAGGCTCAGTCCTGCCTCTCCCTGACCAGGAACAGGCTGCTCTGATCCCGAGAGCTCTGGCTGACACTCCACAGCCTCGGAGGCTTCTGGCTGTGAGGCCCCTCTCTCTGGAGAGCCTGACACGCTGCAGCCCCGCTGCTGAGCCGGGCAGCTCCTGTAACTTAGCAACTTTCTTTCTGCTTTGTTAAATTGGGTTCTTCAATCTCCTTAATGAATAAGAGAATCAAGCCAGGTAATTGATGCTTGGCCGTTTAGCTGATGAATAATTGACTGTCTGGGTAATCCTAGATATTTCCTCCATCAGATTGTGCAGTGGAACAGCCACATCATCCTGGGCTCCGAGTGGCTCGTGCTTTCAGGGCACTAGAAATGTGCTGTGCAGAGCCAGGTCCTGCAGGAACCTTCCAGAGCCAGCGTTCCTGCTGCTCCTTTGCACGGGTCTGGCACTTGGGGACAAGGGGCTGCACCTCAGCAGCAGAACAGGCTCAGTCACAGGGATCTCGAGTCAGATCCAAAAGACACGATTTCTTTTTCAAAGACACGGTGCAGACAAACATGAGGGTGTGACAACAAAACCCTCCCCAGGCTCAGGGTGGGCAGGGCGGGAGCAAAGACTCCAGGTCAGGAGACAGAAAGCAGGAGCACACAGGAGGATTCCCCAGCCAGGAAAAGGGAAGTGTCCTGTGTCAGCTGTGCAGGCTTTAGCTCCCTCACAGGCGGGGTGCAGGGCTCAGCTCCTGAGCAGCCAGATTCGCAGGAAGTGCTGTGGTGGAATTGAAGAAAATGTAATGGGGCAAGTGGTGTTGGCTTTGGGACTGCAACAGAGTGCTGCTCACAGCCTGCTGTGGAGAGATTAGCATGATTTGTGTGTAAAATAACACCTTTATGCTTCAAAGTTCCCATCAGACCTGGGTCAGCGTGTGCTGTATAATTTCTAAACTAAATTGAACGAACAGAAGGAAAACAAGAGGCTATCGACAACACTCTGACTGTGATGGGCTTTGAAACAAACCCTAAATAAGAACAGAGTATTTGGTATATTAGGAACATGGATAGCAATCTTTGAAGTGTGACAAGGAGTAAAATAGCACACGCTTTTAATCTGACTTTTGCCTTCATATTTTCAGTGAGTCACTCCTGATGCTTCATCAGGGTAGGGGCTTGGGGGCTTTTTTTCTTCCAGAAATACCATTAATTATTTAGCAGTAGGTGAATGATCTCTGAAATCTATTGCAGTGACACCTTTGAGTCTGCAGATAGTTTCTGATGGCAAACCATCTGGGCTCTTTTAACTCGTTATTGTTTATCCTTTGGACTTCTCTGTCTGTGAGGTGTAACGGCAGCAGACGGGGCCAGGAGCATCAATATTTTACAGCTTTCATTAAAGGCAGCTCAGCAGCTACATTACCCCGGCCGGGGGAAGCGTTTGCCTTCGGGAGGGACGGGGGAGGCTGTGCTGGGAGCAGGCGGCCCGGGGGGGCTTTGCTGGACGGAGGGGTGTGGGCCGGGACAGCGGCCCGGGGGGGGGGGACACTGCGCGCGGAGCCCTCCCGACCCCCGGGAACGGGGCGGGGGGAGCGCGGGGTCTCCGTCCCCTCCCCTCTCAGAAGGGAAGGGAGCAACAGCGGAGAGATGGAAGGAAGGGAAAAAGCAGAAGGCAGCCCGGTGTAAATGGTTTGGAGCCAGGGCAGGGGGACACGCTCCGAGGCCCAGGCGCTGCCCCGGGCCGTGCCCCAGCTCCCCCTTCGCACCCCTGAGTATTGACCTTAAGCAGGCAGCGCTAAACGGAGGGAGCATTAAAAACAAAACAAAGACCTGAAATTTATCCCTCTATTAATTACTCCCAACGTCGCCGGACTGCCTATAAATATGGTGCCACTTTAGATAAAACTTTCATGCCGCTGTTTAGGCCCTCTGAAATATAAATGATTCCCTTTAAATTTTTTATCATAAATCAGGGCACGGAGTTTTCCGCCAACGCGCCGGGTCCCCCCGACGGGAGGAACGAGCTCTGCCTGCGCGCGGCCCCGCG
>NW_009953803.1:1712128-1712832 GCF_000747805.2 Chaetura pelagica
GCCCCCCGCAGCCGTGTCGGGGGGGTCAATGCAGGGGGGCCCGGAGGGTGAAACCGCCCCTGAACCCCCTTACCCGCCGTGCAGAGATGTCCCCTGCCCCGTTCGCTGCACCAGCTGCTGCCCACCCCCAACAAGGACTTTTCTCTGCCTGTTTCTCAGCGCCTCGTCCCATCAGCTCCACCCGCGCTGCAGCGTCCTGGGCAGCCAACAGCTCCCGAGAGCGGGGCCGGCCGGGAATCCTGTTTGGAGTGGGTGAAACCGGGAGACTTGGTGGCATTTATCCTGGGCTGTCACCTGCTGTGAGATGCAGGGGCACCTGCGGCGTGTGCGTGTTCCCTACAGGAAAGGCCACGGAAACGCCTCCCTTTGCTCTGGCCACCACGTCGCAGTCAAGACATTTGTCAGGACACCGAGACAGCGGCTCCTTTGCCTCTTGCTCGGTATTTATTAAGGCTCACAAAACTTCTGGAAACTTTGAATCTAGAAGTACATTTTGGTTTTGTTCAAGAACTTCAGATTTCACACTTGTGAAACACTTACGTCCCCGGAACACCAAGGTGCAGTAACGTCTGAACAGGTTGGGAGCTAAAAAACTGGGAGCAAGGACGGTCCCTCTGCTCCAGACTTCAGCCCGTGGGTTTTACCCACGGAGAAAAGCCCCCTCCTCCCGCTCCGGCCCCGGACACCCGCGCCCTGCGGCCCCC
>NW_009953803.1:1713070-1713412 GCF_000747805.2 Chaetura pelagica
AGACAACCCTGAGCCGATGCCAGGCGCTGCCTGCCTGCGAGGTGCGCCAGGATGATGGCCATGAACGCCAAGCAGCCGTTCGCCGTGCACGCCCTGCAGGAGCCCAAGTTCCCCGGGCTGCACCCCGGCGCCGAGGCGATGCGCAGAGTTTGCCTCCCGGCCCCGCAGGTATGTAGATGAAGCGTAATTACCGCTTTGAGGCACATTTTCTGACAGGCAGCGGCTTAATGTTTTTTTCATGTCGCCAGAACAATCGCGCGCCTCGGCACCTCTCTCCCCCCTCTCCCGCTCCCGTCTCTGATCCACACGTCTGCGCGAGCGGGGCGGCTGCCTCCGCACTAA
>NW_009953803.1:1714984-1715713 GCF_000747805.2 Chaetura pelagica
AGTGAAGCTGTATTTTTCAATCCCAAGGGACGCTTCTTTCGCCGCCCGAGCCGGCAGCGCCGACAGCACCGAGGAAAATATTTGCGAGGGCAAAGACAACGAAAATCCTTCGCCGGGGCCTCCTCCCCGGGAAACGGGACGAGGCTTCGCCCCGCCGGGCCCCTCGCCCCGGTCCCGGTCCCGGTCCCGCTCCGCGCCCGCGGGGTGACCCGGCAACACCCATCCCCACGGGCAGGGGGAAACGAAAAATCTCCCCAACAAAACCTATCGCGTGTTCATTTCTGATGCTGTTTAGGAGTGGAAAAGGCTTTTATTTACGATTCCCAGAGCACCTTAACGATTAAAGATTAACGATCCAAGTGCGAGCCTTCTGTGAATATTTCACTGTAGCGTTTCAATGAGTGACAAACATCAGATCTGAGAACCGGGTCTCACCCTCCTCCCCTGCCAGGGAAGGACCTGACAGATTCAGGATTTTAGTTGCAGGTCGCCGGGACCCTCCCTGGCTCCCTGTGTTTCCAACCAGCCCCAATGATTTCTCCCAAATCAAAGGTCCTTTAATAATAAATGCCCTTATGCCATGACATTGTGTTGCGGGTTCTGAAAACTTAAAATAAGGGTGATGCAATATTAATCGCCTGCCGTGGTGTATAAAAGGAAAGGGAGGCAGCCCTTGCGGCATCTGCCGCTGCCCATCGCCCTCGGCGGGCGGTTCGGCCGCGGGTTCCC
>NW_009953803.1:1716048-1720311 GCF_000747805.2 Chaetura pelagica
GGGCGCCCCCCGCGGCGCCGGGCGCCCCCCGCGGAGCCGCTGCCGGGGCCGGGTCGGGGAGTTCGGGGGGAGCAGCTCCCGGAGTGCTGGTGCCAGAAAATGTACTGCGGCACGGAAACTCACCAGACCTGGGGATTAAGTTCCTTCAACTTCAGTTGAAATAGTTTAGAGCTGAGGAGGCACAAAGTAGCAGCGAAGAGTTTCTTCTCGGTGTAACAAGCGGTGCCCAAAGCCGGGGGGCAAGGTGAGGGGGGCGGGAGGAGACCCCAGCCTGGCAGCGGAGTCGGGCCGGGGACTGGGCTATCAGGTTTGTGAGGAGCTGCCACCACAGCACAGAGCTCCGCTCCCACCTGTCCTGCTGAGCCCTCCAGGTGCGTGAGCATCAAGACTCTGGGTTTTCTTAGAGGGTTGGGGTTCTTGTCCTGGTCTGTGGGACCTGGCAGGTCTGTGGGAGCTGCTCTGCCGGGCGCCCCCCGCGGAGCCGCTGCCGGGGCCGGGTCGGGGAGTTCGGGGGGAGCAGCTCCCGGAGTGCTGGTGCCAGAAAATGTACTGCGGCACGGAAACTCACCAGACCTGGGCATTAAGTTCCTTCAACTTCCGTTGAAATAGTTTAGAGCTGAGGAGGCACAAAGTAGCAGCGAAGAGTTTCTTCTCGGTGTAACAAGCGGTGCCCAAAGCCGGGGGGCAAGGTGAGGGGGGCGGGAGGAGACCCCAGCCTGGCAGCGGAGTCGGGCCGGGGACTGGGCTATCAGGTTTGTGAGGAGCTGCCACCACAGCACAGAGCTCCGCTCCCACCTGTCCTGCTGAGCCCTCCAGGTGCGTGAGCATCAAGACTCTGGGTTTTCTTAGAGGGTTGGGGTTCTTGTCCTGGTCTGTGGGACCTGGCAGGTCTGTGGGACCTGCCCTGAGACACTTTATTATAACACCCCACACACAAACCGACCTCCCACAGGCAAAACAAGAAATCTGGCCAAATCTGCTGGGAACGGGAATTCCCTTTTAGTGCCAGGGGAAAATGAAACCTGCTCGACTGGGCAGCGGGCAGGGAAATGCCCCGCAAAGCCCCTGTGTGTGAGACAAAGGTTCCGCAGGCAAACCCCTCTCCATGGTTTCCGAACCACTAACAATTGCTTTATTATTTTTTTCCCCATTCCGTCCTTGCTCCTTAATATCCTGCTCTCTGTCTCTCGGGGACTGCGCAGAGGAGATAAAAGCCCAGCAAACCAAACAAGCCATTGGCGGTGCTCACTCAATTGATTTTTACACAAAATTTGCCTTCATGCACGGAGGATGGAAAAATGATCCCATTAATAATGAATAACAAAAACAAATGCAGGGAGGAAATCAATAGAGGCACATCTGATATCATGGGAGCTGGGGAGGGGGGAGCCCCCAGGCGTACAAAAGCACACCTGAGAGGGGAGAGGGGTGGGAGCCTTGGGAGGGGGCAGGTGGGGACACCCGGCACTGGTGGGCTTGGGTCTGGGGCCGTGCTTATTTCCCAGAGAATACTGGGGAATAGCTGCCCAAATCCTGACTTCCTGCTCAGTCTTTTCCCCCTCCGCTCTCCCCCCCCCAAAAAATAAATAAAGAAAGAAATTAATTTAAATATCTGGTTTGCAAGGCGGAGGATCTTCCTCCCTCCCTCCCTCCCTGCCTCCCTCCCTGGGACAAGCAGCGCTTCTCCAGCAAAGCAGGTTCTGCAGGACTGACCCGCCGCGGGACCCGGCCCTGGGCCCAGCCGTGGGGACCAGCTGGGCCCGGGGACCGGCAGCCCCGGCACCCCGGGAGGTCCTTCCATCCCCCGCGGCTCAGCCGGACCCGCCGGGGGTGCTGAGGGGCCCAGAGGGGCTTCCAGGCAGGAGGGCAGGAGCTCCCTGCAGACTCACTGACTCAAGGAAAGTGCCACTTCACACCAGCGCGGAGCAGAAGGAATTAATGCCGCTCGTGCAGCTTCACTAGTCATTTTCGGAGCTTTAAAGCAGTTAAGTGAATTTGTCTTTAATGACAGTAATTGTGTTGCAGTTTGCCTGGAAATGTTAGATACAAATCTGCTCCACCAGCAAGACACGGTGTAGGCTTCGTGTCTTCAAGCAAATTTAGAAGGATATGTGGAAATACACATCACATTTCCAGTGGGATCTTCTATTGGGGAGCAGAACAATACACGGTGGGAAATGAAGCACTGACTGCTTTTAAATCCAAAGAGAATTAAAAATGTACAATAGTGTTATATAAATCTAGATCAGCTATTGTAAAATCGTGCTGACACACACTGCTCATCTCTGACCTGCCTGGTGAGAGTGAAGCTCCTAAGAGCAGAACGCAGAGCAGAGGTGGTCTCTGAACTGTGGACCCCCACCCGGGGTCAGCCCAGGCCAAAGCTGCCTGGGGGAGCAGAGCAGGGACCCTGCCCGACCTCACCCCCTGCAAACAGGGCACAGGAGCCCGTCACGTCCCACGAGCAGCTCCCGCTGCGGGCAGGCTGGGCAGCACCTGCAGGCGCGTTGGCACGGAAAACACATCAGCCCCCATGGAGGGAACCTGAGCAAGAGGCCCCGAGCTGGTGTCCTGGGGTTTCACACGGCTGTGCTCCCCAGGACGGCCCAGCCCAGCTGGGGGGGTCCGGCTCACCTGGCCACAGGCAGGGGTAGCTGAGCAGACCCCCTGTGCCCCCTGAGCTGCACTGACCCCTCACGCCCCTGAGCTCCCTGGACCCCTCAGCCCCCTGAGCTGAGCAGGCCCCTCACTGCAGCCCAGCTGCAGCCCCGCTTTGGTGACACCGTCACCCCACTGTCCCCGCCAGCCCCATCCCTCTAGGAGCAGCCCCGCAGACCCTCCTTCCCCCCTGCAGGAGCCCGGAGCACGCCTGGCTGCCACAGCCTCCTCCCAAACCTGCCTCATGAAATATTAACCCTGGAGACAGAGCGTTCCTGGTCTCCCAGGGCAGGAGACATCTCCAGTGCCCCCGGGAAGAGCTGCTCTCCCCGAGCCCGAGGGGAGGCACAGGGCTGGCACGTGGCCACCCACCAGGAAGGGACACGGAGCCTCTGTGGGGCTGACCCCGTGGATATTCAAGGAATCCTTTTGGTTGGAAGATACTTTTAGGATGGAGTTCAACCGCTAATCCAGCACTGCCAAGGCCGCCACTGACCCACATCTCTCAGCACCATCACCACGGCTTTGAAATCCCTCCAGGGGTGGGGACTCCACGCGTGCCCTGGGCAGCCCGTGCTGGGCTCTGCGGTGGGGACGCGTGGGGACGCAGCCCCCGCTGGCAGCCGGTCCCCGGGACAGCCCGGCTCTGCTGCCGCTGCGGCGGAGGAAACGGGAGAGCGGCAGGACCGGGGGGGCTCAATAATGCATAAAATGCCAGCAGCAACAAAGGGAGAGAGGGACCAGCAGCAGGAGAACAGAATATCACGGAGCTTTTTAATGGTCTTTTCCTATTAGTGTCAGTGCTGCGGATGGGTTCAGGCAGGGGAAGTTTCCTTGGATGTCCCTGGAATTTCGGGGTCACGGGTCTCTGATGTTTTCAGGAAGACTTGCAGGGTGGGTGACACAGCCTGACGGCACGTGCACCTTGCAATTCCTCCTGAAAGTTCCTGGCCAGGGAGCTGGAAGAGATGACCTTGGTGCCAGCAGCAAGCGGAGAGGGTGGGCTCAGCTCTGTGGGTTACACTCCGTCTGTGACCCTCAAACGGGCCCGTGTTGGAGTGAACCCCTCGGCTCCGCTGACTCCAGGCTCCCCCACAGCCCTCACATGTGCTGCACGGGGGGCAGGGGGTGGCCAGCCCAGGGTTTCAGCCCCAAAATCCACCTCTGGAGCTCCACCACAGGGGGACTGAAGGTTTTAAATAACATCACCCTTTCAGATGTGCAGCAAGAGAGGGGGGCGGTGGGCAGTGCGGTGCCAGCTCGGGGCTGCCTCCTCCGACACGGGAGCCGGGGGTCTCCCCAGCAGCTGCTGGTGCTGCACAGCCTGGAGGCCCTGCAGACAGCCCAGGGCAAAATTTATAATTCGGCATCACACTTCAACCTGAAATTTGAAAAAGATTGAAGAAGAAAGACGTCAGCGGCTCTGCACAGCCAAAAGCTCAGGGTGCCCCGCGGCCGGGGGGCAGGGCGGGGGTGCCGGCCGCCCCCAGAGCCCCCTGTGACACTGCCCGAGGAAACCAGGCCGGAGAGCTGAAAACCAGCTCACGTCGCGGTGCAGCAACGGAGGGGAAAATAAGCCCAGGGAACCGGGGCAGGCTGGAGAGG
>NW_009953803.1:1720431-1720808 GCF_000747805.2 Chaetura pelagica
TCGGGTAGAAACCCCTCCATCCGCACTGCCAACCCGCAGAGCCGGGAGCTCTGCTGTGGGGCTTGGGTTCGGTTTGCCCTGGGGGTTCTGTCCCCTGGCCAAGCCCCGCCGCAGCCACATTCCCACGGGAGCAGGGCCCGGTGCCTTCCAGCCTGGAGAGCAGCGCGGGGGACACAAGGAGCCGGGACTGGCGGGGTCCTGGTGTTGGCCGGAGGGTGTCCGGGGGCTGCAGCTCACTGGTCCCCCCTCATCCCTGCCCTCCTGGAGCCTGCTCAGCTGGTTAATGACTGAGGGTGTCCCTGCAAACTGCAAGGCGCTCCGTCAGCATTCGGGTTTGCAATGAGATGCAGGGAAGGTGAGAGCAGGGGGCTGTGCTG
>NW_009953805.1:0-14643 GCF_000747805.2 Chaetura pelagica
TTCATCCTGGCTCAAACCAGGACAAGAAGAGCTGTGTTAGGAGCTGTTTTAAAGAGAGCACCATGGGCAGGAACAGTTATTGGTTCACTGGGGTCCCCCCTCTTTCCAACCGGCACAGCTTCTCTCCCCATGTAATTCCCACCGCAACTGGCTGGGGAGTCCCAGAAGGCCTCACGTCAGTATAGTCATTGGAAATTTTTATCCAAGTCCTTGCAAACCAGAACACAGGCGTCTTTCCTTCCAGACCCACATGATTTTGTCTTGTTTTGTTTTGTTTTGGGTTTTTTTGAGCACTATTGCAGGCTGAGAAGAGATATATGTGTTCTAACTCTGTGTTCTAGCAGCCTCAGGATTTCTTATCAGCTTCCCAGCTATACCCAGAATAATTAATTTCCTTCCTCCTGTATACTGTTTGCCAGTAAGCACACTGGCAAAACACCCCAACAGTTAGAGTGGGAAAGGAAGTGGCTGTACAGATGTCAAAGACAAAGAGTAACTATTTCTTCAGGAAACAGATGGCTTGAGCTAGTATTTATAGATGTCCATATATGTCAGCCAAAAGCAGTCCATGTTACAAAATGTGGAGTATCTGGAAAAGTACTTATGTATTATTAAATGTGTGCAGAGGATGGATGGTGGATGCTATGTATGTAACATCTCTTGTTTTATATTAAAGAGGCTGTGTGGCGTATTAAGTAACTACCTGATTTCTCCTGGCTGCAGTCTCTGATACTTGGGTCAAAGTTACACATTGATTTGTCAATGTAATAAAGAAAAGATTGGTGTATATATAGTGGGAAACATGTCTGCTGTACACAAGAAAGTGGTAGGAAGTTGTATTCACAGAATCACAGAATTGTCATGGTTGGAAAGCACCTCTAAGATCACCATGTCTAACCATCAACCTTCAACTACAGCATGTCTTGGAGTACCTCATCTGCATGTCTTTTGAATAGCTCCAAGGGTGGTGACTCCACCACATTCCTGGGCAGCCTATTCCAGCATCTGACTACTTGTTAAGTAAAGACATTCTTCCTAGTATCTAGTGTAAACCTCCCCTGGTGCAACTACAGGCAATATTTCTAGTCTTATTGTTATTTACTTGAGAGAAAAGGCCAACATTCACCTTCCTACAACGTCTTTTCACTTAGTTGTAGAGAGCAATGAAGACTCTCCTCAGCCTCCTCCAAAGTAAATAATCCCAATTGCCCCAGCATCTCCTCAAAGGATTTGTTCTCCAGCCCTTTCACCAGCTTGGTTGCTCTTCTCTGAACTTACTCAAGCAGCTCACTGAAGTCTGTCTCGTAGTGAGGGGTCCAGAACTGAATGGTCCAGGACAACTCTCTGTTGCCTGCTCTCTGTGGGACAACTCTCTACCGTTAACTATCTTCCGGGATATCTCTGCACTGGGACACCTCTATGCTGGGACAACTCTCGGTGGACTAGCAGATGACATAGGGCTTTGTCAGTGTCTCTGTGTAGAGATGTCCTGGTACAGAGATGTTCCAGTAGAGAGCTGGTAGTGGAGACTTGTTCCTGCCCAGAACTGAACACAGTACTCGAAATCCAGCATGATTAACTGCAGGTTGTCCAGTGCTTGGATTTTTTCACTTGAGCAATTTATACTCAGCGTAGTTCTGTGTTTGACTGACATTTTGGTTACAGAGCATATGCTATACTTGTTATGCACAATTGTGTACTTACTTGCAATCTCAAAATGTATTTATAAACAGATAAACAAGGTTACACAAGAGCTAATTATGTAACACGCTATACATGGATACAGTTGAGTACAGTTAGAAAGACTTTTCTGAACTTACATTAAGAATCGGAATATAATTTTAGAAATTATTCCTATTGTCATTGAGAAATCATTTAATAACAGACAATGAAGCTTTGTAGCTTGATGCTACAAATGCAGGGATTGTTTTTTCACATAATTTTAAGTCAAATTTTCATCAAGTAGGTTTTTAAAAGACTAAGAAATATTTCAAGGATACTAGGAGTTGAATCTTAGTCTACATGCAGACAAAAGTTGTCTCACCGTGAGATCTGTTCACTAATCCTTTAATTCATACCTAGCATACTATGTGCTGACATTTTTACTTTACTTTTTGAGTGTGTTGCATGGCCACATTCTGACATTGCTGTAATAGTAGATGATGAAACATGCAACAAATCAACTCTTACAGAACATGCTTCTGAGACAGTTACTATTTTGTTATAAATAAATGGATGTTGGAGTATTTTTTTTATTGCTATGCTGTCAATCGTACTTTGTTATGCCATTGATTCTATGTCAGATTGATGTTACAAAAAGGTTTCTGAATAACAATTACAGTGAAGTGACTACAAAATCTAAACTGTTTGTCTAACTTGTGTCCTTCATCTCCTTCCTAAACCAGCTATACCGACTACAGTTACTTTACTCATTAGTCACCTAGTAAACCAATGTATTTGCCCCATAATACAGTCTGTAAGGCAAATATATATTACTAAAATGCTACTCTAAAGCAGGACAAAGCATAGACCATCACCCTGCTGATGAAATATTTGCCATTTTGATACTACATATATTCATATATACGCAGAGCTACGAAGATGATTAAGGGAGTGGAACATCTCCCTTATGAGGAAAGGCTGAGGGAGCTGGGTCTCTTTAGCTTGGAGAAAAGGAGACTGAGGGGTGACCTCATCAATGTTTACAAATATGTAAGGGGTGAGTGTCAGGGGGACGGAGTTAGGCTTTTCTCGGTGATGACCAGTGATAGGACAAGGGGTAATGGGTGTAAATTGGAGCATAGGAAGTTCAAGGTGAATATCCGAAAAAATTTTTTTACTGTGAGAGTGACAGAGCACTGGAACAGACTGCCCAGGGAGGTTGTGGAGTCTCCCTCACTGGAGACATTCAAAACCCACCTGGATGAGTTCCTGTGTGATGTACTCTAGGTGACCCTGCTCTGGCAGGGGGGTTGGACTAGATGATCTCTCGAGGTCCCTTCCAGCCCCTAAGATTCTATGATTCTATGATTCTATGATTCTATGATATGTTGTCCATGTCTGATACCTGAAAAAAGCAAATTTATCAGCCAACCATGAAAAACACAAGGCTCCTAGCACACGATTTTCATTCTTCCAGAGTGGAGAGCCAGAGATTACATGAAACTGGGAATTCGGTACTGCTCTCCAACACTCTATTTGTCATATTTTGTACAGAACTGTGTGACAAACACAGAGAGGTGTTATTCTGACATCTTTGGGGGTGACAGAACATGAAAAGACATTCTTGGTGTCTGTGGTATCCACAGGTATAGTTTCACTAGGACACTCATTGGTTCACTAGCAAATACTTTGCTACCTTCTTTAGATGAGAAATTTTCAAGTGGACAAGGAAGGACCTTTTCTGCCAAGGGCTGTAATCAAAAGCAGTCTGTGCTCCTGTTAAAAGCTTTGGCTAGCTGCTATTTTCTGAAGACATTTGCTGGAAAATCCCAGATCAGCTCTTCTGTCTCTGGGAAATGCTTATGCTTTGCTGACAGAAGTCTGACTTAGACTTATGCCAGGAGGGATCTGTCTGGAGGATTATAAACCAAACAGAAGGAGTTATGGCACCTGGATTCTGTAGCTACTAAGGATACAAATATGCAGAGCACATGCTTCAGCCATCTGAAGACCACAGAATCAGCATTTCTCTAATAGGCATGACATCAGTGTACCACATATAGGCTTTGGGGCCCTAGGTAGGAAAGAAACTACAAACTAGAAACAATATAACCAGCAGTTTATACAATATGAGTTCAACTTCTCCAGAAATAAAACCCTTCAGACACTACTTTTTGTGCTTACATGAAGTTGGCCTCTCTTCTGCACTAGCAAGCCCTGACAATTTCTGCCCCACCATACTCAGGAATTGTGGACAGCCATAGGAACAGCACGTGTGGCTCTCACTCAAACACCCAGACCTCTCAGCTGCATTCAATTATCCAATTATCTGGGATGGGAGTCTTTGATACAATATCAATTTCCTAGCATGTATCTTTAACCACAAACCTTGAACATCTTTTGGCATCCCATTTAATCTCTATTGCCCTATAGACTTATATCATTTTAGTCACCATGTGTTGTATGAGGATAGAAATTGCTGCTTAGCAGAGAGCAGGTGACTTTTAAAACCTGTCTTGAGAATAGGCAATTTCTTTCTTGCAGGACTCAACAATACTCATACCTTGGTCTGTTTCAAACCCATTCATAGAGGTTCAGTGTTATCCCCTGCTTCAGCCAGACACTAGATATATGGCAGAGTTTACACAACCCCAGTCACTCAGGACCACTCACCAGGATTGGTGCTTCTGCCATTCACAGTACCATAGTCAACACTCCATGCTCTCAAAAATGTAAATTGTCAATGCTTTAAGCCCATCTAGTAGACACAGGATCTCTCCTTCTTATGCTCTCTTTCAGCACTCTGGCAATTGCAGCACATGTCTCTTCTCATTTTGCATTCGGATTTATCATAAGCACACAGATGACAGGAGGCCCAGTTAGAGGTATTGCTGTTCCTGGCTGACAGATATTTTTGGAGGTTTGGTTGTTTCTTTAGACAACATAGCTCAGGTCAGCTAGAGTGCTAGGTTTATTACTTTAAATCCAAAATAAAATGTTGCCAAGTGACAGATAAGAACTCTGGAAAGAAACTCAGGATTTCATTTATATAAGTGCATGCTTTTACTATTTCTAATTTTGGGGTTTTTTTTTACTGATCTTTAAATTGGTTCAATTTTATCCAGTAGTACTTTGTTCTTATCCAAAGTCTATAAGCAGAGTACCTGGGGCATTCAGTTATTTTGGCCCATGACAGCTTTATGGCCAACATGACATCACTCTGAAATGTGACCCAAAGTAAGACATTTATCTTACTTAATTACAGGTGACCAAATACTAAGTATCTTTTTCAAGAACTCTACTGCCTCAGCTTCCCCTGTAGTAAGTAGGAAGGGACTGATACTCCAGTAAATGAAGTATCCATAATGGGCACAATGAATCACACTCAGAAAATGTCTCTTTTATCACTGACCAGAAAGTAAGACCAGTGGTTAAGATGAGGGGGGAAAAAAAAATAATAAAAAAATTGTCCTTGCCTATTGCAGGGAGGTTGGAGATGATATTTGAGAATTCCTTTTAAACCAAAATACTGTGTGGTTCTATTATTCTGATAAAAAAAATTATTTGGCAAACTTCCAATTACTTCCCCATGTTCTATTAGAACAGTTATTAATAAAAATAAAATAATATTTTAAAATTCTCATATATTTTGATCTTTCTCATCAAACTGTAGCAGTCCTTAAATGGAAATAGATCAATATATTCAAAATTAAATAAATACATACCTAATAAATGTGTCAAGAAAAGATTGCATAGTAGTTTGCCTTGGACACTGTGCTGCACACTTGCAGAATGTAACTATAGCTTACAAGAAACTAAGCTAATTCAGTAAGGGATTGCATTTTGTCTGAAAGGTTCGAAAAGCATTCAATAAAAGGATCACAATAGCTTTGAGAGAATATGGACTAGGTAATCACTCAGTCATCTGAACAAAGTCCAGCACATCATTAGTGTTTGGCAAGTAACAATAAATGGTAATTTAAAATGGCATTCATGCTTTCTTTTTATTTCTACACATTTTAAAGCTGAAAAGGGATGACTATACATTAGAACAATTCTTGACTCAACTGATTAACTGAACTGAAATCCTGGTACTGGACACTGTCTCATAATCAAGTGAACACAAATAAAGACCAATGAAACACTTAAAGCTCAAAAGATGTAATAGTGAATATAAGAAGTATCTGCACTCAGTGTTTCCTATTAAGATTGTCTTTATTTCCTTTTCACAAAAGATAGAAATAACAGACAAAATATCCCCAAAAAATCAATGCTTTTGCCTTGGTCTCACTGAGGAGCTGAGCAGGCAGAGTCCTGGATGAAACTTTGACAGTATATGCCATCGACAAAGAGAAGTAAAGATACATGACAATATATCCATGCAAGACACGAAGTACAAAATGTGTTCTGTGGCCCAACAAACATCTTGGAGGTTGCCTGTGTCACAATAATTTTCAAATTGTTACTTTTGCCCACTCATGCCTTTCCACAGCACAGCTTACAAACAAGTTACATATACACATATATCATAAAAAAGTTTTGTATATGGTCTAACTGCTACAAATTAAGGCATCCTAACAGTTGCTCTTTTGCTGGTGAGGGTTATGTCTCATATTAGTGTTTCAGAAGGATATATTTCAGGTATTTCAAACAAAGTGAGACATCATGAGTTGTAGTTTAGAGGAAGAACTCTTGCAGCTCTGGCTCTTCAGTGCTCTTTTGACTGTCGGATTTCCAGCTTTTTCTATTGATGTCATCATGCCTAGAGAGAAAAAAGAAGAAAATTACTCATGATAACACTACTAATAAAGAGGGATTTGCCTTCTGTTTATTTACCTTTTTAAATTCCATTTGAAAGTATTGAACCCTGAATTAATCTTTCTCTCTGAGCTTATTTCTCTATACAAGTACTACACAAACTACATGAACGCTATGGATTCTTAGTAGCTTTCTTAGTAGATTTCTTGTAGCTCCTATTCTGAAATCAAAACTGGAAAGTAGGGGGATGACGACTTGCTTTTTAAGTCTCAGCATACACTGTCATAATGTTTGGGTAATAATTGACAGAATGTCCAAAAATTCCTTGTCCTTTAGGGAAAAGTACTACAGTGATAAAAAGATCCACTATAACAAACACTAGAAATACCTCATTTGTTTCTGACTCTACTTGTAAGGGAATCACCTGTTAATAATACTGGAGAGAAGTAGACACTTACAGAGTGTGATTCACTGGACTTCCTGTATCTGCTTAAGCAGAAGATGGTGGCAAAGGCCATAGGAAAGCAGCAAGCAGTAATTCTCTTTCTGACATGGGGCCTGTATCACTCTTAACATTGAGGCAAAATCTCAATTAAAATTACTAATATTTTATTAGATACACACATAAGGATAATTTCTCTATAGTGTGTCTTCATTTTCACACTAAGTACAATTAAATAAAAATAAAATAGAAAAGTCTATCTAATGTGTAAAGGACTCAGGTGATAGCTTGCCAATTAAAGCAGAAAAATGAAACACTAAATATTTGTAACACTCAGTTTCTTCAGTTTCTTTCATATGTTCTTGTTCTGAAGGAGGTTCTCTCTCTTCAGTCAACATTCCAGCTGAAGGACTTTTCACTAAGCAACCAGCCTAAGCAACTTTGAAACAGATTTAAAGGCTCATTTTCAGTTATGATTGCTGAGCAGTAAAACTCCTAGCCCATTTGTTGCTGCGAAAAACAGATACCAGCCCATTTGTTGCTGTGAAAAACAGATACCAGTGGGAGATGAAAAACCCACAGCAAATGGGCAAGAGTATGTGAACATAAAGTTTGCCTTAAACTCACAAATTTGTAAGCCCGGTTCTTGCAAAACAGAATAACTTTATTCCAGCCTACAATCACCATGAGCCCCAAATATCTCCAAAAAACTGGTTCTCAGGATGCTTAGATAACCTTGTGGTTACTTCAGGATTTAACAGAAGCTGACCTTCTCAGGGACCATAGCTGTGGATCTGGACAAGAGGGCATGAGGAATAATCTTGTTTTAAAAGTCTGCTTCATTCACCTAAATTACTGTTGTCACATACCCAAAGCAAGAGCAAAAGACATAGAATTTATCTAGGGGAGGTAGAATTTATAGGACTGAGTTTGAGGAGGCAAAATAGGAGCCCTTAACTTCCTGCTATACCTACTTTTTGGCACTTACCATGCATTGCTGTTATCAACAGCATGTTTAGCGTTCTCCATGGTAGATTCTGCTGGTGGCCCCTGACATATGAAGAAATTTTTATTGCTGATAGCTGCAGCTAATACAGGGCTTCATATTGATATGGTGAGTTAGTGCTTATTTTAATGTACTGCAGATCTCACATGAATTAAAGTGTGGGAAAGAACTGTTCATTGGCATATATGTAAGATGGAAAAAAACTACAAGCATTTGCTTGGAGTCGTAACGTGAGAAAATAGCCAATCCTTCCAGAAGGAGAAAAATACTCCTAACCCATCCTGCACATCCGAAACTCACTTTAGGGCCTTAAGAAAAATCGGGTGTTTCAAATTTTAAAAGTACACTAGAAAATTTAATATAATCCTCTACCATTAAGTTGTGACCATTTTTAAGAAGTAAACTACAGAAACTTGATGTACTTGGATAATTGAATGAAAAAAATGAAAAAATGAAATGAAAATGAAATGAAGGAAAAAACCCCAAACTATAAAAATATACAGAAGCTGAAGTAAAAGAAGCTGGAAACTGATGGACAGGAGTGTCATCTGACTGAAGACAGGGTTTGTATAATGACTTCAGATTTCAGAAGATGCTAATAAATCCCCTATATAAGGCTCGACAGTTAAAACAAGTTTGTGTCTGTCTGGAAATATATCCCACAATACAACCATCTACAAAGGTTTAAAACACCAAGATTGTACTGCTGTCCTGAAACATTTTTTTTCAAAACAGCTCTGAAATGGCAATTACACAGCCTCCACAGACCATCCAGGGAAAATTCAGACAGTGTCCAAGGGCTTGTAATGCATGTGATCATGATGTTCTACTACTTAAATTTCACAGGCTATAGGACAGCATGCAACAGATTAACACCCAGCATCCATTTTGCTATTCAAAAAACACAATATACACTAAAACACATCACAAAGACTGGCTTAAAAACTCTGAGAGTCTTCAGCACTGTGTTCTGATTTCTGAAAAGCACAATATATCTTCCATTCTTGTGTAATTTTTGGAAATCTCACACCAGATATTCCAGCACATTTGCCCACTTCTGTCCTAATCTGTGGGTACAGTAACAGACTTTTAATGCTGTGCCCAAGTGCACTATGCTCCTTGTTTCCTGTTCCCTAGTTTTCCATTTGCTCCACTGCCACAGAGGCAGCTTCAGGACATGGATCAGCAGTGCGTGCTGGATGGCCAGAATGTCAGGCCCAACTTTCACCCTCCCAGGAGGTGAATGTGCACCTCTGCAGCAGCACCCAGACCCTTCTTCTCTCTCTCTGCTTCTGAGGAAATGCCATGCTGCCAGGGATTTCTCACACAAGTGCATTTACACAAGGCAATACTGTATTACAACAGCTGTCTACATCTAGGAGATGGCTCTAACATAAGGATGAGATTAAAAGTTTTGTATTACTCCATGGTCTGGACAGGCAGCTGGGTGTTTTGACTGGAGGTTTTCCACTGATGGTCTCTCAAACTGCTGCTGTGCAGGCAGTTTTCTGCACTGGAATTTCCCTCTCTGTTTTCAGGAGAGAATGAAACCTCTTGGAAACCTTACAGTTCTGTTTCTGGTTTCATATACCCTGTGCCAATGACTTCAGAAAAATATTCCAATTTCCATTATGGAAATTGAGTTTTTAAGTATGGGAAAGCTCTGGCATTAGAAAACAAGTGAACAAAAAAAAAAATTATTAGACATCTAGAAAAGAGTAACTTGAAAGTAACTTAGGGTCCTGAACTGGAGAATGAATGATTTATAATTTTCCCAGAAGTATCTTCAAAGGTATGAATAGCAACTATTTCCAGGCCTAATGCAAGGATTCATATCTCAGTTTAACAGGAAATTATTATCATCACAACAATCTGGGTTTGTTGAGTTGAATAAAAATGACGGGGAAGTTTTACAAACTATTTACTTATAAAATGAACTCATTTTGTCAAATCTTGTTTTTTCAACATGTCTTTATTGTCCTTGAGAGACTGGTCTCTAGCTGCCTGAATAGTCCTGATGAAACAGGTCTAAATTAAGTAGTTTGTACCCAGTCAAAGTTATCAGACTTTTAAAGAACAGATCTAACTTCAGAGTCTGAGGAATAGTAAGAAAAATATGCAAATAGGAGAGCACTGAACTTAAAACTACAGCATTCTGCCTTGTGTTCTCTGTACTCTCTATTTAGACATGAACTCTGGTGTTTCTGCTCTCCTCATGAGAGGAAATTTAATTTCCATTCTCATCTGGTACTTGACTTTCATTCAACAGAGGCTGAATACTCAGCCAAAGTGTGCTACACTCCCTGGTGGATTTATGAGCATGAATACTTTCTATAGTGGCTTGGAACTGAAATCATGTAGCCAGTTCAATGGTGACATCAGCAGAAATCCATCATAAATTTCTGCTTTTCTAGGAATTTAGATGTTAATCTGTTCATTTATTTCCCTTCTTGTGCATCAATCAGTTCCAGTATTTCAGTTATGAATAACGTTAGCAAACACATGCAATTGGAGAAAACAAATCAACAGAGATGCTAAATTTCACCATGCTTAAGCACATACCAAGCATAGTCACACAGAAGTTCTTCATTCAACGTGCTAGAAGAAAGACTGGTGTAGCTGAAGTAAGGACCCTAAAGAAGCACAACATATCAGTTAAAAACATGCACTGAGTTTACCACATGCATAACATGGAAGTCTACAAAAACATGCAAATAGCCACAATAACATTCCCACAGATTTCTTTCCAAGTTAGTAAATTAGGCTAATCTATTATCTCTTCGAGATGGGTGCAGTGGTCCTTTGGGTTGGTATGAAAATTTGTTCTTTCCACAGTTTTGATGTTGGTAACAATGAAAGGCAAACACGGCCTTTTCACAGACAGCTTTGCAGTCTATCAGAACATTTTTGAACACAGACTCACTTTTCCTCTGTCACTGTAAAATCTGAATCACTCTTTTGAAAAAAAAAATTGCCATTTTTTATGACAATACTTATGAAAATATGTTAAATTGGCTGTTGGGCTAGATGGTGCAGGTCTTCATAGGCTGAAATCAATAGTTCATGCTGTGTGATTCTGAATATGCTTTAATAAATGGAGTCCCACTTCAATTTAGCTTATTAGGTCTCCTTTGAATTTTTAATTTAATTTCACATTTTGCTATAGCACTACTGTTCTAGCAGTACCCACTAATACAGACTGCTCACTGTTTCCCAGTTCTCTCCAGTTTCTTTTCCATACACAATTTGCCTCCTTCTGCCTAAGATTTTCCTGCGTTTTCCTCCCATTACCTTGTCATACTTTCTTACAGTATATAATTCACTAGTCCTCCTCCTCCTCTTGGCCTGCTTTAGGTTCTTTTTCATCTTTAATTTATTCCTTCACCTCATGTCTTTCCATCCACTCCTTCCTTCCCACCTTGTCTTTCACAGAGGATTAAATCATCTACCGTTCCCTCTTACTCAACTCTTTATTGTCTCTCCAGACATTTGCACTTCTCTCTACTCCACAAACCCACTATGCTCACAGTATTTCCTACCTCTGTCTTTTTCCTTCAATACCTGTTCATTTCTCTTGGAAGATACATTTGTTCAAAGTATTTTCTCCTTTGTTTTGAACAAGAGATCCAGTCTCCTAACTGGAGACATCCAGCTTTCTGTTGGGATCCCACAAAGGGCACTCTGTTTACTACAGAGAGAGGATGATCTGGATCCAATACATTTTGCCAACCATATGCTCTGTCATGAGAAGACTGTGTGCTGTCAGGAGAGGGTGGGCAAAAAAGACTGGGTACTGACAACTTCAACACCTAAGGGATGGCCGCAGCTCTTGCAGGAGCAGGAAGGGCTGTTTCTGCTATTTTTCCTCTTTATATTCTACCACTTATTTCTATCCTTTTTGTCTCATCAGTCTTGGCTATAGGACAGGACGGTGTTAGTCCTTAATTTATTTACTCCTCCAAAATCTCATGGATTGAAGTGTGACATTCTCATCGTATGACTTGTCACTCAGAGCAACATCAAATATCTGTTCCAGGTGAATCATATTTCTGTTGAAAGCTTTCATCACAGAACATGTGAACCATGTACACAATGAGGAAGGACTCTGGATACAAGGAATACCTGACACTCCTTGGAAAAAAACTTCCAAAATTAAAACAGTGAATGGGCTTTCTACTAATCAGCTACAGTAAAGGATTTGTGCACATCCTTTCACTATAGAAAAGCAGGAAGAAGCAGGTACAAAACATTCATTACTTAAAGAGACAAGTGAAAAAAACCAGCCCTTCCTCCTTTCAGTGCACTCACTGGTTTGTTTCTTCCTTTTGTGGGAGCTGCTGGATTTCCCTTGCTCTCTGCTGTCTTCCTCCCTAATGAAGTAAAAGGCAGCGTTGATGAGGTTTTGATAAGGTTTGCTGTTTGACAGTTGTTGTTGTTATTTTGGTTGCCACTCAGTGTTTCCATTATGGACCGGAAGGTTCCAAAAGGTCTTTTCAGCTGGTCCCCTGCTGGCTCTCCAGAACCTGGTGGAGCCCGTATGAATCCTTTACCCCGGTCTTTATCTTTTTCCTCATTTATTTCTGACTCTGCTAGCTCCACCTGCACCACAGGCTCCTCAAAAGTCACTCGGAGTTTCAAATTTTGGGAGGTTCTGCGCTTTGAAGATGGAGACTTGAGAGCACTCTTAGGGCTGGTGGCAACCTTTTGAGCAGTGGCACCATCCACACTGGACACAGAGTTGTCTCCACAAAGCTGGGTTTGAGGTCCTGTACCAGACTGGTATGGGGTTTCATTATCTGGATCACTGCTCTCTGAAGTAGGGGAAGGACTGTGGCCATCCACAGACTTGGAGACCCTTATGCCAAAAGGGAAGCGGCGCCCTGCTGTGGAAGTGTGTTTCTTAATCATCAGGTGCAAACTCTCTGTGCTCTCAACGCTCTCTACTATGGGCTGAGGCCTTGGTTTGTCAGTTCTTTTCACAGGGGTGTTCTTGTAGTCCTCACAATTAGCTGAGTCTGTGTCAGACTCACTGAGTGACCTCTGCATCAGTTGCCTCAGTCTTGCTAACTTCAGCTCTCTTTTCTCTGGCAAAATCTTCTTCACGTTCTTGGAGGATGCGTGAGCATCCTGAAATTCCAAAGTCAGCTTTTCCTGCATACAGACATTTTCAGAGATTTCTTTCCCCAACAACTGGCGCAAGATTTTATCTGAGTCCTCGTCTTTTATCTTGGCTCGAGTGCGACTAGAAGTTCCCAAGCTGCCAAGAATCTGAATCCCATCTTGGGTGTTCAATTTACTTTTTGGTGGAGACAATTCATCTGCTTCAGACGGTTTCCACTGAGGTTTGCCAGAAGCAGGAGATGATGGCGAGCTTAAAGAAAAAAAGAGGAGGAAACACCACAGGCAAATTAATGCACATATAAAATGTGAAGCTGCCATTTCCAGTGTACGTGTCTGTCTCAGCATATTGTTACTTATCCTCCTCATCGTTACTCACATGGAATTCATTACTGTGATGCCACAGCAAAGACTACACAGAGCAGGATAAAATCCTGCTTCCAATCCTAATTAAGATTTGAGTCTCTTCACTTTCTCTTACAAAGAAAACTCCTTAAAATCAGAACTTAGGATGGCTATTTCAACATAAAAGATTACTTCCTGAGCAAAACTTAAGCAAAACTACTGTTTCTTATTTGTGGAAGTTGACAGGTTTTAAAAGGTGAAAAAAACCTTTCAAGGCCAAATGCCTACTATCCAAGTCACATAATAATACAAAAGTAGCTTATTCTAAATACTGTGAAAGTACCTGTTCTCTGCATAGCAACAATTTAATAGATCTAAACTTCATCTGGTATTAATAGTAGCCATATAAGACCTCATAAAGAGTCAGGGCCATTTGCACTCCACACCTTTTCAGATATGAAAAAGCATGAGAGAGGTGACATGAATTTATTTCAGTACTATTAGAATAATAAATTAAGTTTAGAACACCAAATGTTACATAGCAAGGAAACAGCAATCTCAGGTAAGTAGCTTACAGAGATATATGACATATGCCAGAGATGATAATAGTCCACATTCTTATTTTAAATCACTTTTCCTCTGAGCAAGGCTACAGTGACAAAATGAAGGTTAGTGGGAAGCAGTGAATTAATAAATTTCCTTTCTTTTTTATGAGGCGGCTTCTACTCTGATGAATCCACAGTTCCCACACAGTACAAAAATTCACATGCCTACACTAGCCACCTCATCTTCAATTAATGTTGTGTTTTTTCTCTTGTGGCAAACCAAAACAGACACTGAAGAATATGCATGTATCTACAATGCACATTTCTAGTAAAAGGGACAGGTTCTCTTAGATCTGCTACTGACTCCTTGGATGACGATAATATTCACATGTGAGTTCCAGCTGTAAGGGAAAACAGTAGCCAACTATGACCAAAAGTTTTAAATAACAGTCTATCTTTTTCAGACTTGCTTGCTTAGCTAACAAGATGTTGAAGCCTACCCTTTCAAATGACAATGAATGATGAGGGATCTGCTCTCACCTGATCTTATCTGATACTGAAAACAAAACAGTTCTGGTGTTCACCAGTACTCAGATGAGAGAACACTTGGAAAGACCAGTCAGCAAAAATCACAGAAACCAAATAAGCTGGAAGATAGCATTTGGTCTCACTGTCCCTGCTGAGCTTGCAGACAGGGAAGACAAAGACCACAATTCTAAAAAAAGTACAAAACAACTCATTCCAGTGTGGTTTTCTACTTCAGCAGG
>NW_009953805.1:14831-55993 GCF_000747805.2 Chaetura pelagica
GGAGTTTACAGCCCTTTCCTAACTGAAGTTCCTTTACACAAATGCATCTCCAATCCTAATGTCTTTGTCTGAAACACTGATGTATGAAATTCAGAGACATAGAACACTTGTCCAGAAAAGCATTTGAGATTCTGTGAGAAAGGAAAAAAAGCAGTCACTGATCCTACGAGCTCATACCTGATGAACCCAAAGCTCTGACCGTCTATGCCTGCAGAAGCTTTTATGTTGGCTTTATACTTTAACATATACAGAGCTCCCTCTGAAGCAAAAAGTGCTGTAACATGACTTCCAGAGAGGAAACTGAATTAGACAGTAATGATAAACCAAATCCTATTTTAATGTGAGTTAGTTAATTTCTTTCAAGACTTCTCCAGATTGCTATCGGAGAGAAATGTGTGTGCTTGACTGTCATGCTTCACATTGGAAGCCTATGGCAGAAGTTAGATATGTTAGTGGACTCCAGATCCAGTCCTCTGCCTTTACTTCCCTCCTTTTTAATGTTACTTAGCTTGTGTCTAGTTCTGGAACTTCTGACAGGATATGTAAACAATACATAAAACTTCTGGAGTTGTGATTTTTTGTACAAGTTAATGTGGGCAAAAGATTTAGTGAGCATAAGGAGTGTTACTAATCTGAAAGCAGGTTTTGATGCTAACTGGCTTTATGAATTACAGCTGGCAGCAATATATGGTGGACAACCACAAGGTCAAACTTTACAACTTTTCTAGGGGTTTTTAGGATCCCTTGCTATTCATCTAATATGAAATAAATTCTATTCCATTGTAAAACTGATTTTCACTCTACTGGGAAACTGGGACTATTCATTTAATATTAATACTTTTTTTCAGGTAAAAAACACATTTACTTTACAGTATAGATTTACTATTTAGACAGGTCACAGCATCTCATGATAATTGATGTACCACAAAATTGTGCAGATCCAGGCTGAAGCACAATTCCAGTCACCTCACCTTGGGGATGTGGGCAGTGACTTGCCTTCTGACCGCTGGACTTCTAAAAGCTGCTGGAGTTGGTTCTGTAATGTCACACGTTCCACTGTCTGCCTGCAACAAAATGTAAGACTGTTTACCTTGAACTGTGAAACTGTCAGCATTAGTAAGCTACAAGGTAGCTGATACTAACTGCTCAAAAAAATAAGTCCTCTTCACCTATACTGCACATAGTGAATAAAAAGAGAAATTATAAAGAACAGCATAGACAGTTTGTTCTTGTCTCTGAATCCCTGTGGACATCTTGTCATCACTGTACAAGTCCCACTGAGAGACACTTACTTGTCAGAGATTATTTATTATATTTCAGATAAGGGCAAGTGTGGGATTGTAAACAGCAGTTCATTGGAACTGAGTGAGTCACAGAAAATAGTAGTTCAGAAACAAAGATATGGCAGAGGAAACATAGAGACACTTGGTTGTTACTTGATTGTGTAAAGGAAGAGGAAAGGGTCAGATTAAGTCACTTTGTACCTCTAGTGGACAGCCTTTACTTGGCTAAACAATAGCTCAGACAACTGCTCTCTTCTTTTCTACCTGCAGTTGAACTCAGAGAGGAGCCTTTGCCCACTGGGAAGGGCTGGTCTAATTTTCTTCAGCTGCAGGATGTAGCTAAGTATGATTCCTGTGGATTCAGGACAGTAGGAAAAAAACACATCTGCTTGCTGCCCAACCTTACCAAAGGTCCTGTGCTCTGCACCCACCTGATACTCAGCAGTGCTCTACCTACTGCAGTTGACCAAGACAACCTGCAAAACCTAAGTACTTTTACAAAACAGAAGGAATAGATGAATTTGCCACAAAATATTATTATTCTTCTCCCTGCTCCCATCCAATTTAGACATTCCATTTTAACATCAAAACAGCCCTTTAGATTGTCAACCACTACAAATAACATTCAATTTTCTTTATTGACCTGTAAGTTCCAGAGTCTTTAAACACAGCACATGCAATTGTTGGAAAACTACTTAGGAAACAAGAGACTCACAGGGTTGGTTTTTTTTTTTTACTGTACATATGCTAACTTCCACCTGGAATACAGTCAGTGCATTTGGTTTCATTCCCTGGTCCTGATCAAATGACCATGTGAAATGACTGTTTATCTGTTTCTCCCAGGCTCTGCTTGTGTTACCATTGAAGTAATATGTTTTTAGTACTTTTATTTTGTTGGATCTGAAGAACTAATACAGTTCTCCACCAGTGACCTAGACTCTTTCCTGGCTCACATGCCATCAGCAGAAGAGTTAGCTGAGTTCCAAATGCAGTCTTTATAACTGGCAATGTCAAAGCCAGAAAGAATCCAGATGACTTTTTAGACTAGGGGTGGTACTTGCAGGGCTGGTAGAAAAGAAACATTTTACTTTTGACATATCAGAATGGATCTTAAAAGTGCTACAGAAATAACAGTGGGGTCTTGACATACTGCATTGCCATCACATTTTACAATACAATCATGCTTTATGTAGATCTTTTCTTCCTTCAATTTTCTGTCTTCCTTCCTCTTGCCTACACACTTCCTTAGACTATTTAAAAATTGCTCCTACCATCTGTCAACATAAGGTTATATTGCAACTCCCCCGATACTCTCTTTTAAGAGCCAGGGAATTTTTCAGCTGAGATTAGATTGTGAGGCAATTTATCTCCTTTATTTGCCTTTTATGCTTCTTTCAACTTCTACTTCTAAATACCTAAATAACGTAGCTAACAGTTTCTTATGCCTTTAGCTTTAATGGAAAACTCTGACACTTTTTCTGCTATTATTCCACTTAAACATTTTACTGTGCTAAAAGAATGTTTCCTCCATTTTTGCAGTTGAACTAGTCAGTAAATAGCTCACAGAAACCCACACATCTTGCCAGCACTACCTCCAAAAATATATAACATACACATATGTATCTAAGATAACAGTGAAAACAAGAAAACACATCTTCCTGAAACAGCAATGTTGCAAAGTACTAAAAGCAGACTCGTTTAGGAGACAAGATCAACATAGCTTTAGGGGTAAGAGGGTCTAAGTACTTTATGATATTTAATGCCTGAATTTTGAGGGGTTTAGCTTAGACAATGTTCACAATATGTAATATCTAAGGATGCTTCTGTGTCTACTCACACAGTGGTGGACCTCAGCTACCTCCTCATGAAATCAGGGAGCTCAGTAACTGAACAGGGAAAAGGCTGAAGAACAGGGCTTTACTGAAGTATCCTTCATGGATACTTCTTCATGCCTTACTTCTCTGTTTTGTTTCAAATAAAACAGCAATGGCCACTCTGTAAAGCAGAAAACTAAACAGCTAAGCAAAAATGAGATGAACATTGGAAATATTATACTGTGTTTCCTTCTATATGACTATATAACAATTACTACCACAAAACCCCCCAAAAAAACAGAAGTAAAAAACAAAACCTAACAAAACAAATGAGCAATTTGCACACACCTTACTAGCTCACTACAATGATTTTTTTATTCACCTATTTTTACAGCTATTCCAATGAAGTTTCACCCAGGAATTTTGTTTAGAGAATACATCTTCATCTTTGGCATCATGGTTTGCTTTGATCTTTGCCTTGCCAGAGATTTTGGCTTGGTAGTGTGTCAAAAAGATCAACAAGTGTCTCATGCATTAATTACTTTGCACGTCCAGGTCCATAAATGTAGGATAACTCTTTGGGAATGCAGGTAGTATAGTCTATCATCAAGCAGCGTTTTGCAAGAAGTCTACAGAAGCATTAATTTTATATTACTAGTTCTGACTTGGTTTCTTCAGGCCAGTGAAGTCCAAATAACGGAAGTCATTCGTGTTAATGTCATCAGTGCTAGAAACCACATATTTGTGCAGGTAGAAATCTTCTACACTGGCAACTAAGGTTGTTTTGTTTTTTTTTTACAGATGAAATAAATGATGGAATAACTGAGATTACAAGACCTTTGGAGGCCGCAGGAGGTAAAATGCAGCCAATATTTTGTATAGACTCTGTGAGAAACATTTGTAACTGTCTAAAGCATTTTGTTTAGTTTACAAAGTCTTACTAGGTTGATCAAACTTCTACAATTAGTAAGACATGCAAACCAAAGCTTTTATTTTGAAGACAGTAGCAGCAGTTTTTTACCAGGTCATTTTCCCTGTTACTTATGGGATTCATGGCTTGGTTGCTCTTCTCTGTTGGAGAAAAGTCTCTCTTAATCCTTTTGTGAAGACTGGATATCATATTGTAGTTACCACATATTTCCTTTTTTCAAACATAAAGATATTCTCTCTTGAAGACTTAGACTCAACTCAAAAGGCTTTGCTACACTCCTCTGTATTTGCCATCTGAGCTGCTTTGGATCAAAGAGCTGAAAGATGTGAAGACTTTAGGCAAAATGTGATTTTATTGTTTTGGTTTTGTGACTTTGTTTCAGAAATGGCTCCAAAGATTTTGATGGATTGGAATAACTTCTCTCTAGAACTGTTCTGTGTTGCCTTGATAACTGGAAGAGCTCATAAAAGAGAAGGAAACGTGGTACTTTTTTCTTTTTTCCAGGACCTTTGAACATAGGTCTTGCTAGGTGTTTTTCTTCTTGCACAATATCAATCACTTCAGTCTTCCTGTGTTTGAGGATATACAGTGTTATAAGAGAGAGGCTCTTATGACTGGCTACTAAGCTCAGTGGCTGAGGGAAGGCTGGGAAGAACATAAGGCCTTCTGTGCTGATATTGACCATTCCTGAAATCCATCATGATACACTCATAACTACACTGCCTCTAGAATAATGTCCATAACACCAGCAGAAGTAGTTGCAGAAAATACAGGAAAGCCAGCTCAGTTGCCCAAATTTGAGCTACTTCTATGTAACAGCAGTCTGAAGTGACTTAGCTTGTAAACCGGACTTCCATTTGTAGCCATCTGGTGCTTTCAGGAGCTTCAGAGGTGCTCTAGGCAATGAATTATCCTGCTAGAGGTAGCCCCCCTGCTAGGGGGCTAGAGGTAAGCCCCCTTGAGAAGCCGTTCCAGGACTGCACTTCATGCAGTCCTTGGATTTTTATGCAAGATGAGACTGCAAAACAGGGCAAAAGTCTTATCCCATCATCTCCTCTGGCTCCTGAGCATGAGTCACTGAACATGGTCTGTTGCTTCTGTCAGAGCCACTCACAGCCTGAGGCCTTCAGATAGCTGTGCAGAAGCTGTTCTTTCAAGCAGAAAAGTGAATGTTTCACTGCCTCAGTAAATTGCAACACGATTGCACAAGAGACATCAATTTGCAGAAGAGGAAGAAAAGGCTGCTGCTGTGCTTACTGGAGCTAAATCTGAAGCCTGAAAAAATAGACTGTTGAAGGGAAGCAGATTTAACTCCAGATGAGACAAGTAAACCATGCCATCAGGAGCCAGGTAAGAATCATTTAAATTACTTCCTGTGCATTCAGTCTTCAAGATGACAGGGGGGAGACTTGGAAAGTGTTAACCCTTTTTTCAAGAAAGTCAGAAGTAGATTGTTTCTATGGGGGGTAAATGGCCTGCTGACTGACATAACAGGTCTTTCTTTTCCATACAAGAGGTAACACATATTAAGCACTCAGTGAGCACTGAAGAGAACTGAAACATGGAGAATCCACGGTTGCCCTTTCTACTTCCTGGTGCGTGGGGGTTTTCTTCTGCTGAATTATGGGGAAAATAAATTTCCTCATACATTGAGATGAGTCAGGTGCTCATGCAGGCTGCTCAGGAAATGGCCTAGGTTCTGCTTTTTTTCCTCTATATCAACTGATTTGCACATTTTAGTATTTGTTAGAAAATCAATCAACTACAGAACACATAGCACTTTGAAATGTCCATTGAACAGTGTCAGACTGTGAAATGTTGAAAACTATGAAAATTATAATAATCTTTACTTCATAGTTTGTATTTATGAGAGTATAAATGTAAAATGGGAGTGAAGATATCACAAAGAGAAAATGCCTTTATAGTATAAACTTAGAGGGACAAACATAAAAATAAGTGTACTGCAAATGCAAGAAGGTATATTCTGTAATGACAGAGTGGACTGCTGCTACACACTTCTTTTTCTGTAAAAACAGTACAAAATAGATATCTGATTTTACCAAGATGGTGAATTAACAATGCAGATAATTTTTACTCTTATTTAAGACATCCAGTTTCAAACTAAAAATTACATCACTGTAATGGGTTGGTGTCAGCTGGCAGCCAAGCATGCACACAGCTGGTCTCTCACTCCCTCTATTCCTCCCTGGGATGGGGACAGAAAATAAGAAGTACAGAGGCAAAAAAGCTCCTTGGTCAAGATAAAGACAGGGACATCACTTGCCAATTACCATCACAGGGAAAAGAGACTCAGCTTGGGGAATTTAACTTAATTCATTGCCAGTTAGCATAAATATTTCATTATTGATTCAGGTACTAAGAAACAAAAAAGAACAGACATTTAGTACATCTAGTCTCCCTTTTCCAGGCTAAACTTCACTCCACTCCAAGCCCTTTTTCTCCCCTATTGTCAGGCTTCACTCTGGCATCTCTCTTCCCATCTTTGTCATTGCTGTGGGTTGCACACAGTCTTTTCAGTGCACCAGTGAGCAGCACAGGTCAGGATTTGTGTAGCAGCTTCCCTCTGCTGCTCCTTCCCTCGACCTTTTTCCTGTGCTCTAGTGTGGGTCCTTTACAGGCTGCAATCCATTCAGGAAGCACAGGCTCTAGTGTGTGTTTATCCATCATAGGCAGCAGACTTTTCAGGGAGTGTAACTATTCTAGCACAGGTACTCCATGGGCCACAATCCCTTTGGAAGTGTGCCTGTGCTACCATGGTGCACTTCTTGCTCCTCTGGCCTTGCTGTTCCCTCTGTTTGTCACTCTTCTGCTCCCTCCTGCTCTCTGGCATTTTCTGCCCTTCCTCAGATATGTTTTCATAGCTTAGCTGTGTCCTGCAGTGGGTCTGTTGCAGAGATGGCTGGAGCTAGTTGTGTCCAGCAAAGGGCAGCCCCTCATCTATATACCCAGCACAATTATCCTTATGGTACTTGCATAAAATTATATGGTCTCCTCTAAACATGGGATTGTAAGACATCATTTTCATGGCATGTGGTAGCTGAGAAGCTCTGAATCATGTGTCAATTGTAACAACATGAGGTCAGTTCTGATGCTTTCCAAAAGTCTTATGAGACTATTGACATGAAAAGTCATGGTAACTACACCTACTGTAAAAGCAAACAATTGCAGAAATTAATATATCAAAATAACAGGCTCCTTACATATTTTTTATTAAAAACCATATGAAAATATTACAACTTGCTTCTCTGAAGAAAAAGCAGAACATAAGATATTTCCTGAGTAGCCATTGAGGGCTTTGGTGACTTTCACAGTCCAAAAAACCTCCTCCAAATACTATTTCCATTATTCCTCCTAACATCAACACCCAGCACTGGGAACAGCGATTGTACATACAATACAAACAGAAATAACTAACAATGATGTTATCCCAATGTATGCATAGGGAAAATGGACAGAATTTCTTCATACACACCCTTTTCCACTCCTACTCTCCTAATGTGTGTTCACAGAAAACTGCCACAAAGGGAACAATTGAAAACCTGAACTGCTAAACATGAAAAGACAAATGCTCGAGAAGAGGAAAGAGCAGAGAAATGAGATAGAAATATGACTTGAAAAAAATGTACTTTAGAAGCAGAAAACAGACACTGATAATAAATGGAAGCCAAAGTAGGGTATAGTTTTAAGAACAATCCCCTTGCTAACAATTAAACACTTACTCCTTCAGCTGCTTAGTCAGCTTGACAACCTGAGAGGCCAATGACATACATGTCTCCACAACTACTAAGTAGCGGGAACACATGGTGTGCCCATGTCGCTCAGCGCTTTGTGAAGGTTTCTCTCCCACGTGGTTTTGCATGGTGACATTTGCTCCATATTCAACCAATGTCTGCAAAAACACAAAAGGAAACATTGACACCTGTAAGTGTAATTCTCTGCTATGACTTATTGTTAACCACAAGAACGGCTGGACACAAAGCACTCATGATCAAAATGCTTGAAAATATTGGTCTAAGCAAATTATTTTAAAAAATCAGTCGCTGACAAATCTGTTTGTAGCTTGAACTCAAAACACATTCCGCTAAAATCTATAATTCACATGCAAGGATAACACAGAAGGATGGGCTGTAGTTCAGAAGAACTATGAAAATCCTGTATTTTCCTTTGCTCTTCCCTTGCAGTTCCACTCAATTAATTAGTTTTCTGTTCATTTGTTTGTACAGCATAGCATTCATACAGTGAGAGGAATCACCAAATAAAAACAGAGGTTACATTTAGGCACCTATTGATTCTCTCCTGAGACACAGTAATAAACTTTTTCAGATGCACCTCTCTGTACATCACTGAACATTGTGCTAACTTTGCACATGGTAGACCAAGAAAAGAAGCAACACGCAAGTGTAATTCAAAGGATATCTGTGCTAGATTAACATCAGGATCCAGGGCAGTATGAAAACATTGCTAGCCAGTTTACAGAGTGTGGAGATGAGCTACAATGGCTTACCAGGTCTGGTATCTGCTGTTCCTAGGAGCTCCACACAGGAAGGAATTGCAACACACCCTTAGATTCTCATTATAGGAATGTCTTTGCAACAATATTTGCGGTTTAACTCTCAATTTCCTACCACAGCAGAATCCCTGAGTTTAAAACATGCAATGCAGCAGTCTCAAAGTCCTGATTTATTAGCCAAGTGATGTTTGGATCCGAAAGGTATTGTAGATGCTGTTTATGTAAAAATAATATAATCATGCTTTCTTCTTGCAATACAACAGTTACTTCAGGCTAGCAATAACATAATTGAGAATAGAATAAAAAAAGTCAGAGCTTTTCAGTATTTCAGACTGAGGTCTACTTGTTTAAAGTTCTTCCTTCTAGTATATTTTAATGCATCAATAATTATTCCCACTTCTAAGATCCCCTTTAATAATTTTAATAGTTGTTGTCAATCAAGTCTGATGCAAAAAGGTTTCTGGCACAGCTATCAATCTACCTGTATGCATCCTAGATAGCCATGTTGAGCAGCTACATGAACAGCAGTATTTCCATCCTGGTCAACTTCATCCAGTGAAATGCCTTGTTCTTGCATGAACTGAAGAAGCCACAGAAGGATTTTCTCCTAGGGAGAGGGGGAAGGAGATGTCACAAATGAAAAGATCTTTTGCTTTTGAAGAAAAGAAAAAGCTATATATATTAGAGGAATACTAGTGCTGTCATCTGTTATTAATATTGTCCAGTAATTCCTTGCATTCAGTTTCTCTTAGCTTTGCAGGACTAGTGTATCATGGATCTGTTTGGTTTGTCGTTATGTTGTTTTTTCTTAAAGGAAATAAGCTGAAATACTTTATTTCTTTTATAAAAAAGACATTATAGGAAAAAAATATTAGTCCTCTAACACATTCTGAGGAACTGCACATTAAAAAGCATGTCTGTCTGTATGCTGGAGGGGAGACCTGAGGCAGAACAGCATACGTGTCAATCTGAAAATCAGCTTGTGAAATTTGCTGAAACTTAAAAAACAGGAGTATGGGCAGATCACAGAGTTGAGCAGTCGGATTTCTCGAATCTGTCATCATGCCCCCCCAGCTCTGGGCTGTTGTGCAAGAGAAGAAAGCACACAACTAAACCCAGGAGAATCTCTATCCTGTGCTCTCAGGGTATTTATTGACTAATGGATCATTTGTATGTGCCTGCATGTTGGGAAAATTTGGAGGTGAAAGATTGGAAGCCAAAACTGAGATACCAACTTAATTCTTCTTAACATCACTTTTTGTGTCTGTCTGCAGTTGAAATACACATGTATATGGTACTCTTTTTTAACAATGGAGTGTTGGTATATATGCAGTAAGCTTATTTTATTTCTTATTTTCCCCAGCAGGTTTATTTGGAAGAATGTCCATGCATCTCCAGATTAAATTTCATTGTGCCCTGCCGAATCTGGTACATATTGAAAATCTAGAATTAATGTACAGATTACATAAAAATTGAGTTCCATTAGAGGATACCTGACTACAGCTGTACTCCCAATTTTTGCAACTTAGTAAATGAAAGAATAAATTATTTAAATCATGTCACTAAGCACTATATCTATATTTATTTTAAATACTTCCAGGGATGGTGACTCCACCATATCCCTGGACAGCCTGTTCCATTGCCTGACCACTCTTTCAGTAAATAAATTCTTCCTAATGTTAAATCTCAACCTCCCCTGAGGCAACTTCACACCATTTCCTCTCATCCTGTCATTATTCACTTGGGAGGAGAGAACAACTCCCACCTACCAAAAACATCCTTTCTGGCAGAGAGCAATGAGGCCTCCCCTCAGCCTCCTCTTCTCCAGACTAAACATCCCTTGTATGACCTGGTCTCTTGAGCCTTCACCAGCTTCGTAGGTCTCCTCTGGACATGCTCCAGCACCTCAATGTGGTTCCTGTAGTGAGGGGCCCAGAACTGCACACAGTACTCGAGGTGCAGCCTCACCAAAGCCGAGTACAGGGGCACGATCGCCTCCCTACTCCTTCTGGCCACACTATTCCAGATGCAGGCCAGGATCCTGTTGGCCTTCTTGGCCACCTGGGCACACTGCTGGCTCATGTTAAGCTGACTGTCCACCAGAACCAGGTCCTTTTCTGCTGGGCAGCTCTCCAGCCACTCTTCCTCAAACCTGTAGAAGTGCCTGGGGTTGTTGTGACCAAAATGCAGGACCGAGCACTTGGTCTTGTTAAACCTCATGCAACTGGCCTTGGCCCACCCATCCAGCCTGTCCTGGTCCCTCTGCAGAGCCTTCCTACTCTCAAGCAGATTAGCACTCCCACCCCATCTGCTGTCATCTGCAGACTTACTGAGGGTGCACCCAATCCCCTCATGCAGAATACTGATAGAGACATTGAACAAGGCTGGCCTCAAAACTGAGCCCTGAGGGACACCACTGGTGACCAGCCTCAACTAGATTTGACCCCACTTACCACAACTTTCTGTCCCTGGCCATCCAGACAGATTTTTACCCACTTCTCTATGCCATGATTCTCCAACTTCTCCAAGAGAATGCTGTGTGAGATGGTGTCAAAGGCCTTCCTAAAGTCCAGGCAGACAATGTCCACAGCCTCATGTCCCCTCATTCGAAAGGTGGGTCTGATGGTCACAGAAAGAGATCCGGTTGGTTAAGCCAGACCTCTCTTTCACAAGCCCATGCTGGCTGACCCTAATCCTCTGACTGCCCTGCACTTGCTCTGTGAGCTCACTCAAGATGAGCCTCTCCATGATCTTTCCCAGTACTAAGGTCAGGCTGACAGGCCTGTCGTTCCCTGGATCCTCCTTCCTACCCTTCTTGCAGATCAGCATCACATTCACACAGCACCCTCCAGTCATCTGGGACCTCTCCTGTTGACCAGGATTGTTGGTAAATGATGGAGAGAGGCTCAGTGAGCTCCTTTGCCAGCTCCCTCAGTACTCTTGGGTGAATCCCATCCAGCCCCGTAGACTCATGCGTGTCCAGATGCAGAAGCAGATCATTAACTACTTCCTCCTGGATTATGGGGGGGGGAGGGCGGTGTTGTTCTGCTCTCCATCCTTATCTTCCAGCTTAGGGAGCTGAACACTCTGGTGTTAGCTGGTCTGACTACCAAAGACAGAGGCAAAGAAGACAGATACAAAAGACTGAGCTGAAGCATTTATCAAGGTGTTCTAGACTTCTTAAAACCTAAAGATTTCTGCTTAAAACTACTTCATGATGGATCCTGCATGATTTATAGTATTTTCCTACAGTTTATGCAACCAAGTATGTGTAATGTTTCTCTGTGTATTTCCTTATAACAGCATTTGAACCCTTGATAATATAGAGTTGTAGGAGATGCTAGGAGAGTGGTCTGAAAGACAGTTACATTCCTTAAGGTTTCATAAAAACAGGTGCCAAGTCACAGCATAGAGACCTATAAATAATCTGACATGGGAAATGGCTGTGCCAAACACTCTCCTTCTCAAGCTACTAAATAAACCAATCAGGAGACAAAAATCCATAGGAAATTAGGCTCCCAAAGTTCCAGTCATCCTCAAATTACTTATTTTTAAGTAAAGATTCTGTAGGAAAGTGCCACTCCTAGCCCTGGTTTAGAAGTGCGCTCAGAATATTCACAGTATTCTTAACCAGATTTATCTGAAGACTGCTCTACTAGACCTGCAGACACATTTCCCCTCCTCCCTTTTCATTGGATTTAGCTATCAGGACCAACCTTCTTCTGTGGTGGTTTTGGTAGGGTTGGCTGTCAGTGAAGTCAGGCAATGCACACCCTGTGCCATGAGAGCTCTGTGGGACTGTGGGTATGAGGGGAGCAAAATCTCTGGTAGTGTTACTTTGGAGGAACAATTTACAGAATGATACTGCTGCCATTGGCATATGCAAGGAGCTCCACTGAATCAAATGAGACCATTCACGAACAAGTAAGTCAGCAGGACATAGATGTTTAAGTGACATTGGAAAATTCATCCCTTAGAGTCACTGATAAGGAATATTTCACTTGACAAGAGCAACATAATATAATCCGTGCTTTACTATGGCTTCTGAATAAAATTGCAGGCAGCCAGTGTTGTTAGTACAGTTCCTAATGAAGATATACAGCAGTCTATTTTTGGAGAGTCTATAACAGGCTTTGTGACAGCCCATGGAGATTTATATTCCAGGATGTCCTCAGATATCTACTAGTTTCCTTACCACAGAGGTATTCCACAGTCCTACAGACTTCATTCTTGATGCATCTCAGGAGAGAAGGCTGCTTATTAACTGGTCTAGTGTGACGTATTAACTGATGGCCTTGCATTACATTTTGTCATGCATTAAGCTTTATACAGTCACTTAAAAAAATCAAATCCATGCCTATTTATTCTGAATTCTTAATAACTATTTTAGCAATAGTTACAGGAACATTTCTTGGCTTAACACACAGAAAATCAGATTTTAAAGAAGCTGAAACACTAATCAATAATTTTTTAGGGTGGCTTGGTTTTTTTAGTGTATTAAAAAAAGTTCTGCAAATGCTTGAATCCCCAAAGTCTGTTGAAAAAAATGAAATCTTCTTCTCTCAGACCACAGTGTGGTGAAATAAATTAGTATAATGATTTATGTTTACGGTTTTAGTCAATTCTGATAGAGATTATAGAGACAAAATGACAAACTGCCTTAGAGGTAAACTTAAATCATGTCAGCCAATCTTTAGTTTTTCCTTACTCTAATTGCTCCTCTTGTTCATTTATCTTCCTAGGGAATCTTTAGAAGAAATACTGGTTCAATCAGTGCATGTGCAAACCACCAGAGATAAAAAGTTTAGCCTAATTTGTCTCACTAAATTGTAATGCCTCTAGTAAACAGATCTTAGTTTAAGAGGAAACCATGAAAATCTAAACACTCTCCACAAAATGTTTCTCTCCTCTTTGCTACAAGAAGTATTGCTGATATTTTATATGCTTTGTCTCTTGATGCAAGTAAACAAAAAATATATGCAAAATATGCTTTTGCAGTTACCTGAGGTTCTTGCTTTCAAATGTAGCTTTTAAGCACAAGTAATTTTGTACTATTGCAGAAAAGTAATGCAAATGATTAAAGGGCAATATAAAATGCTGTATTACAACAGTTGTGCAGTATGTAATAAAAAGAGATTAATTTTAATTAATTTTCTCATTCTATGAATCTGAAGCCAATGTAGTTTTGCTGTTTACAGTGTGAAGAATTTCTCAACTTGGTGTAGCTTTATTGCTGTTAATATTTTCTTCCTCTCACTCAAGTGAACAGTTTTGCCACTTACTTTGAGAGAAGTAGGTTCAATCCACTAAGTTCTGCTTCCACAGATGTATAATTTTTTTCAGTGGAAGTGTGCAGCATGAAAAAGCATGCAAGTGTGTGAATCTTTGCAGGCATGAGACGATGAATGGAATCTGGATTGAAAGCAACCCTGCTATAAATTAATTCAGTCCATTCACTTGATTTCTGGAAAGTTGAGGTCACTGGATTCAGACTGTATTTTCTCAAAAATCTGCAGCTCTACTTCTACAACAGCATACAGTGGCTCATTTTTAGACAACTGTTTCAATGGCTATGCTTTTGTTGCCTGTCTAAACCAAGAGTCCTACCAATGGGACAAATCTCATTAAAGAGTGTTTTTCCCTTAAAAGGCTTTCAGGATCTGGACTTTCTAGGCATCTCTGATTAGAATCTGATCTTCATAGCTAGGTTTTCAAAATACATGTGTATGTCATTACTCCTCTAACTAATCCCAGAAACTTGAAACAGACCATATATGTGAGAAAATTAGAATGTACTCTGAAAAGGTTTCAGGATTGGGCCCTAATCCTTCATTTTTTGCAAATCACCAGGAAACCATCAAATTTTATTTCTAGACATTTTTTGTTATATATCACTGCATAAAGTTTGGTCCTGTGGCTCATGCTCTACAGGGAGGAGAGACATTTTTAAACAAAAAATTACAGCAGTATCTATAATAAGGTCATTGGCTGAGATGCCTTGTTATTAGACAGCATACTTGCCAAATACATATGCATTGGGTGGAAAATATGCTTTCTTTCTAATTAAGAAATTAGAGAGTAAAGATAAAAGTAGAGCATCTCCATTTCTGGACAACAGAGACATAACTCATGTCAGATGCTGCAATTCTTATCACTTTCTCATTATGCACATTTATCATGGTCATTCATCTACTTATCAGGTCTGCATGATGGTACAAAGATCAAAAAAGCACAGAAAGCCATAAGACCTCTAAAAGAACATGACTTTGGGCCTGACCCTTCAAAATATATAAAAAAATGCATTATGTTCTCTCTTGTAGACAGCAAAAGATTAAAACTGTAAAGATTAAAGACAAGCCTGCAGAATATATTTATAAAATATCTGTTATAATTTTTTTTTTAATGGTCTATGTCCCTTTTTGGCTGTCCTACATTTCTCATTGCTCAGCCCAGGGAGCCAGACTCTCAAATGATTTAAATCACCATAGTTCCCTAATAAAGCTAGCTACATCCATGCCAGCATACATAAACTGAGGATCAAGCCCATTTTCATTTCTGAAAAAAGGTTGGTCTGGTTTGCATCCTGTTGTTACAGGACTTTCAAGGGACCTGGCTATGGTGTTATGCATTGTCTCTGCACCTCTGGGAACAGCTACACCAGTGAGAAGTCAGAACCAGATCTTGTTCACAATGCCTTGACACTAGTGGAAGTGCAACAGGCCTTTTTTATGGGTCTTGCAGAGCCTTAACACAGAGGCTTGCAGCTTGACTATGTGGATGACCTGATAAAAGTAAGGGTTTTTCTTGGTTAACTTTGTCAGGTGATCAGCAGATTCAATTAATCAGAACAATATCCTCTAAGAAAACATAACTCCATTCACAAGGCATGTTAAGAAGCTGATTTTCATAGCTCTTCTTAGCAAGGATGGCTGTCAGAAGAGTGATATGTATAGAGTATAATTAAGAAATACCTCTCTGAGACCTGTAGGTTGCTGCTACTGCAACCTGGTGGAAAGCAATGAGTGACTGAGCAACAGCAAGCTGGTGTCCTTGCATCTGCCTCATATATCCCTTGATATATGATTTCCCTGGGGAAAATTAAAGGTGAATGAGGGCAGCCTTCCTCCTTACCCTGTAAGCTACAGGGGAGATAAAACTACCCAGTAGAAATTACTGTAGTAGATAACTGCCCACTGTCTCTGGAGATGCTCCTTGCATCTCTTCAGGGATTATGCCAATGGATTGTGCTAAGGTACAGTTGATTCACATGGGCACCCAGGAAATTTCTGAGACATTCTAAGTATCGTTGTACTAGTTTGTCTGAATGAGAAAGAGAAAACAGAACACTGCCCAAGCGTTCCTCTTCACATAAAATTAATCAACTATGAGAAAAGTTCTTGATGTGGAACCCAATCTCCATTTTTGGTACAATGATGTGCAGTGGTTATGAGATCTCAGACAGGTCAATTCAGCCTTCTAGGCATGAATTACAGAAGGTTGAACTGGCTGTTGAAAATAATCTGTCAAATGTAGACTTTTTGTGTGTATGATCACAGCTTTACAAAAGAATGAATAATCTAAATTGTATGATGAATAGTTGATTTATATATATATCTCTGTCTACTTACAGCTTTTGTCAATAAATGCCATACCAGCTGACATGCTGAAAAAACATATGGAGCTGGGACATGATCAGACAAGGGGAGGCAAGATCCCAGTCTTAGGCATTGTTTCAAGTTCCAGGCACTGCAAAAATATATGCACCCTACCTGCTTTAATGGTAAATAATATCCCACAAGTACCTAGCTATATGGACAGTGGTGCTTCTGGTCCCATAATTAACAGTTTCAGATGGGAACGATGTCCTTGGGAGCACCAGCTTAGATTTGAGCCACTTTAATAGGGTCATCTAAAGACCCAAAGTGACATCAAACATAGATCTGTTTTCAGAAGTTCCTTAATATCCTCAGCAAGGGCCATTAAATATTATGGGATGTCTGACCCAAAATGGAGAGACAAGGGTGGCACAATAAACATGTAGAAAGAAAGGTGGCACAGGAGAAGTCTTAGACATCATGAAGGAAAGGTAGAGAAAGTCCCTTCCCATTGATCTGAGATTCACAGAATAGGACTCATCAACATCTCCAGTCTAATGATGCTGCTCTCAAGAAACTCCTTTTATCAGAAAGGCCACCTCACTTTCAGAGTTATTAAAATGCAGACCTTTTTTTCATGAGAGTGACAGCAAAAGTTTAATAACAATGGTCATGTTTTTTGCGATGGGAATCTTTGACTATTACAACCAGAATGTGACTATAATGCCAAGTAAAATAACCCATCAAAGACTTACCCTAGAATGACACTATCAGTGGTGAGAGAACCACAAAAAAAAACATATGAAAGAAAATCTGTGTTTTTGTTACTGATCCTTTGAGCCCACAAAGCCTATTGTTACTGTTTTCAGTGAACTCTTGCTGGGATTCTGTAAGGATTTACAACTTTAGCACAGGATAATCAATTCAAATACTGAATTACAGGTCTGAAACAATCTAAGCAAAACCAAATTCACAGTCCCAAAGAGACAGTATGTTTGAAAACTGTACACTAAAGTTACCAGAACTAGATAGAGTAGTGGCATTGGATTACCAGACAGAGTTAAACTGCACAGGCAGAAGACAGATTACTAACACATGTAGAAGAAGCAGATTAAAATGGAAAAATGACAGGCTAACTATCGCTGTTTTACAGACTGAAGGCTGGGCAGGTAGTTAAAGACACTGAAACTTTTATGCCACTTCACAAATATGTGTGGTGAGTTTGAAGTCTAGGGGGAATAAAGAAAACACTGCTACATTGCTTAAATTATAATATTGCAATAGGTTTTCCTCTTTCCCCATGTTTTTGGGCTTTGGTTATATTGCCAGATCATATCACACTCTATTGCATTTTATACATACACACTCTACATATTTTATGCATATACACTGTATCTCTTGCATTTTACAGAAAACACTGAACAGGTTAACCTAGAAGTCCAATAAACAATACACAGTATATTCTGAAGAGGTTTAATGATGTAAAGTATGCTTTGAAGTTTAACTTACAGCAGTTTTTAGAAGTAAGATTTATGTTTTCAAATGCCATTAAGTGAATCTTTCAATCCCCAGAATGGAAAAATCTGACTTCAGTGATGGTGCTAGAATAACTACTGGTATTAAATAGGAAACATTTTTTGTGACTCTCAAATCTTTTTTTCTGGGATTAGTTTACCACTATATTTGCATGGCTGTAAGGTGTAGGCCGAATTTCTTAGTGTTCTGCTACCAAAAGACTTACCTTTCTGAAAGTTTGCTCTCAGGATAGTTTAACTTGTAATTAAGAAAATAGTTTCATAAGTAATAAATTTTAAAAGGAAAGCAGTGAAAACTATCTTGCTATGGACTTGATTCACAGATACAGAGAACATAACAATTTAAATTAAATAATAACTCCTGTGGCTTGGTGCAGCAATTTAACTGTAGAAGAAGATGCACAGACTGAGAGAGGATTCACAATAGTTCTAGAAGGATCATTGGCAATATTTAATCAATCAGGACAAGATCTTTTTGAGTATGAAATTTTAAACACACAGAATTAGCACCTAGAGATTGCTATAGGATTATATAAAACATAGAATTTAAAAATAAAAGCTATCTTGGTCAGTGACAGAAGCCCTCAGTTGTTGCGGGCTGTGAAATGGCATAAGCAGTATAGACAAAGCATGATGGGGCAATAGATCACAGTAATAACATTTGCAATAAACAATAACAGAACAAAGCAGACATCTATAAAAATCCCATGAGGAATTTGCCTTATCCATAATTTTTCTTTACATTTGAGAAACTGTGTCAGGAAAGGCCATTACAGCCAATGGCACCAATTAATTTCTGCAACTTTTAATGATATCTTTCTGGGAAAAAACCTCAGATGATACCCCAGGCTCATGACTGATAGAAGCTTGTGTTTGATTTGTACCAGACTGTTGATTTTTTTAGTATTTTTAAAGAGTCCCAGTGCAGCCAATCAAGCAATCAACATGAAATACTCAGATCTTCTCTTGTAAAGTACAAGAAAGCAGAAAAACAATGGGACCTTCTTTGTAGTGTTGACAGAGTACTGGCGATTTTATTTCAGTAGCTCTCCAGGTGATGTATTACATGAGTTTTTATTCCAGAATGAAATGATAGCCAAAAAGAAGTCTTTGATTCTCATGCCATTCTGGGTATTAATTTTACCCTTAAAAGGACAGTTGAAATGCAAAGGAAATAAAAATAGTTGATTATTAAGGGTGAAACAGAAGAACAAACTTATTTCATGTTGAGTTTTCTGGCCCTCAACTAACCAACAGGTTTCAAACATATGATAAAATCCAGCCTGCAGTTGTCTCAGAGATAAACACAGAATTTAGAAAATGCAAACACAGTTCCTGTTTTTTCCAGAAGTTTAGCAACATCATTCTCTTCTACTTGGAAATGGAGTGTAGGATTAAACACAGCCTGAAAACAGAGGTAGGGAGCTCTTTGCTGTCTGTCTAGTGAGCTTCCTATACCCATCAGAATAAACTCTGATGTCCTCACGTCTGTAGCAGTTAAGACATACTGAACCACGGTGACATTAAAATAAATAAACAGACAAAAAAACCCACCTCGATGAAACCAGGGAAAATATCGTATTTGTAGATTCAGTTCACAGTGCTGAGCATGCAAAAGCAATGTTTGTGCACATATCTCTGCATGTGTGAGTGCTGGGGGTGATGCCTGGACACTACAGCTTTTAGCACGAACCAGAACACAGCAGGGAAAGTGATGGGGGCTTGTTTGCATAGCTACCTGCTTGGCATGTGGACACCCCAGTCACCTGATGCTGTTCTCATGGATAGCTGGTCAGGTCTACAAGAAGCAAAGATAGGGCAGACAGTCCTGTGAACTCTGGTGTATTGCACTGGCGTATTTCTGTGAGCCTGGTAAAGAGGCACAGGGAGAAGCAGTCACACGGCTACAGATCTCATATGCTTGTAAGAGTGCCTGTGGAAATTAGAGTCCCAATATCCAAGACTTTTGATGGTGCCTTGAATGTGTGTCCTGCACAACTGCTCAGGCACTTTCCCAAATCTCTGTGGTGACCTGTCTGTGTCTGTTGGTGCCTGCCTCCACATGCCTTTTTAATTGCTGTAAATGGGATCAGCGTCCTCATGAAGACTACACAACAGGATGATTTATCTGAGGCTTAGCGCTCAGGAAAGCCTAACAATAGCTTTTCTAGTTATGAACTCAAATTCATTTCTGAGATCTGTGGCTTTTATATTTTATGATTGTTAACTGTATGTAAATAAGCAATGGGATAATGGGTCTCACACTGAACTATCTTGAAGAGTTCTAATAACATATATTTAATTGATTTATTTGGAATATTTTCTGAATGCTAGAATGTTTTGAAACACTATGAGAAAGAAGGCATGTACTGCATCTAAATTGTATCTTCTCAACAGCAAATAACAGAAGACAGAGATAATGCTTGGTGAATTGTATTTCTCAAGATTAACACTGTTACCTTGTGAGCTAATAGCTATTGTATTCCCCTCTCATTGCTGACTAAGATCCCAAACTGCTGGTGCAAATGGTAATAAGCTGTTCAGCTAAGTGCTCTCACCAGAACTGCCAACGAGGATTGTGCCAGTTCATGGAAATGGGCTAATCCTGGGCAATTTAGCACATTAGTGGGGAGTTCAGAACTGTAAGTCCTGTGAAGCTGATATATCTGATGACCTCCAAGTTTTTATACACAGCACTGGAATTACTCCTTTTAAAAAAGACATCTCTTGTTACATTATACTGATTTTAGTCAGTACCCCAAAGCTCTTGCAAATGCAAATATCTCTTCCCAAAACCTGCTTTTTCTTGTGCTAGTTCATAGGAAAATACAAATTTCATCTATTAGTCCATCCCCATCCTAAAAAAAAAAGAAAATATATTACAGTCATCCCTCCAAAAGCAAGCAAATATTTCCTTATTTCCCTTGCTCACAACGATTTTCCATGACAGTTTTATAGTTAATACTTCTTTAATTACAGGAAATACATGTTATATTATCTATTATAGGGGTCATATCTGCTATTGTTGCCTACCGTATAGCTAGCATATTACTATGACTGCACCAGAGGTTAAAATTTGGCTCCCATAATATAGATTCTGCAAGAACCTTCAAGCTGTTCTTATCCCAGGCATTGCCCCTCTCAATTTCATTGTGTCATCTCTTTAAACCATTATCTACCATAAAAAAACAGTATTTGCTTTTATGTATATCCGATACGCCAAATTCAAATACTAGAAGTATTATATTTACTTTCATTGGCAGGAATAGCTCCGTATCTGCAGTGCAGATATTAATTACTGTATATATGATCAGGAAAGAGATTTTGGAAGAAATGCCACTGGCATTTGCATACAAGCATCCTATTTTTCTGTCCTGCTGCCTTTGTGGACTACTGGGAATAGTCCAACACAAAAGTGAAATATGTCATGATGACTCAAGTAAGCATGTGTTTGTTTTGTGAAAAGACGAGTGTTTCATCCCAGAGCCTAATTCAGTAGATTTATCTACTACAATTACAGCACTTTGATCACTCCAGAATAGGTGGTGTAGCACGAGGTGTAGCTGTCCTTTTCCAATTCACTCTCCTTATCAGGATACATGTCTGTTGATTTGTGGGAAGCTGGCTGTTTTTCGTTCCTGACAAACTCCAGTGATTAAAATGTAGTGGCTTGCTCTTGTTCCCCTGATAAAGGTGACAGCTGCAGAGTTTCCAGTGTTAGTGGATATGGTCCATGCAGATTGCTTTTTAATGAAAGCAATATATTATCTTACCTAGAGACCCTGCAGCCTTACCTTGTTAATGTATTCTGACTTGGCACCACATTCATCTATAAATTAGTTGTATTAAACATGCTTCTTACTATTTATCCAGTCTCAAAAGACTTGGGGTTTTTTTTTGTTTATTTTGTTTGTAACTTTTGTTTGTACCACCTCCAGCAACAGCATCATACACACAAATAACAGTGGTCTAAATTTTTCATTAAAATATCTAGCATTAAATAATATAGTTACAGACACCTCCATACTTGATGACTTGATAATCCCTCATGTTTAGCCATTAAAATATGCCCTGAAGGATTTGGAATCAACAACACTTGACTATGCAAATTATATCTGTAAAGGTTTTCCCCTTCACTGCAATTTAAAAATAAAAATTATTGAAGAAACTTATAAAATAACCTCCCCTCCCGCCCAGATTAAGCTAAACAAAATTGTGCTTACAATTTTGTAGCCTTATCTCTTTCCATTTGTCTGAAATAAGGCAGACTGAAAAATCCGGTTGCATTGTGTTCTTTAACAAAATCTTGTAGGTCTCTGAAACACTCAAATGCCAACCACGGATGGTCTGTTCTTCAGATGTAAGCAGTGTCAATAATTTATATTGTTTCTACCACCCTTCATAGAATCATAGAATCATCAAATGGTTAAGGTTGGAAGGGACCTTAAAGATCATCCTTCTGTTCTTGTACTAGAAGCATTTTTCTAGCAAAAGGTGAATATTTAAACCAAATTTCTCTCTTAAAAATTTATATAAAAATATGGAAGTTTAATTATGTTCCTGTTATTTTTTCCTAAATTATGAGAATTTAGTACATTGGTATAATTAAAAGATGACCATTATGATATCTTTAAAAACCTCCTATATCTATAACAACAAAACCACAAGAATTATGTCAACAATCCAGAAATACGCATATAAGAGCTATTAACTATTGTGAAAATGTTTTGTAAATCTTAAAAATTAAATATGCTATGGTCAGTACAAAGACTATTTCAGTGGAGGGTATTCTGCATTTGGTACTTGAAATATAGGGATTTAACTACTTTAGAGTGCCTGTGTCTCTGCTCCATTTGTATCTTTGTTAACAATACATGTACAGTAGGAGAGATAAGTAAGGGATTAGTAAGGGATTAGTAAAGGATAAAATGAAAGCCTTTGGTTTATATATGCTCTGAACACTGCCTCCACAGTTAATTTTTTGAATTTTTACATTTTGTCAGAAAGATAAGAAAATACCATACCTGTTTATTTCCACCATCTAAAACACGGCCTGTCTTCTCGTTTTCTTGAAAAATGCACTTTGATTGTCTAGATATTTTATAAAAACAAAGATATTCTTAAATCTCTCTTAGCAGTGCCTCTGCTGCTAGGGAATGCAAAAAATTTCTTTTCTGCTTTGCTTTTGTTTTGGCTGTAAATTATAAAGTAACCTGGACCTGTGAAGTTTACTCGTTTCAAGAGACTAAAATGGCATCTTTTGCCTAAATGCCTAGCATCCACTGAACTTGTGAATGCAGAGATACAGAGGGAGAAAGACAACATGTAAACCTGTAATTCTGAGTAGGGCCATCAGGCATTCTGATTCCTTAACCCGGAAATACCAATTCACAGCTTGGGGGGAGCTGCACTTTCTCATGCTCCCTTTTCTCTGGCAAAGTTTGTTTCTAAAAATAGATTAAATTTTTTCTCCCTGACAAATATGTGAGATGTGTTATAGGTATAAGCACACCTCATGTGCACATTGTACTATTTTACATTCCCTCCAAAGCTCTTTGAAATCAACAAAAAATCTCCATCTTCTTAAGTTATTTCAGGCTCATGTATTTGCTCCTTGTCAATAGAAGTTGTTTGTTTTTTTTTTTTTTTCTTTCTTTTCCTTAAAAACTTCTAAAATCCTGGTTATATCATGCTGACATCTGAATCATATATATGGTAAATAACTGAGAATAGAATCAGGTATTTCATGCTTTTGCTGATCAATTAATATAACCGGCAAATTTAAGTCACTATAAAAGCCAGTTTGATTTTTGTTGTTGCCAAAAGCAGGACCATGAATTCATATGGGTTTGATTGAACAGCACTGTTTTCACACTGTGTTTAGGCCCTCTGCAGTGATCTAAGAAGGCTGCCTGCATGTGCTATATGCAACAGCTTTCAACAACTTGGGATTCAAGCTGATTGTTTGAATGGGTGTCTGTCTTAGCAGAACTGGCTCTAATAAAATGAGAAATATTTTTTATTTTAAGCATTGGGTACTCTTACAAGATTTTTCTCTCCACTTTTTATAACAGTATCGGTGTCACTGTTGCTGCATGGCTGTATTTTGTGAAGAGTTCAGAGTAAACCATGTGTTTCACAGGTCTAAACTTTATTTTATTTTGCTTCAGTAAATTCTTGCTCTTTGTTGGTTTTCATAAATAAAAACTCAGTAAGTTATCAGTGAAAGAGCTTGTAAAAGTACATGTTATGAAATTCAAAGTTTGACACCCATTTAGAAAAAGATAAAATGCATCCTCATCTCATTAGGAGATATTAAAGACCATAATTAAATTATTTTTCTACACCTTGCCTTTGGCATGGGTACTTAGCTCCTTGAACACAAAGCCTTGAATGCTTAGAGTGTATTCCATCCCTCTTTCTTTCATCAGCTGCGGCTCAGGGGGGCTCAAAGCCACCAAATCAGACAAAAACCTCTGACCCTTCCCAGCCTGCATAGCAGGGAAAGGCAATAGCCAGACCTGGTGTCATTTCTGTGCTTGGTCACATGTAAGTCTAGAAAAGTGACAAGAAAATGCGACACAGCAAAGCCAGAGGAAACATCAGGAGAGAGAAAGGAAAAGTACAAAAGCTCAAAAGGAAAAAAAACAATTTTCATTTTGTACTCATTAATCATTTAGACAACTCTACAGATCCACAAAACATATGAAAGCAAGCTCACAGAGTGCTGATTGCAGCGTTTGTTCTTCCCATATAACCAAGTGTGGCTTTGCAAATTGGTTTCTCTGATGCATTTTCCCATAAATAATCTGCTTAAAGCAAATGTTAGATACACTGCACAGGCTGATCTCCACTATCTTTTTTGTATTTTGCTGTTGCACAAATATATTTTGATTGACACAATAACATGCTGGTATAAAACAAGCAGAAATGACATCTCATAAATCACAACAGAAAGAAAAGAGATTATCAAACAACTAAATAATGCAACCCACAGCAAAACATACCAGTAAATCATACAAACCAGGGTAAATTAGATAACACTGTCCATATACAATTACACTTGTTGGCTCCCACGACAGCCTTTAAATGTGACATGTTATTTCACATGTATGCAATTAGGGCTTAAAATCAATTTTTTTTCTATTCCATTTAAAATAAAAAATGTCCAGTTTCTAAATCAAACACTACCTTTTTAGTCAAGATGGACAAGAAGTAGTATCAGGTTAGCAGCAGCAACTCAGCAGCATAGTGCAAACCAGTAAAGAATGGGTTTCTTCAATACTGGGAAAGACCAGAGTGCAATGGTCATCACTGCACACTATTTCTGCTAATTATTCTAGCTTCTTTTTCACAGAACCTATTGCAAAGTCAGGACCCAGTGAAAAGCAAAAAATCTAATGCACAACTATATTGATGACATGGTAAATAGCAAAGAGGATTTAGCTGTACCCAGGTAGATATGCTCTGTAACACATTGTGGCATATCTAGCATGTGGTCCCACGGCAGTGACTGAAAGGAGACCCTGACACGGTGCTAAGCACAGAGCTGGCAGGAGGGATATTTCTGATGTGAGTTTTCAAGGCTATGAGAGTCACATATCTACTCTGCCTCTGCTCTTTCACCAGGAAACTCAAAGCAGCAGTGCTTCACTACCCAACTCAAAGAAGCATTAAAAGCACAGGTTTCAGTGAAAGTTTGAGCACTAAGGTCACTAGAAATGTTTTTGGTGCTACAGCACCACTAGGTGATAATTGTCAGTCTGTCCCAGCCTTCTGTGTTTTTGGTTACCCACAGACACTTGGGCACATCAAACATCTCCAAGGCTCTAAACTGATACTGGTGGGTTGATACAAAGTGATCAAAAGGTTTCAGAGGCACATAGGTGCAAGCAAATAATCTAGTCTGATCAGTTGATGGTCTAGCTGGTGATAAGCAAGTTCAGCTTGACCCTAGCTTGTGATGCCTGCCCAGAAATGGACTTGCCACACAGTCCTGACAGTTTGAGGACCACATCTGCATTATTATTGCATGCTCATCATCTTTCTCCCTCCTCCATGTGTCTGGCAAAGAATTAAGACCTGTTTGGTCCCCAGAAGGATGAGACAACATAATACATAATACCATTTTTCTTTGAAAATGCACAGATACTTAAAACTTACATTTCATGAAGATAAGTTGTGCAGTAACTTTGACATTTTTTGTGAACTTTCCAGTAGAGAAAAAAATGCTCAGGAAGCCATGCTATTCATAGCTTTTTAATAATTGTGTAATAATGTTGTAAGTGTGAGTTATATGTGACAATCCCTCACTCTTTTGTTCCTCTACAGGATGTGAAATCTCAGGAAATAATAATTAGTAAATAAACACTTATGCAGTGATAACTGCATTCATGATTGCACTTTATGACAGTGTCTTACAATGGGTTCCCTTCTGGATATTCCTGTGTAGTATCCCATTGTTGTTAATGCTGTACTGTTGAATTCATCATAAGATGAATTCCAGTGATGAGTGCTAAATAATTTTTTCACTACTTATCCTTTAATTTTATGATCAATGAAAAAAAAAAAAACAAACACACAACCCCCCCCCCAAAAAAAAAACAAGTCCTGCCTTGTTAGTCAAAACTAATTCTGTAGTTTTTATCAGTTTCATGGAATCATGGAACCACAGAATTGTCAGGGTTGGAAGGGACCTCTAGAGATCTTCTAGTCCAACTCCCTCACTACAGCAGGATCCCCTAGAGCACATTACTCAGGGATGCATCCAGATGGGTTTTGAATGTCTCCAGAGAAGGAGACTCCACAGCCTTCCTGGGCTGCCTGTCCCAGTGCTCTGTCACCCTCACCATAAAGAAGCTTTTCCTCATATTTAAATGGAACTTCCCATGTCCCAGCTTGTCCCTGTTGCTGCTTGTCCTGTCACTGGGATCTACTGAAAAGTGTCTGGCTTCATCCTCCCTGCACCCACCCTTTAGATACTTATAGGCATTAATAAGATCTCCCCTCAGCCTTCTCTTCTTAAGGCTGAAGAGTCCCAGCACTCTCAGCCTTTCCTCGTAAGAGAGGTGCTCCAACCCCCAGTCATGTTTGCTGCCCTCCGCTGGACTCTCTACTAGTTCCCTGTCTCTCCTTAACATTGAAAATGTTTCATCCAATACACCTAATACACAAAGGGAAATATTCTGGAAAGTTCTCATTTAATGTTCTTGAATCACAGTGGATGCAAAAATGTGCCATTCTAGAAAATCAGACAAGACTGACAACATGAGACCCTTTTTGGCTAATTTTCCTGAAGACAACACAAGCCATTCAATCTCACTGGTTTTCTTTTCTTGTCTTTTGAGACCAGTCCATTCCAAAAACGTGCAAGACTAAACCTTGCCTTAGTAAAGGGAGCAAAAACATCAGTTGTGCCTGTACTTGTCACCGGGCACAACCGGGAAGATATTGCTTCCAGCTTGCCTGTTGCAGGACTGGTGCAGGGAACGGGAAAGGGTCGAAGCTGCCCGAGGTAACGCTTTTCCTGGGTTTCCAACTTTAATTGTATTTTTGCAAAGAGCAGCACGGACAGAAGCCCGGCGAGCACCGTCTCCCACTTCACACAAACGTTTCCGCGCACCCTTTAACTGAGGGGCAGCAAATCTTCCTTCCTCCGCCCGGCTCCCTTCCCGCTCGCCCGCAGACCACAACGCGGGGTCGGCGGCCGGGAAGGCAGCACCACTCCCCGGGCTCCCCCCCGGCACCCCCGCCAGGGGTGGCACCGCCTCTCGCTTCGGGATCGGGAGGCCCCATCGCGGGGCAAGGGCACCCTCTACTGCCTGCCTCGAGGAAACGAGTTTTCAGGGAAAACACCTTTTCTCCGGTCGAAGCCGCCGCCTCTGGACACGGCGACAGCGGTTTAGAGTGAGTGGTGAAGCTCAGCATCTCTCCTGCTGCAGGGATGCCTGAAGGAAGGTTTGGTATCTCTCCTTTTCAGAAGGCTGTGTGGGAAGAAGAGGTGATTTAGGACACTTCAGACGCCTTTTTTCTCCATCTATGACATCTCTCTTACTTGGCCATGTGACAATCTCATGTCATGTCACACAAGATGACTGGTCATTTTTCTCACGTTTGGTGCTGCTACGGGTGCCTGGATAGGAAAACATGGTAGGGCACATCCCAGGTAGGCAGTTTCTTACTTTAGATGCTGTGCTGAAGAAGTAGGCAGAGTTACAGCCCTTATTTATGACATTAGCAGTAAGCCAATATACCATGCAATCAATACAGAAACAATTTTCATATCTGGAAGCAGACAGAAAGGCAAAACTCAGCAATTATCTTCCAAGCCCTAGAGTGTCAAATGACTGTGTGGCAGGGAAGGGTTGGGCTCAGAGACTGACAAGAAACAGAAGCCAGTAATACCAAATAGCGAAAGAGAAAAATCAGAGATAATCCAAACACAGACAAGATAGAAGTCAACACTTTACAGATTACCCTCATCTTCTTGCCTCCTAGGGTCTAGATGAAACGTTCTCTGGGTTTTTCCAAGTGCTTCATTTAAGTTTGATGCATTTATAAACATACAGTCAGTGTAATTGGAGGGACAGCCTCATCTGAATAAAGGTAAGGCAATAGGCTTGTGAAGGCTTGTAGTCAGTGCACAAGCTGCAACAGATGTGAGAGAAGCTGTTACTATTCCCCTGTCTTTCTTAGGTAGCAATGAAAATGAAAAGATGTTTTAGATTGGATCAGCTGTAGTAAATGCTTCTGTTATCATGTGCTGGTGTAAAAAGCAGACTTAAGAATATCAGGCTCCTTCAAGATGATACCTTTATCTAACAAATGGACATGCACTGATTATTCTGGCTAGTACAATGTGGGAAATGGGCATTTCAAACCACTACCTTTTTCTCTGCCTGGCTACAAAAGCTGCAGTGTTGCCTGAGAGGGGAAAGGTCTTTTACAAAGAATGGCTTTTTTTTTTTTTTTTTTTTTCATAGATAATATAAACTGTCTACCCCTACTGAGATCCTTTATAACCATCATTTTGTAACAGGTTTGCTTCTATGTTTTCAAGTGGTCTGATAAAGTAACAAGTTTGGCTGGTATTTGTCCCTGAAAAAAGACTGAAAGCAGAAAAGCAAGTGCATCTCCAGAAGAGGCCAGGGATATTTAAAAATAAAACAACTTCTCAAAGTATATGCCAAATGCTGTTTCAGAGATCTGTATAGACTTGTGTCCTGAAGGTCTCTCAGCATTCACTCACACCAGGCACAGGTACTTACATGTGGTAACACCCCTCATAGATAATATAAACTGTCTACCCCTACTGAGATCCTTTATAACCATCATTTTGTAACAGGTTTGCTTCTATGTTTTCAAGTGGTCTGATAAAGTAACAAGTTTGGCTGGTATTTGTCCCTGAAAAAAGACTGAAAGCAGAAAAGCAAGTGCATCTCCAGAAGAGGCCAGGGATATTTAAAAATAAAACAACTTCTCAAAGTATATGCCAAATGCTGTTTCAGAGATCTGTATAGACTTGTGTCCTGAAGGTCTCTCAGCATTCACTCACACCAGGCACAGGTACTTACATGTGGTAACACCCCTCAATGCCTTTGTCATTCATCATTTCCTGGTCCTCTCTGCCAATTTGTTTCTTTTCCTGCAGTTCTGCTTCACACTTTTTCTTCTGACACCAAGTTTTGTATTTGTCAGTGCGTAAATAGAGCTGGGATTGTAAAAATATTCTGCTTGGCAGCCATGCTTGGCAGTTCCAATCAATTAGGACCATTAGTCATGATGGGATGGAGAAGGCAGCCCAGGCCCAGGGTGTATAAGTGTTCTCAGGGCTCAAAAATTCTCTTGGCAGACCAAGCCTCAAGTGATTTAGTCTACTTACATTACTCTGTTTTCCAGTGTGCCTGTGTTGGTCTAGTGAATTTTGCCTCATATGTTTGGGGTGAGTGGGACCTTAAGAACTGTTTCTGTGATGCTGATGAGACATCTATTTGGGTCCTGGGGGTGGACAGCAGGGGTAGAGGAGGTGGTTGACAGGTCTCTAGTGAGCAGTCCACATGAATGTGCAACCTGAGGCATATGATGAAGCAGCAGCTGCATAAGAGCCCAGATTCCTGCACCCATGCTGGTCTTATGGTCAGTCTGTACGAAAGCAATGAAAGTGACACTTGTATCTCAGCTTCGTCTGCAGCCCTGCTCAGCTTCTACAGTGAAGACAGCCCAGTCCAGGCAAGCCAGGCAGAAAAGGCCCACAGGAAATACATGACAACAAATAAATACTGGTGGCAGTCCAGCCAACAGCTCACCATTTCCCTTTGATTAATTACTAAACAACACCTAGCTCTGATTTTAGGGACAAATAGTGTGTCACTGCAATGAGTGGTAAGTGAGTATCAGCTGTACCTCAGAATTTTTGCTGGCATCTACCACACAAGCAAATCACAGTCAAGATAACTTACATACATATTTACTTACATGCCTTCTATGGGTTCAGACACAAGGAATAAAGCTGCTTCCAACAGCTGTCTGTCTGCCCACAGCTGGGGAAGCACAAACATGCATTGCAATACTGTGTTACATTAGTTCATTTCAGCTGTTGCACACAGAGCAGGGAGACCAGTATCAACAATAACTACTGTAGCTATAGATTCCTTGATTTCACTTGCCAGCATATGTACCTTGTGAAACATAGGTTCAATTTCTCCCACATGGGCTGCCTGACCTGATACCAGCTCTAACACACAGCCTTCAGAAATAGGTCTGGGTACAACAGCCCATGGAAGTTATAAAGACAAGGACAGAAAAGCTCAAATTCATTAGCTGGCTCAACAGAGGGTATAGTTTTGAGTTTAAAATGAACTATGATCAATGAGAAAAATAAAGCATTCTTTGTCCCAGCTCTGCCTATACTGCAGTCAGTGGGTACCTATGTGCAGCACAGACTTTATAATGTCACAGAACTGTGTGTGTTATATATATGTAGTAATAGCTGGTCCTTTCTATCAGATCTTAAAATGTTAGTTTTGGAAAAACATTCTGCAGGAAATGGTGCTCTGGTTCCAGCAACAATCTTACTTTGCTAAATTTATGGTTCAGACACTGTTCTCGTGGACAGATTAGTCTCAAGTTATGAGGACAGCCAGACATGACTGTTCTCTGATCTTCTCTGCTTCATTTCTCAATCTAGTAAATTCAGGTAGTCCTTCTCCAGTTCTCAAAACAGTTTCTGTAGCTGCTGTGTCCTAACAAGCCCATGAGCAAAACTATTATCACAGGATAAAGGTATTAGATTCAGATCATCTCTCAGATTAACCTAAATGAGGATCTATCCTCTTGCTTGCTAACTACTGACTGCCTTATATGCATCTTCTGTTATAAATCACTTATTCACTGGAGAGAGGTATTTTCCCAATTTTGCTTCTTGCCCCAAAATGGTATGCTTTAAATGAACATTTTTTTCCCCTGACACTGTAAGATCTATTTGACCCACTCTTACTTCTTTTCTCCTGTCAAGGAATTCTACTTTGTGTTCCTGTACTATGTTTTCATGTTCTTTGTTAGTCCCTGATTAAGCTTTGCTAAACCCTGGATTGCTTACTTGCTTAGCAAATGTATGGGTTTAATTTACCTTTTACAGTAACCAAAACTGAAATTATTGATTACCTGTTTCCTTCAGGACACCTTGTTAAACTGTTTCACTTCCAAACCAGAGAAACTGCACACAGCAGAAAATCTGCCTGAAAATGTAAAAAGGTCAATGGTGCATTTGATGACATGAGTGCTTATGAAGCCACATAATTCATCATTTGTTACTACAGAACTTGTTCCTAGGGGGAATAGCATTTGCCAATAAATATACCATATGCTGGATTCTGTATGGAGATTTTAAAAGCTACCTTACTAAGTCATTAAGGATCTCCCATGACAACTTTGACTAAAATGGGCCAAACCCACCAGGGTTCCCTAGACCAGTGAAGCATGCGGGTTAAAGGATGAAGTCATGTCTCACTCATGTACCAATTCTTCAGTGAGACATTTACAACTAAATAGTTTGCTTGTGACTTTTCTTTTGGGAAGAACTATTAGTCCTCTGTGAGGACGTGAACTTAACCCTTCCTTAACATGAATCATGGAAATCTAAGAAGGGTTCTTGGCAGTTAATACTATCAAATTGTAACTAATTTTTTAAACCAAAAGAGCAAATAGAAGGAACTAAACTGAGTTTTGGAAGTTTGCCTCTCAGAGGAAGGGTTTCTGTGTTTCACTTTCATGCTGTCACGGTCCTTCCATAGCAAAGTTGCCTGAGACTGCAGAGAGAGAAAGAAAATGGACTTTCCAGCAATTACAGCAGGAAGTTCAGTGAGACAGACACAGGCATGAGCTCACTCAAAGTCCATAGCAGCCTGTACCAACCAGCTGAGAAAATCTTTTTGCAGATGGAGAGAAAGCATCAAATTGCTTCTTTGAATCTCAGCTTTCTGACTCCCAGGCCAAAATAGTTAATATCTCTGTTGCCTCCTTTCAGCCTCTCCCGTATTATGTTATGCCAGTAAATGAAACAATGGTTCTTTAAAACACACAACCTGTCTTTGTGCATGTACAGACTCAAGCACTCACACAAAATTATGTTTGCTTTTAATATAAAAACATTATATATACACATTCAACACGCCATGTATTGAACTAAAACCTAAATCCCATCACTGGAGACAAATTATTTGAAGAACTAAGAATGACTGGGGGAAAGCTGACAACACATGAGAAACTCTGAGGATCTCTGGAGATTAAATACATTACTTAATTATAAACACTGGGAAAAATTCCCAGTGTAGTTGAAAATTAATTACAAAATTCCCAAGGAACTTAATTAGAAGGAATATTTGGCTCATATGACATAGTACAGATGCCTAAATTTTATCAAGATGAATACAGTGTAAATGACTACATAAAAGAGGAAAAGAAATAATGAAAAATAAAAAAAATGTGTATTTTCTGAAGTGATTTGAAAATGGATGCTCAAAATGGATATGTTAGGCGTTTTTAAAAAACTTTTTGTCCTATTTAGATTTCTATTTTTAGTAACAGTGAGATTTTCTGAAGCAAACCATGCTACACATGTAGCACAGAAACTTCAGTTCAGGTAAAACCAAGGTTAATGTATGTACTACATGCAAAATACATATATAGCTTCTTCACTTTACCCATTATGTAGAATTCATGTGAGAACTGGCAGAAACATTCCAGATCTGAGAGGAAATAGAAGAGAAGAACAGTATGTGTCTGCTTATCTGTTAAAGCCTATTCTTAAATGTGAAAAAATTTCCATAAATTAAAACAGTTTAGTCCTGAACTTAGTAGAGTAGGGTTAAAGATTGGACTCAATGATTTTGAAGATCTTTTCCAACTTAAGTAACTATGTGACTCTGTGATTTTGTGAAGCTTAAGCAATTAACAAGCAGGTAATCCTGCTGGCCTGACCAATCAAAAAATGGCATTGTTTCAGTGCTATAAGAGAAACAGTCCATAAACCTCTCCTATGAAGACAGGCTGGGAGAGCTGGACTTGTTCAGCCTGCAGAAGAGAAGGCTTCAGGGAGACCCTACAGATGCCTCCCAGTAGGGGACCTACAGGAAAGATGGGGAGGGACTTTTTACAAGTGCATGTAGTGAGAGCACAAGGGATAATGGATTAAAACTGGAAGAGGGAAGATCAGGGTTAGACAATCAGAAGACATTCTTCACTATGAGGGTGGTGAGACACTGGCACAAGTTGCCCAGGGAAGTTGTGGAAGGCCCATCCCTGGAAGTGTTCAGGCTCAGGTTGGATAGGGCTGTGAGCAACCTAGTGCGAGGTGTCCCTGCCCATGCAGAGGGGTTGGAACTAGAGATGATCTTTAAGGTCCCTTCCAACTCAAACCGTTCTATAATTCTATGATATGGGACACTTTTTCCGAACTAAATTTAAACAGTTGCAATAGCCAAAATGAACCAAAGCCAGAGCTGTACATGAAGACACTATTCTGAACAGAACAAACCAGCTATCTGGATTTACAGATAGCTTGTAGTGTTTGTTTGTTTGGTGGTTTGGTTGTTTTGGTTTTTGTTTGGTGGTTTGGTTTTTCTGTGATGTGGAAGCTGCGGTCTTTCTTTTTTCTCCCGTATACTTTAAATTACTTTTCAGGTCACTGTGTTTGAATAGATGAAAGTTGTATTATAGCTGGTAACTTAAAATCAGTGCTATGCAAACAACTCATTCCTCCTGTGATCACGGGTGGTAGACAGAAGAAATTACGGATTTTCCATGTGTGCTTAGAAATACAGAGTACTTGAGAGTCCACATTATCTTGACCCTTACACTATGGTTCTTCTCTGAGACACATCAGGGAAATTACATTGAATGGGCTTTCAGTGAAAAACAGTGTCTGACAGCCTACTTGTAAACCATTAAGTTGCCAATTTTTTCTTTCCTATCAATAAGGTAAGATAGAAAGCAGAAAGGAGACTTTTAGCCAGGTAGGAAGTTAGTAAATCCAAGTTCTTGAGAGCAGGGGATTTTGTTTAGCTGTGACTCCTGTGAGAAGCCATTGCATCCAGGTAATTTTGATGCCTCAGAGATCTGCAGGTTTATTGACTGGAGTAAGTACAATGACTTTTTGTTGCCACACTTTTTTTTTTCTTTTTTTTTTCTTTTTTTTTCCCAGCAGTCATTGCTACAGCCACTGTAGACTTCTAAATCATAGTTTTGGGTGATGAAACAAGAAAGGCTTGAGCTCATCAACCACAGGCTCATCTCACTGCTTTCCAGCCATCAGGCACTGGTGCCCAGGCCGGCATGATCTTTGCTGTTTTCTCAGCCATGTAATTTGCCAGGCTAATTAAAAGCACTGTGCTTGTTAAAAGAGAATGCAATTTCCCTTATAGTATACTGGCCACAATTTTTTTTAATTATTAACAAGTTTTGAAACAGTTAAATATCAGTGTAGAAACACCAATTTTAAGAAGGAGTTTTCCTCTGGTTTGAAGATAAGGTCTCAAACTCCTTTTTAGGTATCTCTCAACAAGGCTGCACCCCAACAAAGCACATATGTAAATGCTTCTGTGTTAATTTGGTCAAATAATTCGTCTTTGGATGAGTATTGTGTATACTTAGGATTAAAAATATTACTAGTGAGTCTGTCTTTACTCGGGAATACTTTGTCCTCAGCTGATAAAAGTTGCTTGTCTCTCTCTTGTATGCATATCTATACTATGGAAAAGAGAGCAAAGCAGTAAATGATTGATGATGATGATAATGATGATGATGATGCATGTTTTTGAAACTCATATAATTTTGTGCTACCTTTACACCGAACATTGCTTGCCAATTTCAGAGCGATCTTGAAATGTTACACGCTCTGTCTCCCTCTGGTGATCAGCGAGGCCACATGGCAGTGAGCATCTCTGTGCTGTCCTGGCTGGTCTGTTGCTGTGATTCGTCTTCAATTGCATTTTCTCTGTCACTTGTATTATACACACAGGGTACCGTTCATTTTCCGCTTAAACCGCAAATAACTGGGTGAAAAATCATGTCTGTATTCTTCTCTACAAGTTTTATTTTGTTAACAGCTTGGTCCCTGAAATGATAATTTTGTCAACTTGTTGCTGAAATATGTGCCAGAAGCTGAAGGCCACATTAAAGAGCTATGGTTTAAAACGTTGAGCAAGCCGCACCTGAAGCAGCACAAAAAAATGCATCTGGAATACAGAAGCTAGCACTCTAGGGATAGTTGCTAGTTGGATGATCATACCACTTAGGATTTCACAGTTACTGGTTTTCAAATATAATTTCAGTGTGCACAGTTTGAACTTAACTTCTAAAAAGCTTTTGTGTAAAATCTTTCCAAACTTATGTTGAATCAAGCTCAAATATATCATTAGGAAAACTTTGGCTCCTAAAAAGGCTTTTATCTGAAGTATTTCTTAAACAGCTCTCTGGTGCCTTACACAGCATGCTTTGGCTCCCTTGAAGCTACCATCATTCTGAACAAGCAGTGTTTGACTGGCATATGTTCTGCTACATAAATGTATACGAAGAACACAGAATGCCAGAGAAAAACCTATTAGTTTAACAAATAGCTGCCAAGTTATATGTGACATCTTGAATTCCTCTGACATAAATAAATATATATATACACATTTACACACACACACATATATATAAAAGAATATCTATCTATCCATTCATATATCTAGATGATGAGGGTGGAAGTGAAAAATTATGCTCTGTTAGAAATGTATTTATCTTGTTTTTAGATTCCTGTCCTCAGAATAAATTAATTCTGTTCCAGTATCTTCACTTAACAGTCCAAGAGACAGTGACTTCCAAACAATTTCAAAAGGTGCACTTAGAGGAGAAGCCTGAAGTGGCTCCTTGACTGCAAACACTTCTCTGTGAAGCAGCCATGGAGAGATCCTCTAGAGGTTTAGTTTCTTTGGTTTTAGTCAACACCAAACTCTGTTCCCCTTAGTCTCTTCTGGATATGGCCCAGTCCTCATTTTAAAGACTGTTCAGAGCAGATAACACACCTCTTAAAACCACCCAGATTCTGGCCTAAAAATTAGATGTTGAAGTAGAAAACACTCATCTCTTTCTATTGAAAAAGGCTTTAGAGGGATGAGTAATAGTTCCCTAAGGATGCCTGCTGCTTTTCTTGTGGCAAAGTTCTGTACCCAAGGAAACTAGAAATTTAAAAAAAGCAAGCATCACTACTTTTCCAGTACCAGATTTAACAAATAAAATCTCAAAATAAATTGGAACATACATAACTATTTGATCTCCAGATGGATGTTCTGTCTATTTAACACTGCCTAATGAAATGTGTGTGTATTTTATGCTTGTTGTAAAATTATAACATAAAGAAAAGAGGCAGAAAGGCTTTTTTTTTCTTTTTGTCTTTTTTTTTTTTCTTTTTTTTTTTTTTTTTTTTCCCTACAGCATAAAGAAGGATTTTCTTCCTGTTTCTTTTATTGCAGACTGTTTGGCAGCATTCATTTAACTTGTTCATAAGAAGACAGCAAAAGCTTTCAGTGTGGATGCCTAAACTGGAATTTATGAGTATGTTTTGATGCTTTAAAGTATTCTTTAAAGCTCTCCCTTTCAGCATTGTCAGTTTTCTGAATACACAGCACAATTATTCTGCAAACTGGCAAAAATTACCTTCAGTGCTGTCACTGGACACTGGATGTCACTGGATGGCAATTTTCGATAATATAATTAGAGATTCCCATGAATATGGTTGACTGTTTTCTAATTACATCACAGTATACATCATAGAAATTACTTCAGAATAGCAGCTTAGGAGAGGATGTCCAGGTGAGAACAGACAATTTCTACTTTGTTTTAATGCAATGCATTTCAAGTTGCTTCTTCAAAATGGATTCCCTAGAAAAAACAAGGGATCCAGAAATTACAGGCTATAGATTTTTGTTCCCATTAAGATTGTATTAAGTCAAAGTACAATTGTGAGCTGTAATATATATGAGGGGTGCTCTAAAGTGTATTCTCATTATCAAATGTCTCAGAAAGTCATTCATACAAGTGCAGCTGCTTAAGCTACTGTTTTGGGGTGTAAATTTTCACTCTAAAATAAAGTTACTGTCTTGTCTAGGAAAACTCAGGCATCATGCTTTAGGGAACAAAAGAACTCAGCTGATTTATTTACCTAGTCCTGTCCAGATAAATGAAGAAACTGGAGTTACATAGACATAAGCAGCATCCTAGTGAGTATTGTCAAGTGAGACCTTCTTGAGAAACATCAATGAATCAGCCCCTGATACCACCAGTAAGCAGCAAGCAGTGAGCCAAGTGAGTGTTCTGCAGAACAAGGTGTCCAAGAGAGCTAGCAGTATATATAACAGATTTTAAAGAACAGATATATATATATCTATATATCTATCTATCTATATATCTGTTATATATATATATATATATAACAGGTTGACCCAGTGGCATCTTACACATATTTCCCTCTGAGAAACAGGGAAAAGGTCACCAGCATCGTGTTTTACACATGTGCTCTCTCAGTGCAGGTCTTATTTTCTTGCTTCCATCACTGGTAAAGCAGGCAACTGGGTAGGGCACCAGCGCTGCTGCCCCTTTACAGGTGTCAGGGCTGAGGAAACAGTAGCAGCTATTGCTAAGTGAGAGGCATGAGTACTTGCTGCAGCTGATACGTGCTGTAGATGCAACTCTCCTATCCTTTTTGCCTCCCATAACCTGGTAGCAGCAGAGAGCTTGGCATTAAAGAGCCCTTCACCAGTGCACCCTTTTCATGCCAAAAACTCAAGCTTTTATCACTGAAATAGAAAAAGTAACTTTTTTCTGTGCTGCTGGGAGAAGCCACATTTAATTTGTTGATATCTCTAGGATGTTTTCAGGTGCATATCTCCAGCAAGAAAAACACAGAAATCATGTTTGAGCAACATGGAAGGCCAAGTACAGGATGAGGATCACTCCCAGGATTGTCACTCTCTCATTTCACATTTGCTCTACTAGATCACTTGGGCAGCAGCAGCCACTCTTCAACAAAATGGGCAACAAAAATAGCTGAAGGCTGTTCTTTACGTACTCCTGGTAAGTGATCTCTCCTCTTTTCTCCTGTGCCATTACTGCATGTATGATGAAATATGAGGATCCTGTAAAATAACCATTTCTTATAGCTCAGAAACCTGGCATCTAGTGAAACTGGCCTTACACTGAGCAAAAGGATTTAATCTGGTTTCTTAATGGGCCAAAACCACACTTTAGAAGCTGATATAAATTGGGCAGACATTATCAAGGAGACAAAGTTCTGTCACCTGTTCAATTGCTTAACAAAACTGTATGTGGCTATTAATTGATCAGTGTTCTCAGATAGTATAATACCCTGTTGAAGACCTCTAGGAGAATTGCTGGCTGTCTTTATGGTGCTATAAAAGCCACAAGTTGTAAAAACCTCAACAGTTTACCTTGTAGGCTGATCCTGCCACAATTGAATCACAGACCCATTAAAAGAGTGCAACCTGAAAACCATCTCAGGAAGTCATCCAGGTTCAACCACCTGCCCCATGGAATTTCTGATGGTTGTTACTACATGCCAGATCTGACAGTTGTGGTGGTTTCTGGTCATTGCTGCCCAACTTGTAACATACAATATTGTATTATTTAAACTTTCTTAGTCTGTGTTTCGCCCAGGGGTGCTGGGCAAAGGGCATCAGTTTTCTGTCACATTTAACACCATTAATGTGTTCTGCAGGGGCTTTACCTGGGTACCTTGAGCATCACCTACTATTTGTATTACTAGTTATACTAGTAATACTAGATCTCTTAATGGGAAATTACACATCTCCTCTTTACACCAAACTGCCTCCACCAGAGTTTGGGAGTTTTGGAAACTGTTGTTCCTGTTTGTACATGCTTATTATCCCTAATGTGTGCAAGAAGAGGCGGCTGGCTCAGTGAGATGGCCTACGGGTCTGGCCTGACTTGACTTCCGTGGTGGATATTGAGTTCCTGGATATCTAAATTGCATGGGTTGTGCTGTAACAGATACAAAGAATGGAGTAAAAACCCTAAACAATTCCTTGAAGGATTCCTGTTCAGATCTCCAGCACTTTGCTAGGATCTAGAACACTGATTGGAAATATTTTAGCTGGTGCATCTAGTGCAAGACAATCTCCATGGAGATTAAATCTGGTTACCAGGAATCCAGTGTATTTAATAGTTCCAGTAGAGACTGGGGAATTGGAGAAAGAGACATCCATAAAACTCCTTGGAATCTTACAATGTCCTTTCCAACTTGATACTCAGTGACACTTGATCAGCCACTTTCCAGAAGATTTTTGGGAAGCAGAAGCAGACTGTCCATATAATCTTGTCCATATCGGCCTCACCTTGAGCACTGTGTGCAGTTTTTGGGCACTGTAATATAAAAAGGACATCAAGCTATTGGAGAGTGTCCAAAGGAGAGCCACGAGGATGGTGAAGAATCTGGATGGGATGACTTATGAGGAACGGCTGAGGTCAGTTGGATTATTCAGCTTGCAGAAGAGGAGGCTGAGGGGTGACCTCATTGCAGTCTGTGGCTTCCTCACAAGAACTGCAGGTTCTGATCTCTTCACTCCTGTGACCAATGATGGGACTCAAGGAAATGGCAGGAAGCTGAATCAGGGGAGGTTTAGGTTAGACACCAAGAAAAGGTTTTTCACCCAGAGGGTGGTTGAGCACTGGAACAAACTCCCCTAGGGAAGTGGTCACAGCACCAAGCCTGCCTGAGTTCAAGAAGCATTTGGATGATGTTCTCAGGCACATGGTGTGATCTTTGGCATACCCTACACAGGGACAGGAGTTGGACTCGATGATCCTGATGGGCCCCTTCCAACTCAGCATATTCTATGATTTCTATGATTCTATGATCTTTGTCTCATTTTACATCTGGATGTTATGATGACCCTGAGAGAACTAAGGGAGCATATTCAAGATGGCATAGTCAGCAGTAAGACAGTGATTCAAAGAGACTTAAGCAGTCTGGTATATCTACCTCTTCTGTGAGAAGTAGTGCCTTGATTCCCTTTTCAGATTCTTCTTGGAGGTGCAGTAGGATTCCTACATCTTCATCAGTGATGTTTGGCACCCTTGAAACTGAGGTAGTGAGAGAATAAAAAGGATTAGAAAGAAGAACAGATCTTTCAATTTAACCTGATGGTTGTTTCTATGCTCCTCAGTAGCCTGCTTTTTGCTTGTGGGTGTCTACATGCCTTACCTTCATCTTTGTCAGAGCTTACTCCCAGGTGTTCTGTCTTTCCTATGTCTTTGGTAACATAGGGCTCAGTTTGCCTTCTTTGTTTCTTGGTTACAGGGAGGCAACCCTTACCAGTATGGGTGGAGGAGCATCAGTAACAGTCAGACTTTGAGCAGTGGCACTACTTGTATTTTTACTTGTATTGCTACTCCTACACCTGCACATATGCCTACTAATAGTAAACCACCCCTCAGTCCTAGGTCCACCTATGCATCCCATCTCTTCCTTGATGGCCAGAAGAATCATGGGCCCATCAAGCTAAAAACAATTTGGTTTTGTGTTACAAATATAAATCTATTTAGAACACCTTAGCAGCCTGATCCACCTGATGGTGAACTACAAATACATACAAATATGTAAATATGGAACCTGGGCTCCTCAGCTGGTAATTACTTCCCAACCAGAAAAGTCCCAAACTGGACTTGGCAGTAGAAGGGGATGCCTGAGTCCAGGATCCCAGTGACAGTCTGCCAGCTGCTTTGGAGAAGGCAAGCCAGTCCTACTCAGGAAAGGAGGGAAAGAAACCTGTCTTGGTGAATAATGTTCCTCTCCTGTAAGAAAACCAGATACAGGAATACCAGCAGAAGCACATGGAGCAATGACGAATGAACAAACCTTAACCCAGCCTCCAGAGAGGCTCCAGAGATAGTGACGGAG
>NW_009953806.1:0-9618 GCF_000747805.2 Chaetura pelagica
TTCTCTACAGTCTGTGCTCCACCTGTCTCTTTGTTCTTTCTACAGTTCTGAGGTGAGAAAGACTTTTGCAGAACATAGTGAACTTGATACAATGCACCTTATCTCCCCTCTGTTATTGAACATTCCCATGCATTTACCATTCCCATGCATTAGGTTATTGTGTTTCAAGCTACTCTCTTCAATCTCAATGTTTTTACCCCCTTATGTTCAAGCAACAAGAAGCAACTGCTATGTCCAAATTTTTGTTTGAAAGATACCTGGTGCTACCTAGAGCCCTAGCATCATTGTAATGCACATAAAAAAATAGTAACTTCCCTATATTTTCATTGCTCCCTGACACTTACTCACTTTGCCCATTTCCACACACTTGTTTTCCTCCCAGAGTTTCTGTTCCTGAACTGACATGTGCTACAGCACCAGCAGGCTTGTTCTCCTCCCTGCTTAGCCCCATCTTCAGCATCCTGGGATATCCCCCATAGATGTAGACATCTCTAACTCAAATCCAAAATAACTTTATAGTTGCTTCCAACAAAATTTCTTTTAGTAATAAAATATGGTGTTTTGTTTTGTTTTGTTTTTTCCCCTGTACTAACCAAAGTTGTGGAAATTATTAGTGTAACATTAGTCTGATTTTTAAAGGACCTGAGGTGAATTCTAGAATTGGATTTTAAAATTCCAACTCATGTTGTGATTTCTTTTTAACACTATTCCAAAAGTTTGGCTCTCATAAACTGTACTAATTTTCCAATAATGAAATTGGAAAATCTCCAGTGGAAGAAGGCATTTTACACTTCAGCTTTTAAGGTATGAAATTCTAAGATACAATATGGTTTGAAGTTGCATATTGGTTATATACTAAAATAAACCAATAAAGTGTATGACAAATGACTTTGATATAATGTTTTCAGAAACTGGACTCTGATTTTAGGGATGACACAACTGAATCAGGAGTGAGATCAGAAGATTTAATATTTTAGCTGTCACATATAGCCCTCAATATTCTTCTGAAGGATAAAACACAACCAATAGTGAAGTGTAAAAACTTACTTGAGACAAATTTTACTTAAAGGGTATAAAATAAAAGCATTATTAGAGTGTGGGCTCTGTTAATTAATTCAACGGCAAGCATTTAGAACATATTCATCAAATTTTGCTGAAAACCAGAAATTGTTTGGACATTTTTATTCCCTTCATCTAACTTAAGATATCCAATGTAGGAAACTTAAGCAAGAGTCTAATTTTTTAATACAGTCATAGCAGAGAATGCAAGAGTTTTCCATTGCCCTCTGAAGAGAAACCATTAGCTGAAGACTTTAAAAGTGTGTGTAGTCCCTGAAGCTCCATTTCAGAGATTACAAGCATGAGCACACTGGATGGGAACTGAAGAATATCAGTGGGCAGAAGGACCACCATGGGGAGCAGGCACATGCTCTGTATGGGAATGTGAGCCAGGGGGATTGTATCACAGCACGCAGAGAATAAAATCTTGCATAGGGCCAGTGCTGTAATATGAGACAACTCTACAACCTTATCACACCCAGGTTAAGAGAGATGGTGGGCAGCAGCCATACTTATCTGGAGTATTTTTTCCATGTCTTGAGAAGAGTCTCTACTTTGTCACTCAAAAGCCAATGCTAAAAGCAACTTCTTACAATGTCTAAAGATCCTTCTCCTAAGGAACAGTTACTTCCACAAACTGGTTTTGTTTGAAGTTTTGTTTGCTTTCCCATCCTCCCCCCACCCACCTTAGGAATGTGGTATAGAGACATTTAAATAGATTGGCTGAAGCTGCTCTTGGCTACTCTAATATAAATTACCTGCATCCAAAATTGAGCTGGTCTGGGAGGACCATGTCGTCTGGTTCTCTATTGGAGATAATGAGCCCTCATGGGATCCATCTGGTACAGGTAGAGGCTGTTCAGGTAAGTCTGCACAGTAAGTAAGCTTAGTTTAGTTACCACGCAGATAAGCAGTCCTTGGGTAAAGGAGATACAAAGGAGGCATAAAAGACAATTGTAGATAGAACAACTTTTTACATATTGTACATGTAACCTTTGGAAGGGCTATGAAATATATAGACAATAAAAAGGAAAAAAAAATCAGAAATGGAAGCCACATGTTATTTTATCTTTCTGAAGATACAATGAATTTGCAAACTAGACAAGGACTGTCGTATCAATAGAATGTAAAGCCATTCAGATGACATGAAAATTTCCTCCATGTTAGCAACAGAACTTCCTCTGTGGAGATCAGAATCTCTGCACATGTGGTAACCAGGTACTATAAGTTCACGGTCTGCTTTGCCATCGTCAAACTAGGTTTCAGACAGGACAGAGAACTGCAGATATGTTTGAGAAAGCAGATCTCTGAGATAATCAATTCTGTTAGGTAAACTTCTCATGTTAGTCAGAGTTCTCTGTTGTGAAATATAGAAGAACGAAGTTTGTGTCCAAAAAAATCAGAGTTGGGAATAGATGACACAGTAGATTTATCAAATAGAAACTGCCTGATAAAAGTGATAGTTCAAACAGTGGATCAGAGAAGGGAGTCATGGAGCTATTCCAACACCATAATCTTTTAACAGATCTGAAAAAAAAAAGAAAAAATAATTTTAAAAAAGAGAACTCGTGCTTACTGGACAAATACAAAAGAAAGAACATTCTACAAATCAAGCAAAGATCATGTTTATTTCTCACAGGATGTTAAAGATAACAGGGGGGGTCATAAAGTGCACTAGGATGAGAGAAAACTAAAGCAGGACTTGAAAGCAGAAGTAAAAATAATCTTATTACACAAGTACCTCTAATCAGACTTATGTGCCACTCAGGATGTCTTCAGTCCTAATTTACAAAATGTTGAATGTGCAATTTCAAACACTGATAAACTGTGAGTATAAATACTTAGCATGGGCATGTGCTTATACTTACTGCGCACTGCAATTAAATGATCAAACATATTCTTTATTTATTGATACTCTTTATGCAAACTATAACTGAATAACTTTGTGTTAAAGAAAAAAAAAGGGTCAAAAGAATGGTAGCCCTACACTGTTTTTTTTCAGTGAACAGGAGAGGGAAATGCCTTTCTGTATCACCTCATGCATGGTATCAAAAGCTGGGCAGATAACACATAGGAAAGTGTTTCTGCATCTGAAGTGTAAGAAGTAAGGGAACTAACAGATACTGATGTCATCATGGTTCAGCTGCAAAGTATAGACTTTCTCAAATATCCAGTAATGTAAGATTAAGAGCACAGTTCAGACGTCCTAGAGAAAAGAAAGAGAAATGAGTTTTCACCTTGTCAAGAGCCTCACCTGGTGTACAGTGGGCAAAAAGTCTTGAAATGAGAATAGTAGCACCCCCAAGGCCATCAGGCTTAATAAGTTACAAAGTGGTGATTTATGACATGTTTTTGGTCTATGTAGAAGGAAAATGCTATTCAGATCTTACACACGCAATAAACAGTCTAAAATATTGTCGGTCAAATCACTTCATAGCAAAACTGATCAAAGCTCTTTGTGAAAACCATGTCACCCTGGAAAATAATCTTAATGAATATTTTCTACAAATCAGATCCCAGATTGTGTTTTGGAGCTGACTTCAGATTTCTTGTACAAAAATATGTATCTATGTAACTATCTATATGTATCTATATGTAACTATCGATTTTCTTTAATAATAAAAAGTAAACAGGCTCAAGATTTATATGAAACTGTCAAAATGATCTCAAAAAAATAGGTTATTTGAATACAATCACATTATACACAATATTGTGATTAAGAATTTTGTCCAACTTTGGATCCTTTTCTTTAAATCTGATTTTTTTAATGGGACAGAAAATCAAATTTTCAAATCACTCTTTTCCTTTTTGGCCCTTCAGCTTCAGAAAAAATACAACTCTGCAGAATTTTTCCTCATAGAAACCTTTTCATCAAACTGAATAATGTCAAGTCTTTCTCCCAAAAAGTGGATTGCTCATTCTCGCCATTAGGACAAGCATTCTGCTCTATATCAAAATCAGAGGCTGTGGAACTCAGAGGAAGCCTAGACAGCCTACCTCTCTAATCACCAAGGGGAAATATGAATACTACTTCAACAACTGAAGCAAAGACCTTGGTAAAATTTAAGTTCACAATTTCAATATTGACATATTTGACAGATCCTTTCTCACTTTGTCCTGGTTTGAGCCAGGATGAAGCCAATTTTTCTTTCTAGTGATTTTTTTTTTCCTTCAGTAAGCTTTCCTGTAACTAGCAACAGTGTGTTCTGCTAGGCTGATAAGACAGTGGAATGTTTTTCTAACTACTGAGGCTTCAAGGCCGCACCTGCACTCTGCCGGCTCAGACACTATGGGGAGATCTGTGACCCCCCGTAGGAGGCTGAGTTAGATGGACAGCAAAATTGGCCAAAGATATTCCATTCCATATATCTACGTAAGCTCAGAGGAAGGTCAGAGATCACAGAAGACAACTCCCTTCCTGCTTCTTCTCCCCTTCTCTTCCGTCCATGGCCAGCATTCAGGGAGGACTCTGTTCATCCATCACCGTCGATCCTCAGGCTTGATCTCTCGTGACCCCCATAACTCTCTGCTTTCTCCAGCAGCAGCTCCGGGATTCCTCGGGACTCTTCCCAGTTCAGGGAAGTGCTGTGGGAGTTGCTGAGGGGGGGGGAGGCGAGAGGCTTTTGCCCACACCTGAATATATCTGTATATAATTTTATATATTTTCTTGTATGATTCATTAGTGTTTTAATTAAAGTTGTGTAGTTTAGTTTTCAATCCAGCCAAGTCTCTCTCTTTTTCTCTCTCTCCTTCCCTGTGTGGGTTGGGGGGAGGGGGGATCGAGAGCATTGTTGTTGGACCTAAGTCAAACTGTGACACACTTCCCTGATCCTTTACCATAGTTTAAAAAAATATCTGATACAGGAAAAAAAGTGATTTCCATTATGAGAAAGCAAACAATGGCAAAAATTCTCTCATCCTGAACAGTATTTGCCAGAACTTTGTTCCTGATGCCCAAAAGGACAGAGGAAGGAGTGTGAAAAGTGTGAAAAGCCTGAATGCTGGAGTGTTATACTAGTACATACATTGCAAGATGAAGGACTCCATCTCCTAAGAGGCACTTCAACATGGGACAACAGGATGGCAAGATTATACCTGAAGGACATCTTACTATCCTGCTGGTGAAAAAATGTCAGAGGTTCCCCCAGGCTTTGCTGGGAAGGAGAACTTTGGCAGTTCTCCAGCCTACCATTTGGCTTCTTGTCAGCTCCATGGTAGCAGCCTTCTGTGAGCGAAGGCTTGGGATAATAGTCTGTTTTGACAACATGCTGACTATGGTACAGAACAGAGAGCTGTTAGCAGCACAAGTTGATTTGGTGAAAACAATTCTCAAGAGCCAAAGTTGCTGAAAAATTACCAGGAATCAACTCTGGCTGCTGCCCAGAAAATTAAGTTCCTTGGATTTGCAGTCCTGCTGTCTTTGCTTCAGAGGCTTTTAGACCTTTCCAGGGTGTATCAGAGAAACTATTTGGAAAGTAAAATGACTATAAGGAGACAATCACCTACCTCAGAGGGACAGTTCATGTCAAAGTAAATTAATTTAGAGATGCCAAAGACATACTAGGTCATCTTGTCCATCTTGTTACAGACAGGAGAAAGGTAGTGTGATCTCAGGTTCATTTGTTTCCTTTCTCATCTTTTAATATTTCAGAGTAAATAGCCCACTGTTTGGAAGGCAATTCTATAAACTGTCATACTTTCTTACTATAAGATTTTTGTATACAAATATTATTTTCTTAAGCTTATGTGCTGCTTGTTATGTCCACATATACAGTTTTCTACATCCCATACTGATTAGACACAAATTTACAATAGTGAGAAGCACTTTCCGCCCCACATTCGTGTTTGTTTACTGTCTCCAACATGGAAAAGTTAAATATACAGCAAAAAAATTAAATTCTACTTCTAAAATTATTTTTGCAAGAGAAGTCAAATTCTTAAAGAAATACAGAAATCGTCTCTGCCATTTTCAATGGGGTTTTTTTCCAATTTTTAAAGCAAAATTCCTTCTGTGATGAGTAGCACTCTTAATGAATCCCCATAAGGATTAAAAGATACTCACTTAAAAGTGTACTAGCATAAAAGTAGCCTGTAGAACAAAGAACATGTCAGCATCCTGCTTTGCCTAAATGTGTCCCTTCATTACAGTATTGATGACTTGGATAATTATAAAAAAGCAACAAAACACAAACAAACAAACAAAAAAACCCAACAAACAACAACAAGTAATTTTGACCTAACAATATTTAGGTTGTACAACTTGTAGGTAATGCAACTTTCTATGTAATGGGTGGATAATATCACACATTATGAAAGGAGTTCTGGATGAGGAGTTCCTGTTAACACATTATTGTCTGGATATACAATTCATAAATGAGTCAAACACTGCAATATTTTCTGTCCACACAATTTGCATTCTTGTAAACATATTGCTGGTACCAAAGTAAAATGCTCCCTATCTGTAATTTGGGACATACTATATAAACAAGGATTAAGAACATCTGATGGTTTCTTGTCTCTAAAGAAAATCACTGAACATGCATCAGTTCATTTAGATTCATGGAGTTCTTTTAATGTGGCTGATCTTTTAAAATGACTTAGCCTAACTTGAGAGCCTTATATAACAGGAATCAGAATGGGACATGCCTCTGGACCAAGCATGTTGCCCTCAACAGAGTGCCTAAAAAAGAATTAGGGAGATTTAGAGAACTGAGCCAAAGAAAATGATCAGATTCCCACCTGAAAAAAAACAACGGGCAAAGCCCTGCTTTTCAGCAAAATATTTACCATTTTAAAAGTTGGGAAGTGGTGAGAAAAAGGTGAAGCAAATAGCAGAACACAGAAACACAAGCTGAGACTAATGTACACACACTAAAGCATTTTTCAGTCCTGTCAAATCTAGTTCAAATAAGCAAAAAGTAACAATATATGAACGTTTGTGAAATGAAAAGTGGGTATTAAAGTTGGACACAAATGGCATTGCATAAATCCTTTTACATCCATGTAAAATTTTAAAACAGTATTTAGAAAAGCAGATATTAAGTAACTTCTTTAAGTTAAATGCACTACAGATGTGGCTACAGTAATTTCACAGTTTAAGCCTGGCCACATGGAATTTAAAACAGACCTTCACTATAACATTATTCAGTTGCCTCTCTGCTGAAAAAGATGTGAAGTTGGTACATTAACCCCAAACAATCATTACTTTAGTACAGTACTTCTTAGTGCTAACATTTCTATTTCCCTACTGAAGCATTATGTACTTACGTGGCCCCTATTATTATAGCTCTCTCAACCATTTCTCATGTATTTAGCTGCCCAATTACCCTGTGAGACAGAAAAAACCCCACTTATTCCTTTTTTAGGAGATGAGGAAACAGGACTCAGAGGACTGGTGACTTATCTAAGGTCACATAGCAGGCATGGGAATTCAGCCTTCTATGGCAATAGGCACAGTACCTTCACTTCTGAATCATCCTGATATCCTGCTTGAAACAGTCTGTGCATGGTATCTTGCTAAATACATTATGAGATCAGAGAACCTGGTGCTAAGATTTTTCTCATAAAATATTGATTTCAGAAATCCCAATTCTTACAGAAAAGCAAACAAAAGCTCAATGCCTGGCCAGCAATATCCAGTTTACTGGGAGAAGTACAGTAGTATATAATTGATAACAGAACAAAAATTATTATGTACTGTATTTGCTTTTGGTATCCTTCATTGTCATACCAGCAATGGGTGAATCAATAGTACCTTCTCTATGAATTCAGTTCTGAAGGGAAAGTACCTTGTGCTCATGCAGTGGCACACAGGGGATTTCCCTGAATGTCCCCAAAACTGCAGACTGTCCATAAGTTATTGGCTATTTTTTACTTTTTTCTAGTGTATAACAACAAAATGCTCCACATAGGAAAGGTGGTTTTGCTTGCAATATAATCCTTATCACAACTGCACTTTTGTTAATGTCAAATGAGTCAATGAAGAGTTGATGTGCTAACAAAATAAGTTGAACACATTGAGCTATTGTGAAGAAACCTTCTCATTAATCACTACTGAGATATAGTTTAACTATTGGTTTTAGGGCCAGATTTGTAAGAAGGTACAGCATGTGCAAGGCAATGTCTTAAGACATCACACCTGTTATGTTCCAAGACAGGAACAAGATGAATAACACTGGGCACTCTGAAGTCAGAGGTTGGCCCTACCACACTCATTGGATCAGCCAGTGTTTGCAAACTGTTCAGTAGGAAAGGGCACCTTGTCAATGGCATGTATCCCCCAGGCAGTCCCCTGTCATGTTCATTATTGTTGACAGTGCTAGTGAGTGCCCTTGTGCTAACGAGAGGGCAGGTAGCTGGCTCCCAGGCATCAATACTTCACACTGCAGGAGAGATCCCTGCTGACCAGCACTGAAATGCTGACAACTTCAGTGCAGGGCATTTGTCAGTGTTACTGTCATCTTGCCTTTTAGGAGTATATCTGGTGTTTGGGAGAATGCTGAAGAGTCATCACCCAATAACAACCTGGGAAGCTGCCAGATTGTTTTTTTTTTAACATGTAGACTCCATACATAGTGACAAATTTATTAATATCCTATAACAAAAGCCTCAAATATATATAAGGATACTATATGGTCTTCTTGTTAATTATTAGCCAGCCTAGCTCCAGCTGCCTTTTGCTTTTCTGTCCCTTCTCTCACAGCTCTGACTGACTTCTAATCAGCCCTTGAATTTTAACTCCTTAGACATCCCTATGTTCTCTAATAGAAATGCTATGGCTCAGCTATACCCTGCTGCATATCTCCATGGTTCGTTCATAAGTTTGCAAATACTCCAAATCAGAAAACACAGCGGAGTTGTTTGTTACTATCAGGTGACCTCTCAAATGGGCTTTCAGAGAGAAATCTTTCACTCCAACTTGTATTTTTTTCTCCTCTGAAGGCAGAGTGAGGGGCTGTGTCATGATGATATTAGTATATCCTGCAAGTGCTATCAGCTAAGAGAGAGAGGCAGAGGAAAGGGAAAGACGAGCTTTCTAATCCTGAATGCATCTCTCACATGCCCTTGTTTAGGTGGGTGTATGTTGAAGTGTTTCTCTTAGGCCAGACTAAACCAAAGGGTTTTTATGTTTACTAAAATAATCTTTGCCTAATTAATGTTCTGTAGGTCAATTTATGCAAGTTTACTTTATGTAATTTATTAAGCTGAGATTTGCTGCTTAAAAAATGATCATTTAAAAAAAAAACAACTAAAAAAATTATTTCAAAGGAGCAGGGAAGTAAAACCATGAGTACGCTTTCATATTATTTGGAGAATTAAACAACTTCTGGAGATGTAGACAGTCAAATCAACGTTTACCTGAAGTTTGCAGTGGTGACAATTATTCATAAGAGCTACAAGCTCACTTACTATTAAAATAAATCCTCTGAATATTATTATTATGCAAACTCAAAAATCCTTTAGCCCTGAAGTAACCTTAAGTAACCTTAAATCCTTATCTAGATAATAAAGCAAGATTGGGATTTGGTTTATCTATTCCTTGCCTTCAGTCATCTTTAC
>NW_009953806.1:9660-20033 GCF_000747805.2 Chaetura pelagica
GAGGAGAATTAGGCAACTAAGAAATATTAGCTGAAGAGAAGCTGTGAGTTCACTGCTATACCATTTGGACTTCATTAGCAGAGGAATTTAGGCACTTGAAATGTAGACACCAGCTTGAGAGATATTTTTTGGATCTTGACAAGTCTTAATATGTTTTTTAAACTGTTAAGTTCCCTAGTTCAGCCACTAAAGGAGTATGGCCCAATTTACTTATGGCCCATAGGTGCTGGACACCTTCAGTTCCAAAAGACCACTTTAATTCTCCACAAATAATCTATTCGGAGTTGAACTTCAAACAGTTTGTTCAAAAAGCAAGAATTTGACTTATCAGAGGTGATAGCTGGATTGGAATGAAGAGCCTTCCCCACTAAGTAAATTTTTATTTAATATTTGACGTCTGGGCTCCTATACACAAGTACAGCCTCCTTCCACTTCTTTACCAGCTCAGCACGCGTTTCATTTGCTATTCACAAATTGCTTTTCTAAATTATATATTTGAACATCTTTTATAATCTGCTAAAATTGAGTGTTGTTTGGTTTTGGTTTTTTTTCCAAGTATTATAACTTCTGCTTCCTAAGTAGCGTTAGAGTATCTTTAAACAGAACAGTATTAATCTAAAAATTGCTGGTAATTCATAGCCCTCAAACTTTCTGGACACTGTTTTCTGTTCAAATCTTTGTGAATTAAAAAAAAAAAAAAGTAAAACAAAACCATAAATATCTCTCAAAATAAAGAACTTTGCAAATATCACCTTTAGAGATATTAGAGATCCGATCTGAGGAAATATACATGAAATACTTTCTTCAGTGTTCACTGATCAGTGCTCAGTAACCAGGGTCCTGTTGTCTTCTAGCAGGCTGTACTGCACTCAGGTTGGTTGCTGAAATCCCAAATGATTTGTAAATTTCATCTTTGCTCCGAAATACAATCAGCTGAACTCCTGTCTCATTCACATTTGTGTTTGTCTGTGAGTAAACTAACAGGTACAATAGAAGTATTACATTGCACTGCAATCAACTTCTGTAATTTCAAGAAGAGCAAACATAAAGTGTAATCACATTACTCAAATTACCTAATTCAATTAATTATTATTATTTTTTTATTTCTTAAGTTAAAATTATTTTTTTGCTTGATTTGGTTATGCCTAGAAGCTCAGCTTGAGAAACAAAGTGTATGGAAAACTTTCAGAAGTGATAACAGAAAATATTTTACTACATCAACTGTATGCAAGCCTTCTGGCAACACAATTATGAAAAAAATATTAGTATATTGAACATTTTGACTGTTTTCTTTAGAATAGTAGTTCTGGTTCATGTTTGGCTAACTGTAGTATTAGAGAAAGAAAGATTAGGAAGAAACATAGTTTTGTTAATGGCAAAGTCTAGATTGTGTTTAAATAAACACTTATACACTTCTTTAAATCAGAAGAAATCCACAGGGATATATATGGCATCTTAGGATTCATAATATCTAAACATTTTCTTTTAGCTCAGACTTATCAAATGTAAAACGGTTTATGGTCTCCATAGTTTTTTTAATCTGTCAGTTATTTTCACTCTAAACTGTTTACCCTTCTACCAAGTTTTCCTAATTTTTTATGAGCTCTTCTGGTATTAGCTGCTCCTCATGAAAACAAGAGAGGAGATGCCATTTTCTAATTCTTGGTTATTTAAAAAAAAAAGGGTGGGGGAGGAGGTACAATTACAGAACACTCAAAGAGTGGGATTTGAAAGCGGGAATTAGAAATCTCAAGGATAGCAGGAGACAGAGTGAAGCATTATTGGAAGAAGAGAACTACGAAAAGTAATGGAAGGGAAGAAATTAATAGAAGGTGTATAAATGGCCTTTAAGGGGAAAAAAATCCATACATAAGAGCAGACAGGAATTTGCTGGTACCTGTTCCACTGTTAGGTATTTATTCTAGAATTTTTAGAAACTCTGAAGTAGCCCTGCCATTTTCTTTTTCTTTCTAAGGCCTGAGTGGTCCAGTCTCATTTTTCTTCAGTCCTTCAGGCAATCGCCTTTGTTACTAGTAATTGAATCACTCAGAACTGATGTGCAGAAAGAATAAAGAATGTAAGTAGTTCTTCCATATCCATTAGACTGTGATGACTGATATTACTATTGTTTCCCTAATCTTGTGATGTGTGTGAGGAAAGAAGTCACTGACCCAAACAAATTGCTGTACCTAGTTGTGCAAAAATGTTCTAAGTGTTCAGTTTTCCAAAGTCAGGCAGGCCAAACACTGTGGCTATATGTGAAAGTCTGAGGAAAAAGAATTTAATTAAGCTCCTATAATTGCCCATCCAATATTTCTGATTTGTAAGAATAATATCTACTATTTAGCAAATTAAATACCTGTAGTCTAGGTTTTAATAATGACCTCACTGCTTCTGTTCAAAAGCTTATGATTTGTTCGTACACCACACCTTCAAACATTTAAAATAATTATCATTTTCTTCCTTCAACTCCTTTCTAGCCATTCAACCAGATGAGATGGTTGGATCTCAGTTGACTTATGCAATGTAAATTAATTTAATCTATTAATTAAACTCAGAGGACTAATTAGGTAAAGAAAAATCTAGGACTTTTTTTTGAAGTCTAGAACCATATAATTGTCATGTAATAATAATGATTACTAAAGGAAATACAAACCATTTCAGAAAAAGTGTTTCTGGCAATTCTATACACTAGCATCTAATCCTATAATGCTATTTAACATTTTCCATATGAAATAATGACCTAGAGGTCCAGAGTCTCTTTAGGTTTCTACTCTCTGACATGTGGGTTGAAAACTTGCCTCTCATCATCAGCCTCCACAGAGTTATTGTTGCTTGTGTTGTTCGTGTTGCTTCCTCCTTCTAGGTTGTCATCTCACCTGGCCACCCCAGAGCCAGCACACCTTTCCCTGCATTGCACCAATCAAACCACTGCAACATTGCAAAATGACAAGAAAAAACCTAAATCCCTGGAGTCTAGTGCTATCCAGATCCCTGCTGAGTGTTACCTGAGCTGGTGTTGCAGATTTTTGGGAAGAACGGGGACTTTTATTCTTTTTCTTCTTCTGATATGGGAAGAATGGCCTAAATGTTCTTCTGAAACATCTGCCTTCCTACTGATTTTTATTAAACAGGGTCCTCTTACACTTGTCTTGCAGTGAAATGGAATCTTCTGAAAAGCAATCAATATTTTCAAAAAAAGCAGAGTTATATTTAGACCTTAAAAAATACTATCCAGAAAAAGGGAAAGGAATGGCAGGTGCTTTTAGTTACAGGAAAGTGTTAAGCCAAGTGCACACTGAGGCAGAAGAGTTCTAGTTTCAGGAGCAAGGCAGATTGCCAGATGGAGTATGTGACTGAGATGGGGAAAGGAAAAGACAAAACATCTCAGGAGTTTAATTAAGAATGGGATACAGAAAGCAAAGGGAAAATGCCAAAACAGTACAATGATAATGGTAGTCTTCAGTAATACAGAAGGGCAGACTTAGATGCCATCTTCCTCTGCTTTAGGGGACAGTCAATATTGTGACCTTAGATTAATTGTTTGATTTCTTTGTGCTGCGTTTCTTTGAGCAAGACAATCTCTCTGCAGGACTGTGAGAATAAATAAGCTGAACACTTTAAGGCTGACAAATACTCTAATAGTAGGGACAATATGAGTCAGTTACAACCACAGGAGAAATAAAGAGATCCAGCAGCAGAGTTTGAAGTGAAATCCAACTCACAGATCTTTATTTCCAAGTCAAATTTAGAAGTGCAGCTGAGTCTACTTGGGTAATATGGGACTGTAACATGTAAGAAGCAAAATTTGGTCAAAAAGATCAGAGGTAACACAGGAGTGAGATATTAACTTAAAATGTTATCTAGAACAGTATTTAAGTTATTGAAGATTCTTCATATGAGGTAGGAGTTAAAGGAAGAATATTTAGAAGAGGCATTGCACTGTATTTCAAAATAATACATTCTTAAAACGCCTTATTAATGAATGCATCTTCTGGCACTGAACTCATACACATAGCAAGTTGGATTTTTCTGTAGATAATTGAAAAAGTCTTTTCATGAAGCTAGCTAAGTCTCTATGTCATGTAAAATACAGACAGTAGACAGAGATATTAAAAATAGGTTCTCCTCACTTTCTTTTGAGGAGTCAGAAGGTCTTTATTTTGCTGTTATGAAAGCTCCTATGAGGTGCTTTTGCGGTCAGCACATTCACAGTCCCTTTGGGACAACATTTATTATTACAAAAAGTATCATAGCATTTGAGATCAGAAGTAAAAAATTATTACAGTTTTAATGCTATGTGTTTTAAGTAAGCTTTTCATATGACATTCCAAAGTCCAGAGATAAAGCTGACCGCAAAAATCTAACTTTTTACTGTATCTGTGAATTATGGATTATCTATTCAGGCCTTAACTCAGCAACATATTTCAGCATTAATTCAATTAATTTTAAATTCTTCGGTGAGCTGAAGGGATAACAGCATCAAGTAGAATGCTGTTCTATTGATCAAGGTGATAAATAGTAAGTTTACCTGTTTCCTTTCTATATTTTTAAAGAAAGAAATGCTGATAACCAGTGTTCATACTCAGGTTTCATTTTCAGACCTTTTTTGACAGTTTCTATGCCCCTCCTTTCATAAATATTTAATTACTCAAGTAACATGAGTACTTTTTGCAGGTCAATAAAAGTACGCAATAAATGAGTTCAAGAAATTGCTTATTTAAGCATATTTGAAGAATGAAGATTTAAATCCATATAGAGAGGTAAAATTTGACTGTATTAAAAGAGGCTGGTAATCATGTTTAAGTATTACAATTAATTCTATAAAGAATGACTCTTTGTTATTGTAAGTATTCAATGGAAGAAAAATGTTAATGAGTAAGGCAGAAAATAACCTCCAACAAGATGGCATGCCCTTGATTTTTACAGATTATAATATTGACAGTGTCAAAAGAGTATTTGGATTATTATAAATTAAGGATAAATATTTTCTTTCCTAGCGGAAATGTTAAGGTTGCAGTGGCCACCAGATTAGTTTTCTCAGTGTCTCTCAGCTCCCTACACTGTGCATTTAGGAAAAAAAATCTGTTGTTACTGAAATCAGTAGCAAAACGTTAATTGCTAGTTGTGGAAACAGGATTTTGCATTTTATGAAAAACTGCATTCCCAGATCAATCAAAGATCTTTCTCTGGGACAAGAAAATAAGGAAAATAGTTGTGAGACTCACATGAAGGCTATGAAGGTTATAGCTAATACCTCATGAACAGATGAGACCATGCTTAGTCTTGCATATTCACCAAGTCAGTTATTCTGCTAAAAGGAAAATTCAGTATATATAGAGCCAGATGTGCTGATGACATGAAGTAGTAACTGCTTTGGAGTCTGCACTGCTACACCAGATAAAATCTGTCCCATGAAGGTTAGCTCAGCAGGCCTCTGTGTGTGTATGGCTCACAGTCCTCAGTGGTGAAGCCACAAGAGGAAGCTGGTGTAGAAGCAAGAGTCAAACCCAGCAGAGAATATGGTGCATGTTGCCATTCTTCTGTCAAGCTTCTGATTCCTTCCCTCTGAATAGGACACCAAAAAAAAATATTAATTTGAACAGCAGGATAGATAGGAAACGCAGAAGAAAAGAGCAACACAGTTTACACAGTTTTAATGTATTTTATGTGAGTTAGTCAGTGGTGTATGAAACAAGAAAAAAATTAAAAATACAGGGCTAGAAAAAGCAGAGAAGCGACTGTGCTTATGTTACTGAAGAAAATATTACCCCAGCCAGGTGCTTATGCAATGAAAGGGAGAACTTTTTAACTTTCTTGTATTTCCATATAGCACTAGGCATTTATTTTTACAGTAAATGCCTTTATTTTTATCCTCAGTAAGAACTGAGATAATTTCAATTCTAGTGAGGGTGAAACTTAAGAAGATTGGCAAATGTTTCAGTGAAAGTTCTGATAAATTTTCTTGTTATCCAGACCTCTTGGTTGTAAACATCTATGGGAGATTTCTATAATTCTCTCCGGTCAAAGTGTAAATACCATAAAAACAGCCTCGCAGTGTTTTTCTGGCCTTTCTTGCTTGTGGTTCCAGAGAGGTTCCAAAAGAGCAAAGTGAATAAACAAGCTGACCAAATTTTTTAGTCCTCAGGGAAGATTTCCATGGGATTAACTTAGAAAAGATATTTGGTGAGTGGAGAGTAGATTGTTATTTTGGACTTAATACTTACTAGTGGTGCATAGGACAACTCATGGACTTCTGCAATCCTAAGGCTGATTCCAGAGGCTTGGGGTTAGCCAGTATTGAGTCTTGTAAATCACTCACATGAGTTTCTGAGTTTTTTAACAGTCATTTTTACAACTAAAAATTCCCTTCTAATAAAGTAATTTGGGGACTGTCCCTCAAGTCATATTGAGAACTGCTTCTATGTTTCCAGGCTGAGCAGTGGCTAGAATCTATATCCAGACTGATTCTTCAATTGTTTCCTCCCTCTTCTTTAATCCACAATAGCCTCTGCTGTGCTGTTTTATATTTATTCTGCACAATGGCTAAACATTCTAATTCTAAAAGAAATCTCCACATTCTCAACCAAACTCAGTGCCAGAGGGGTAAGTCATGAAATAATATACCTTTGCACAGAAGCCAAACATGTGGCAACCACCTGAGAAAGGAGTCTATGAAAGCAAGAGCATGTCCTGCTACTGCAACAAGAGCTTTAAAAAATTACTGTTTCCTTCTGGCTTGTAAAAGTAATGCAAGTTTCAGCAATACCCTACAGTAAATGGCTTGTCATTTTCCCATGGAAGTTTTATAACTTTCCTCTGTTTATGACTTCAAAGGCCCTGTTTGCTGAGCTTCCCAGATTTTTCATATGCTATAATTTGTAGAATGAAGTGAGATTTTTTGTATTAAAAATAGTTTAAAATGCCCTGCTAAAAAAGTTTTTATATATGTATTTCATATATATATATTTCTAGTACAATATTAATGTTTTAAAATTAATGTGGATGAATGCTCACTTCCAGTTGATTTTATTGTTATTAAATTTTACATATTGCATTAACATTTATTTATATAAATATCCTGCAACCCAAGTTTACAAATTTTTAGTACTTACACTACAATCTGCTTTGAAATTAGGGGTCATTCACTAAATCTTATGGTGCAACACTGAGTAGATTTAAAAATGAGTTCTTGCAATTAGAATTATCTATGTAAAGAAAACCTTGTTACTGTTATGGTTGCTGCTATTTCTTTGTTTTGTGACAGAAACAGAAAATACACTTTAAGCTCACCAGGATGACATTTGGAGAATCCAGGTATGTACTTTGTTTTCTTGTTCTATGTCAATTCACAAACTGTTGGATAGATAGGTCTCTGAATATTAGGAGACTGTTTCTAATATACACAAAAAGAGCCTAAAATAGTAGTAGCAGTAGTAGTAGTAATAGTAGTAGCAGTAGTAGTAGTAGTAGAAATATCAGTAGTTGCATCATTATTGCAAGCAGTAATGCTCATGCTAATATGGAAAACTCTGTTAGTACCTGAACTATTTCTTTGTCAGCAGTCACGTAATCATCTGTGAGCACTGGTGGGTGCTGATCAGTGAGAACTGTAATGTCAGCCCTGGATGGGAGAAGGAAGTTTTACATTTTCAATAGAAGTTGTTTTAACAAAAAGTGGGCATTCTGTCTAGTATGATCTTTGTCTGAACTGAAAGCACTGAGGGAAGCACAAAACAAAGTATGAGGCAATCTATATAAGACTTAACTGCCATTAGAGTTAGGACATTTCCTTCTACTCCTGGACAAAATCCTTCTTGCAGGAGTTTAACTCATTGTTTCCCACCTTGCACTAGTGGACACAAAAGACTAATTACAGAGCTTAAGACAGTATTTGTGGAGGCTACTCATGAGCACCTGCCTTGATGATTTTACACCTACTTTTCAGTTTTTATCTTCTGACTGCTTGCATAGCCTTTCAAGGGCATTTATTGCAGCAGGTTAGTATATCAGAATAATTTCTTCATGGTCATGAATTTGCTTCCCAGCAGGGAATTTCCCATTCCCTCTAGGATCTGTAGCCTCTTCAGGTAATTACGTGAAAAAAAAAGCAGATAAAAATATTGTATTTTAATGTTTATAGCTTCAGAATTATTTCTATAAATAGTTCATCTCAAACGTGTTCAGCCATTCTCCATTTTTACTCTACAGCTGGACATTTTTTCTTGTTGGCTTCAGTCTTCCATGTTCTTATTGAAGAGGTGTTCTTACACATGTATCTCATCAGGATTAAAAGGATGTTGTATCATAGAATGCTTTGGGTTGGAACGGACCTTTAAAATCAACCCCCCTGCATGAGCAGGGGCACCTTTCACTAGACCAGGTTGCTCAAAGTTGAGAATGGGCCTTCTATGTTGAATTCAAAGGGATTCAGTTGACATGGGAAGAAGGTATATGAACCTAAGAGTATGTTTTTCCAGCTGTGTATAGAAAGGTTTTTCTATAGGCACGTTGATAAAAATTGTCCTACACAAAGCAAGCTGGAGACAACATGAACAGGTACACAGTGAGAGCTGTGTACTAGTTAACCGCACTAGTTAAGTTTTCATGGAATACTAAGTAATTAAAAAAATAAAGATAAAAATTGCACGTCAAATATGAATTTTATGGACAAGAGCTAAGGTGTAGGAAGAAGGATTGCATGTACTACAATGTTTAGTGGCACTATACAGATCTATACCTTGCATCTTTTCAGATTTCCATCTTTCACCCTTCTCCATCTCGTTCTTCTTCAATATTAAAAATGTGTGCAATATTCTGCTCCACCTTCTAGCTAACTCCTACTGCAGAATGAATAAATTTACTCAATAATAGAATATATGCCGCCAACAGCACTGGGATCATCTGCTCTCCTGAAGAGCTATACCAAATTTATCAGCTATGAGAAAGGGTGTAATTAGTCAAAAAGCTGAAATTAATCCAGTGTAAGGAGAAAGAATAAATAAAATAACTGCAACTTCTGAAAAAAGTAAAACCCAAGACCAGCTTCAACCTCTTAGTCTAGGTATGACCAGTACCTGAAGGGGCCTACAGAAAGCTGGGGAGGGCCTGTTTACAAGGGTGTGTAGTGATAGAATGGAGGGCATTGGTCTTAAACTCAAGCAGGATGAATTTAGATTAGACATTAGGAAGAAGTTCTTTACAATGAGGGTGGTGAAGCACTGAAATAGCTTGCCTAGAGAAATGGTGGAGGCCCCATCCCTCGAAACATTCAAGGTCAAACTCAGCCAGGATCTGAGCAACCTGATCTAGTAAAAAATGTCCCTGTGCACTGCAGGGAGGCTGGACTAGATGAGCATTAAAGGTCCCTTCCAACCCCACAAATTCTATGATTCTATATTGTGCAGAGCTTTTCCAAGCAGATTGAGACAATGATATCTCAAACAGAAACTTGGTTCAGAAAGTGCATATAGAGGGAGGGTGGGTTATCATATTGCTATACTTTAATTATATTTCTCACTATTTTTTTCCTCTCTGGTTAGTGATAGGAACTTTCAGATTTTTAAATGTCTATATCAATCTCATATTACTAGTTTACACAGCAAATCTGCATATTTTCTTTAAAAAAGAAAACTGAAATTATTGCAGCACTAGAATGATAGCAACATGTCCTATGTAGAGAGAAGAGCTTCATTCCTTTTAAATTTTAATGGAGAAATTCGTGAAATTTACTCTCTCTTCTTCTGCACTAAATTAGCTCTGAAGAAGTTGAGAAACTTAATTTCATCAACTGGCATCCAAAACCATTAGTTATGGACTAATCCCAAATCACAAGTTTCTACTTGGGACTATAGCTGAATACTAAATCAAACACACGTGACATGAACAAGTGTTCTTTATTACAAAGGCTTTCATGTACAATTTGCATCATAAACTCAATCTAGCAAACTGCACAAATTTGCAGGCTACCAAAATCTACAAATAGAGTGTGGTTTATTAATTTTCCTCATTTTGAGCAATGTTATTTCTAAGTGTGAAGGACCAGGTATTTCCTTACACGAACATGAAATGTCCTTTGAGTCAGCCGACAAAACTGACTTAAAACGGCGTCTCCACGCGGCGCTGAACCCCCTCTGTGTGTGTGGGTGTGTGGGGGGGCAGGACTAGGTCCCGTCTGATTGGCTGAAAAGCCCAGAAATACAAAACCGGCCAATCGGGAGCGCAGAAAACCCCATAAGAGAGGCAGCGCGGCACGCCCCTCTCTCTCTCGTTCTCTCCTCGTGTTCGGGGCAGTCCTCTCCACACACTGCCTGCCGCCGCCATTTTCCCACCGCAAAGCCGCCGCCGCCCGGAGCCACTCGCAGCGACACTGA